>NC_133346.1:35984928-36318261 GCF_030506205.2 Paramisgurnus dabryanus | reverse complement strand
CCAAGCCACGCCCCTAGCAACCAAATATAGTATCCTAGCAACAGAGTAAACAAAGCCTTATATCTCCGCATCAGAACATCATAGAGACACGGGGTTTGGACCGTTTGACTCGTGACTCGGAGGGTAATCACTAGTGGATGCCATTTTTTTCCCTAGCAACCAAATACAGTACCCTAGCAACAGAGTAAACAAAGCCTTATATCTCCACATCAGAACATCATAGAGACACAGGGTTTGGACCGTTTGACTCGTGACTCGGAGGGTAATCACTAGTGGATGCCATTTTTTCCCCTAGCAACCAAATACAGTACCCTAGCAACAGAGTAAACAAATCCTTATATCTCTGCTTCAGAACATCGTAGAGACACGGGGGTTGGACCATTTTACTTTTGGCTTGGAGTATAATCATAAATTGTCCCCTGAAATTTGCCACGGCAAGCACCACTCACATTTTCTTCAGGAAATGTACCTATCTAGTTATTATTATTATTCTTTTTCTTCTGAGACTAAAATTTCTAACTCTAACTCGTCCTAGAGCTTTCAAGCTACAGCCATCAAACTTTGGACAGACTTTTGGTCTGATCTGACGAGGTGTGCTATATCTTTTCTAACTAATGGGACCTTCCGAATTCCTAAACGGGGCGCTGAAACACCCCAAAATTTCCATTGACTTAACATTGAGACAAACTTTGACGGGTCATAGCTGCGAGTGAGAAACTTGTAGAAACTTGTGGCTTACCACATTTAAGGAGGCTGACAGGCTGTGTAAGAACATACCTCACAATGGGGTGTAAGCTGTACCCCTGGGGTGTAAGAGGCCCCCAAAATTTCCCATTGACTTATAATGGGGCAGGAAACATGCCCATAAAAGGGAATAAAAGCGTCCCAGATGGAATATCTTCACTTTAGAGTGTCTTAGAGACATGGGGGTGGGCTCATTTTACTCAAGCATCCAATCAGTCTCTTAGGATCACCCCAGAGCTATTAAGCCACGCCCCTAGCAACAATTTTGGGTACCCTAGCAACATCTCCCATAGACTACCATTATAAAAAGCCCAGATGGATATCTTTGCACCAGAGAGTCATAGAGACATAGGGGTGGGCTCATTTTACTCAGGCATCCAATCAGTCTCTTAGGATTCTTATTGAGGTATTAAGCCACGCCCCTAGCAACAAAATATGAAGACCCTAGCAACATAATAAACAAAGCCTTATATCTCTGGATCTGAACATCGTAGAGACACGGGGGTTGGACCGTTTTACTTGTGGCTTGAAGTGTAATCATTATGGGATGCCAATTTTCTCCCTAGCAACCAAACTTAGTACCCTAGCAACGGAATAAACAAAGCCTCATATCTCTGCATCAGAACATTGTAGAGACACGGGGGTTGGACCGTTTTACTTGTAGCTTGAAGTGTGATCATTATGGGATGCCAATTTTCTCCCTAGCAACCAAACTTAGTACCCTAGTAACGGAATAAACAAAGCCTTATATCTCCGCATCAGAACATTGTAGAGACACGGGGGTTGGACCGTTTTACTTGTGGCTTGAAGGGTGATCATTATGGGATGCCAATTTTCTCCCTAGCAACCAAACTTAGTACCCTAGCAACGCAATAAATGTTAGCTTCATGCTAGCTTCCTGCTAGCTTCCTGCTAATCATGCTAGCTTCATGCTAGCTTCATGCTAATCATGCTAACATCATGCTAGCTTCATGCTAATCATGCTAACTTCATGCTAGCTTCATGCTAATCATGCTAACTTCATGCTAGCTTCATGCTATTCATGCTAACATCATGCTAGCTTCATGCTAATCATGCTAGCACCATGCTAGCTTCATGCTAATCATGCTAGCATCATGCTAGCTTCATGCTAATCATGCTAGCATCATGCTAGCTTCATGCTAATCATGCTAGCATCATGTTAGCTTCATGCTAATCATGCTAGCATCATGCTAGCTTCATGCTAATCATGCTAGCATCATGCTAGCTTCATGGTAATCATGCTAGCATCATGTTAGCTTCATGCTAATCATGCTAGCATCATGCTAGCTTCATGCTAATCATGCTAACATCATGCTTGCTTCATGCTAATCATGCTAGCATCATGCTAGCTTCATGCTAATCATGCTAGCATCATGCTAGCTTCATGCTAATCATGCTAGCATCAAGCTAGCTTCATGCTAATCATGCTAGCATCATGCTAGCTTCATGCTAATCATGCTAGCATCATGTTAGCTTCATGCAAATCATGCTAACATCATGCTAACTTCATGCTAATCATGCTAACATCATGCTAGCTTCATGTTAATCATGCTAACTTCATGCTAATCATGCTAGCTTCATGCTAATCATGCTAGCTTCATGCTAATCATGCTAGCTTCATGCTAATCATGCTAGCATCATGCTAGCTTCATGCTAATCATGCTAGCTTCATGCTAATCATGCTAGCTTCATGCTAATCATGCTAACATCATGCTAGCTTCATGGTTAATCATGCTACCTTCATACTTAAACATACTAACAGCCAGATAGCCTACTAAACTAAACTTATGTCAAACCGTTTTAAACGTTCAGGCTACGCTTTCTCAAGCCAACATAAAGTTTGTCTTCAAACTTTACTATCTAGTTATTATTATTCTTTTTCTGAGACCAAAATTACGAACACTAACTCGTCCTAGAGCTTTCAAGCTACATGCACCAAATTTTCCACGGACCTTCAGACTGGTCTGACGGAGTGTGCTATATCTTTTCTAACTGATGGGACCTTCCGAATTCCTAAACGGGGGGCTCGAACACCCCAAAATTTCCATTGACTTAACATTGAGACAAATTTTGACGGGTCATAGCTGTGAGTGAGAAACTTGTAGAAACTTGTGGCTTACCACATTTAAGGAGGCTGACAGGCTGTGTAAGAACATACATCACAATGGGGTGTAAGCTGTACCCCTGGGGTGTAAGAGGCCCCCAAAATTTCCCATTGACTTATAATGGGGCAGGAAACATGCCCATATAAAGGAATAAAAGCGTCCCAGATGGAATATCTTCACTTTAGAGTGTCGTAGAGACACGGGGGTTGGACCGTTTTACTTGTGGCTTGAAGGTTGATCATTATGGGATGCCATTTTTCTCCCTAGCAACCAAACTTAGTACCCTAGCAACGGAATAAACAAAGCCTTATATCTCAGCATCAGAACATTGTAGAGACACGGGGGTTGGACCGTTTTACTTGTGGCTTGAAGGTTGATTATTATGGGATGCCAATTTTCTCCCTAGCAACCAAACTTAGTACCCTAGCAACGGAATAACAAAGCCTTATATCTCCGCTTCAGAACATCATAGAGACACGGGGGTTGGACCGTTTTACTTGTGGCTTGAAGGTTGATTATTATGGGATGCCAATTTCCTCCCTAGCAACCAAACTTAGTACCCTAGCAACGGAATAAACAAAGCCTTATATCTCCGCTTCAGAACATCATAGAGACATGGGGGTTGGACCGTTTTACTTGTGGCTTGAAGGTTGATCATTATGGGATGCCAATTTTCTCCCTAGCAACCAAACTTAGTACCCTAGCAACGGAATAAACAAAGCCTTATATCTCCGCTTCAGAACATCATAGAGACACGGGGGTTGGACCGTTTTACTTGTGGCTTGAAGGTTGATCATTATGGGATGCCAATTTTCTTCCTAGCAACCAAACTTAGTACCCTAGCAACGGAATAAACAAAGCCTTATTTCTCCGCTTCAGAACATCTTAGAGACACGGGGGTTGGACCGTTTTACTTGTGGCTTGAAGGTTGATCATTATGGGATGCCAATTTTCTCCCTAGCAACCAAACTTAGTACCCTAGCAACGGAATAAACAAAGCCTTATATCTCCGCTTCAGAACATCATAGAGACACGGGGGTTGGACCGTTTTACTTGTGGCTTGAAGGTTGATCATTATGGGATGCCAATTTTCTTCCTAGCAACCAAACTTAGTACCCTAGCAACGGAATAAACAAAGCCTTATATCTCCGCTTCAGAACATCATAGAGACACGGGGGTTTGACCGTTTTACTTGTGGCTTGAAGGTTGATCATTATGGGATGCCAATTTTCTCCCTAGCAACCAAACTTAGTACCCTAGCAACGGAATAAACAAAGCCTTATATCTCCGCTTCAGAACATCATAGAGACACGGGGGTTGGACCGTTTTACTTATGGCTTGAAGGTTGATCATTATGGGATGCCAATTTTCTCCCTAGCAACCAAACTTAGTACCCTAGCAACGGAATAAACAAAGCCTTATATCTCCGCTTCAGAACATCATAGAGACATGGGGGTTGGACCGTTTTACTTGTGGCTTGAAGGTTGATCATTATGGGATGCCATTTTTCTCCCTAGCAACCAAACTAAGTACCCTAGCAACGGAATAAACAAAGCCTTATATCTCCGCTTCAGAACATCATAGAGACACGGGGGTTGGACCGTTTTACTTGTGGCTTGAAGGTTGATCATTATGGGATGCCAATTTTCTCCCTAGCAACCAAACTTAGTACCCTAGCAACGGAATAAACAAAGCCTTATATCTCCGCTTCAGAACATCATAGAGACACGGGGGTTGGACCGTTTTACTTGTGGCTTGAAGGTTGATCATTATGGGATGCCAATTTTCTCCCTAGCAACCAAACTTAGTACCCTAGCAACGGAATAAACAAAGCCTTATATCTCCGCTTCAGAACATCATAGAGACACGGGGGTTTGACCGTTTTACTTGTGGCTTGAAGGTTGATCATTATGGGATGCCAATTTTCTCCCTAGCAACCAAACTTAGTACCCTAGCAACGGAATAAACAAAGCCTTATATCTCCGCTTCAGAACATCATAGAGACACGGGGGTTGGACCGTTTTACTTGTGGCTTGAAGGTTGATCATTATGGGATGCCAATTTTCTCCCTAGCAACCAAACTTAGTACCCTAGCAACGGAATAAACAAAGCCTTATATCTCCGCTTCAGAACATCATAGAGACACGGGGGTTGGACCGTTTTACTTGTGGCTTGAAGGTTGATCATTATGGGATGCCAATTTTCTCCCTAGCAACCAAACTTAGTACCCTAGCAACGGAATAAACAAAGCCTTATATCTCCGCTTCAGAACATCATAGAGACACGGGGGTTGGACCGTTTTACTTGTGGCTTGAAGGTTGATCATTATGGGATGCCAATTTTCTCCCTAGCAACCAAACTTAGTACCCTAGCAACGGAATAAACAAAGCCTTATATCTCCGCTTCAGAACATCATAGAGACACGGGGGTTTGACCGTTTTACTTGTGGCTTGAAGGTTGATCATTATGGGATGCCAATTTTCTCCCTAGCAACCAAACTTAGTACCCTAGCAACGGAATAAACAAAGCCTTATATCTCCGCTTCAGAACATCATAGAGACACGGGGGTTGGACCGTTTTACTTGTGGCTTGAAGGTTGATCTTTATGGGATGCCAATTTTCTCCCTAGCAACCAAACTTAGTACCCTAGCAACGGAATAAACAAAGACTTATATCTCCGCTTCAGAACATCATAGAGACACGGGGGTTGGACCGTTTTACTTGTGGCTTGAAGGTTGATCATTATGGGATGCCAATTTTCTCCCTAGCAACCAAACTTAGTACCCTAGCAACGGAATAAACAAAGCCTTATATCTCCGCTTCAGAACATCATAGAGACACGGGGGTTGGACCGTTTTACTTGTGGCTTGAAGGTTGATCATTATGGGATGCCAATTTTCTCCCTAGCAACCAAACTTAGTACCCTAGCAACGGAATAAAAAAAGCCTTATATCTCCGCTTCAGAACATCATAGAGACATGGGGTTTGGACCGTTTTACTTGTGGCTTGAAGGTTGATCATTATGGGATGCCAATTTTCTCCCTAGCAACCAAACTTAGTACCCTAGCAACGGAATAAACAAAGCCTTTTATCTCCGCTTCAGAACATCTTAGAGACACAGGGGTTTGACCGTTTTACTTGTGGCTTGAAGGTTGATCATTATGGGATGCCAATTTTCTGCCTAGCAACCAAACTTAGTACCCTAGCAACGGAATAAACAAAGCCTTATATCTCCGCTTCAGAACATCATAGAGACACGGGGGTTGGACCGTTTTACTTGTGGCTTGAAGGTTGATCATTATGGGATGCCATTTTTCTCCCTAGCAACCAAACTTAGTACCCTAGCAACGGAATAAACAAAGCCTTATTTCTCCGCTTCAGAACATCTTAGAGACACGGGGGTTGGACCGTTTTACTTGTGGCTTGAAGGTTGATTATTATGGGATGCCAATTTCCTCCCTAGCAACCAAACTTAGTACCCTAGCAACGGAATAAACAAAGCCTTATATCTCAGCATCAGAACATTGTAGAGACACGGGGGTTGGACCGTTTTACTTGTGGCTTGAAGGTTGATCATTATGGGATGCCAATTTTCTCCATAGCAACCGAACTTAGTACCCTAGCAACGGAATAAACAAAGCCTTATATCTCCGCTTCAGAACATCATAGAGACATGGGGGTTGGACTGTTTTACTTGTGGCTTGAAGGTTGATCATTATGGGATGCCAATTTTCTCCCTAGCAACCAAACTTAGTACCCTAGCAACGGAATAAACAAAGCCTTTTATCTCTGCTTCAGAACATCTTAGAGACACGGGGGTTTGACCGTTTTACTTGTGGCTTGAAGGTTGATCATTATGGGATGCCAATTTTCTCCCTAGCAACCAAACTTAGTACCCTAGCAACGGAATAAACAAAGCCTTATATCTCCGCTTCAGAACATCATAGAGACACGGGGGTTGGACCGTTTTACTTGTGGCTTGAAGGTTGATCATTATGGGATGCCAATTGTCTCCCTAGCAACCAAACTTAGTACCCTAGCAACGGAATAAACAAAGCCTTATATCTCCGCTTCAGAACATCATAGAGACATGGGGGTTGGACCGTTTTACTTGTGGCTTGAAGGTTGATCATTATGGGATGCCAATTTTCTCCCTAGCAACCAAACTTAGTACCCTAGCAACGGAATAAACAAAGCCTTATATCTCCGCTTCAGAACATCATAGAGACACGGGGGTTGGACCGTTTTACTTGTGGCTTGAAGGTTGATCATTATGGGATGCCAATTTTCTCCCTAGCAACCAAACTTAGTACCCTAGCAACGGAATAAATGTTAGCTTCATTCTAGCTTCATGCTAATCATGTTAGCTTCATGCTAGCTTCATGCTAATCATGCTAGCATCATGCTAGCTTCATGCTAATCATGTTAGCTTCATGTTAGCTTCATGCTAATCATGTTAGCTTCATGCTAGCTTCATACTGATCATGCTAACATCATGCTACCTTCATGCTAATCATGCTAGCTTCATGCTAATCATGCTAACTTCATGCTAATCATGCTAACAGCCAGATAGCCTACTAAAATAAACTTCTGTCAAACCATTTTAAATGTTCAGGCTACGCTTTTTCAAGCCAACATAAAGTTTGTCCTCAAACTTTAATATCTAGTTATTATTATTATTCTTTTTCTTCTGAGACTAAAATTTCTAACTCTAACTCGTCCTAGAGCTTTCAAGCTACAGCCATCAAACTTTGGACATACCTTCGGTCTGATCTGACTCGAGTTGCTATATCTTTTCTAACTGATGGGACCTTCCGAATTCCTAAACGGGGCGCTGAAACACCCCAAAATTTCCATTGACTTAACATTGAGACAAACTTTGACAGGTCATAGCTGCGAGTGAGAAACTTGTAGAAACTTGTGGCTTACCACATTTAAGGAGGCTGACAGGCTGTGTAAGAACATACCTCACAATGGGGTGTAAGCTGTACCCCTGGGGTGTAAGGGGCCCCCAAAATTTCCCATTGACTTATAATGGGGCAGGAAACATGCCCATAAAAGGGAATAAAAGCGTCCCAGATGGAATATCTTCACTTTAGAGTGTCTTAGAGACATGGGGGTGGGCTAATTTTACTCAAGCATCCAATCAGTCTCTTAGGATCACCCCAGAGCTATTAAGCCACGCCCCTAGCAACAATTTTGGGTACCCTAGCAACATCTCCCATAGACTACCATTATAAAAAGCCCAGATGGATATCTTTGCACCAGAGTGTCATAGAGACATAGGGGTGGGCTCATTTTACTCAGGCATCCAATCAGTCTCTTAGGATTCTTATTGAGGTATTAAGCCACGCCCCTAGCAACAAAATATGAAGACCCTAGCAACATAATAAACAAAGCCTTATATCTCCGCATCAGAACATTGTAGAGACACAGGGGTTGGACCGTTTTACTTGTGGCTTGAAGTGTGATCATTATGGGATGCCAATTTTCTCCCTAGCAACCAAACTTAATACCCTAGCAACGGAATAAACAAAGCCTTATATCTCCGCATCAGAACATTGTAGAGACACGGGGGTTGGACCGTTTTACTTGTGGCTTGAAGGGTGATCATTATGGGATGCCAATTTTCTCCCTAGCAACCAAACTTAGTACCCTAGCAACGCAATAAATGTTAGCTTCATGCTAGCTTCCTGCTAATCATCCTAGCTTCATGCTAATCATGCTAGCATCATGCTAGCTTCATGCTAATCATGCTAGCTTCATGCTAGCTTCATGCTAATCATGCTAGCATCATGCTAACTTCATGCTAATCATGCTAACATCATGCAAGCTTCATGCTAATCATGCTAACATCATGCTAGCTTCATGCTAGCTTCATGCTAATCATGCTAACTTCATGCTAGCTTCCTGCTAATCATGCTAGCTTCATGCTAATCATGTTAGCTTCATGCTAGCTTCATGCTAATCATGCTAACTTCATGCTAGCTTCATGCTAATCATGCTAGCATCATGCTAGCTTCATGCTAATCATGCTAACTTCATGCTAGCTTCATGCTAATCATGCTAGTATCATGCTAGCTTCATGCTAATCATACTAGCTTCATGCTAATCATGCTAACATCATGCTAGCTTCATGCTAATCATGCTAGCTTCATGCTAATCATGCTAGCTTCATGCTAATCATGTTAGCATCATGCTAATCATGCTAGCATCATGCTAGCTTCATGCTAATCATGCTAGCATCATGCTAATCATGCTAGCATCATGCTAGCTTCATGCTAATCATGCTAGCATCATGCTAGCTTTATGCTAATCATGCTATCATCATGTTAGCCTCATGTTAAATTATGCTAGCTTCATGCTAGCTTCATGCTAAATCATGCTAACATCATGCTAGCTTCATGCTAATCATGCTAGCTTCATGCTAGCTTCATGCTAATCATGCTAGCATCATGCTAACTTCATGCTAATCATGCTAACATCATGCTAGCTTCATGCTAATCATGCTAACATCATGCTAGCTTCATGCTAATAATGCTAGCTTCATGCTAGCTTCCTGCTAATCATGCTAGCTTCATGCTAGCTTCATGCTAACATCATGCTAGCTTCATGCTAATCATGCTAGCTTCATGCTAGCTTCATGCTAATCATGCTAGCATCATGCTAACTTCATGCTAATCATGCTAACATCATGCTAGCTTCATGCTAACATCATGCTAGCTTCCTGCTAATCATGCTAGCTTCATGCTAGCTTCATGCTAATCATGCTAGCACCATGCTAGCTTCATGCTAATCATGCTAGCTTCATGCTAATCATGCTAGCTTCATGCTAATCATGCTAGCTTCACGCTAATCATGCTAACTTCATGCTAATCATGCTAGCTTCATGCTAACTTCATGCTAATCATGCTAACATCATGCTAGCTTCATGCTAATCATGCTAACATCATGCTAGCTTCATGCTAATTATGCTAGCATCATGCTAGCTTCATGCTTATCATACTAGCTTCATGCTAATCATGCTAACATCATGTTAGCTTCATGCTAACATCATGCTAGCTTTATGCTAATCATGCTAGCTTCATGCTAGCTTCATGCTAATCATGCTAGCATCATGCTAACATCATGCTAGCTTCATGCTTATCATGCTAGCTTCATGTTAGCTTCATGCTAATCATGCTAACATCATGCTAATCATGCTAACATCATGCTAGCTTCAGGCTAATCATGCTAGCATCATGTTAGCTTCATGCTAGCTTCATGCTAATCATGCTAGCATCATGCTAGCTTCATGCTAATCATGCTAACTTCATGCTAGCTTCATGCTAGCTTCATGCTAATCATGCTAGCATCATGCTAGCTTCATGCTAATCATACTAGCTTCATGCTAATCATGCTAACATCATGCTAGCTTCATGCTAATCATGCTAGCTTCATGCTAATCATGCTAGCTTCATGCTAATCATGTTATCATCATGCTAATCATGCTAGCATCATGCTAGCTTCATGCTAATCATGCTAGCATCATGCTAGCTTCATGCTAATCATGCTAGCATCATGCTAGCTTTATGCTAATCATGATATCATCATGCTAGCCTCATGTTAAATTATGCTAGCTTCATGCTAGCTTCATGCGAAATCATGCTAGCTTCATGTTAAATCATGTTCGCTTCATGTTAAATCATGCTAGCTTTAATTTAAATCATGATAGCTTCATGCTAAGTTGTCAAACTCTACTCTCAGACTAGGCTTTCTCAAGCCAACATAAAGTTTGTTCCGACGAACTTTTCTATCTAGTTCATTCATTTATTGTATTTCTATATTATATACAGTCTTGTTCAAAATAATAGCAGTACAATGTGACTAACCAGAATAATCAAGGTTTTTAGTATATTTTTTATTGCTACGTGGCAAACAAGTTACCAGTAGGTTCAGTAGATTCTCAGAAAACAAACAAGACCCAGCATTCATGATATGCACGCTCTTAAGGCTGTGCAATTGGGCAATTAGTTGAAAGGGGTGTGTTCAAAAAAATAGCAGTGTCTACCTTTGACTGTACAAACTCAAAACTATTTTGTACAAACATTTTTTTTTCTGGGATTTAGCAATCCTGTGAATCACTAAACTAATATTTAGTTGTATGACCACAGTTTTTTAAAACTGCTTGACATCTGTGTGGCATGGAGTCAACCAACTTGTGGCACCTCTCAGCTGTTATTCCACTCCATGATTCTTTAACAATTCATTCACATTTCTTGGTTTTGCTTCAGAAACAGCATTTTTGATATCACCCCACAAGTTCTTAATTGGATTAAGGTCTGGAGATTGGGCTGGCCACTCCATAACATTAATTTTGTTGGTTTGGAACCAAGACTTTGCCCGTTTACTAGTGTGTTTTGGGTCATTGTCTTGTTGAAACAACCATTTCAAGGGCATGTCCTCTTCAGCATAGGGCAACATGACCTCTTCAAGTATTTTAACATATGCAAACTGATCCATGATCCCTGGTATGCGATAAATAGGCCCAACACCATAGTAGGAGAAACATGCCCATATCATGCTCCATGCTTCACTGTCTTCAATGTGTACTGTGGCTTGAATTCAGAGTTTGGGTGTCGTCTCACAAACTGCCTGTGGCCCTTGGACCCAAAAAGAACAATTTTACTCTCATCAGTCCACAAAATGTTCCTCCATTTCTCTTTAGGCCAGTTGATGTGTTCTTTGGCAAATTGTAACCTCTTCTGCACATGCCTTTTTTTAACAGAGGGACTTTGCGGGGGATTCTTGAAAATAGATTAGCTTCACACAGACGTCTTCTAACTGTCACAGTACTTACAGGTAACTCCAGACTGTCTTTGATCATCTGGGAGGTGATCATTGGCTGAGCCTTTGCCATTCTGGTTATTCTTCTATCCATTTTGATGGTTGTCTTCAGTTTTCTTCCACGTCTCTCTGGTTTTGCTCTCCATTTTAAGGCATTGGAGATCATTTTAGCTGAACAGTCTATAATTTTTTGCACCTCTTTATAGGTTTTCCCCTCTCCAATCAACTTTTTAATCAAAGTACGCTGTTCTTCTGAACAATGTCTTGAACGACCCATTTTCCTCAGCTTTCAAATGCATGTTCAACAAGTGTTGGCTTCATCCTTAAATAGGGGCCACCTGATTCACACCTGTTTCTTCACAAAATTGATGACCTCAGTGATTGAATGCCACACTGCTATTTTTTTGAACACACCCCTTTCAACTAATTCAACTACTTGCCCAATTGCACAGCCTTAAGAGCGTGCATATCATGAATGCTGGGTCTCATTTGTTTTCTGAGAATCTACTGAACCTACTGGTAACTTGTTTGCCACGTAGCAATAAAAAAATATACTAAAAACCTTGATTATTCTGGATAGTCACATTGTACTGCTATTATTTTGAACAAGGCTGTATGTCTCTTATTAATAATTTCATGGTGGTTCAGTCTCACATTTGTGAAGTTTCAAGAGCTGTTCTGTCTGTGTGTAAACAAAGATAGATTGTTGCAGCTGAGCAATTTTGATATAACAGTGCATGCTGTATTCATGGGGTAGATGAGGTTTGAACATTGAGACATATGCAACTGAAACTAAGCTGTCCATCAATAAAACTCGGTTCTATTTTATCATCTAAACCTTTGTCTCACGTCCTGTTTATGCTCTCCTCTAGCAAAGATTGATCAACCTTTTAACTAACAGATGCCTGTTAAACAAGTAAACTTATATTTTCTGACGTGATCTGGTGTCCGGGGCTGGATCATTTTTTATTTTGTCTGTGGTGTGGAGACCTGATCTAACAACATTAAAGATAAATCTAATCTAAGGGTGTATCACCTCCCTTATCAATATTCAGTAGGCCACTGACTTTTAATATTTATCATTACAAAGTTTTAAACCACAAGTAAAAAAAACATATTTCTGTCAAGTATGTCTACTTGAAGTGTCTACTGTGTTTTTCGATAATAAATATTGAATCATTTGGTTAATAAATTTCTTTATTATATACTATAAACACATTTTTTTGAAAATCTTTAAAAACAATTTAATAAGTAAAAAAAATCCTATCCTCTCCAGGTACATTCGTCGTGGGGAAGAAAAGAGGGAGGCCATGGGGTGGATGGCTAGGGTGATACATAAATAGCACGGAGGGGAGAAAGGGTGGGGGGAGAAAGAGCAGTAACTATTGAACAGTGTTATGTCTACCAATGTGATAATGTATTAAACTAAAGACAAAAGGCACAAACACAACCTCAAAACAATTTAACAATTTCAACTGTTTCATGTTTAAAACATGTTGAGAGGTTTAATCCAGCATCACCCCTACTGGATTAAGACTTTCAAAGCTTCAGCTAAATTATTTTAAAAAAATATCGTTACCCATAGTGGATAAATGAACGTTGTCCCTAAGAAACAGTTGAGGCTTGTTAAATACAATTTGAGGGTGATGCACGATACCCCCCTGCATTCCCAGGACAAAGGTAGCCATGACACTGTTCACCCATTTACGGGCCTTGTCAATTTTTCCCTGGAAGGCCCGATCTCCACCGACGTCTCTGGGTGATGTCAGACAGCACGATGACCATCTGAGGGAAACGCCGATAGAGATGTTGCAGATCCTGCTTCATTGCTGCGACGAGATCAATGCTCTTCCTGCATCCCAAGTCATTCCCGCCGCAGTGAATCAGCAGGACATCCGGGGCTGCTCTTCCTCTAAGGGACCGATAGAAAAAAGGAAGGAATCCGTGCCATCGAAGTCCACCCCAGCCAAACCAGTGAACCTTGGCTGCTAGGCCAAGATTGGCCCCTATGGTCTCTCTGGCTCTCTCTTCCCCACGACGAATGTAGCTGCTGCCCATGATCCAAATCACTGCATACAGCAATCACAATCAAAAATTTTTTGTCAGGATCAGTACACACATTTTAACACACACAAGTAACTTGTCTCGGGTCATTGATTTCTTTATGTCCGAACAAAACAGGAAAAAGCCTATGCATACAATTAAACACAAATTAATTGATCTGTTCATTAATTAATCTGTTCATTGAAATAATAATATGACAATATATGTATTACACAAGGTTCATTTATTATTTTATTCTCTCTTACGATCAATGTGTTGCTTTCCATGTTATATACTATATTTCTAAATTATACTATAGCTAGATGGCTTACCTTTATTATCCATGGTGTAACTGCTTAGGCTACTGCAGTTGAAGTTTTTGAAGTTGAGGAAAGAAACATAAAAAGGGCAAACATTAGTTATAGATGTTATTGGTGACATTCGTTATTGTCCATGTTTATAGGCTATATGTTATTTAACAGGCCAAAGCAGGCGTTTTTGTTCAAAGCGATTTACGATATAACTTTTTTATATGACTGATTCGTCCATTTCTCTTGCGTTGAAGATAACAGTTAACGCCATTTTGTGGTTCTATTCGGCGACCATTAACGACCATGTGCATCAATTAACATGTGCCCAGCAAGCACGTTATCTATACCAATGCCTAATTTAATCGTGCTTAAATCATATTTTATATATGCGCTCCCATAAATATGACTCATTTAACTTACATTCTACATAGCTTTTTAAAATTAATTACTAATGTTAACTAACATTTAGTTAGCCTGTGCCTATCTGGTTATCCCCTTACATGTACCTATTGTGTAACTTATGAATTCATATCACAAGTTGAATATCATTTTACATAACTTTTTAATATTATGCATTAACTTAATATGGCGTACTGGCATTACATTTTTAAATAAATAAATACTATGCAAAATGACAAAAATAATTTATCAATATCACAAGTTCTTTAATATCATAACTTCTTAATATTATGCATTAACTTAATATGGCATACTGGCGTTACATTTAAAAATAAATTAATAAGTACTATGCAAAATTACAAAAAAATTAACCAGAATACTTACCAAAATTTCTCCTGTTCACGCTCTGCCTTTCTGCGAGATTCGGTGGGTGTTCAGATTTCTCTTGGCACGGCTATTAGAAGACTTACAATTGTCAGACAGGTTGCTCACGTGATATCTACATCATCAAGCCCAGTTTGAGTCTGCACAGTACGCTCGACACCCAGGAAGTAGGTGCTTCTAATTGACTTCAGTTGTCTCCGTTGAATTCAATGGGGTTGCTGTGTCCATTTTTCTTTTACTGTCTATGGTCACGGACCCCCTGGGGGCCGCGGACCCCCGGTTGAAGACCCATGCTGTAGTACATTAACATACATTTTGCGAATAGAGTAATGAAAAACAACGTATGTGCGGCGTTTATGTGCGGAGTTTGTGCCCCCCTCTGTCTCTGTATGCGTGCGCGGGTTTTAGGGCACTCAATAGGGCACATCGGAGAGACGCGTTCCTAAAAGCAAGCGTAAATAAAATCTTTCTGCTCTTGACAGGGCACATATAAACTAAATGGTTTCAACGGTATTCTTTTTCTAATAAAACATTTCTTAAGTCTTAAGTGTATGTATTAGAGAGTCAAAAACCAGTCTGTGCTGGTCTTAAAGAGACAGTAACCTCAATTAACCTACTTAAGTCTGTGTCATTAATGTTAATCAAACAACATAAGACAAAGAGAAATTCACTTTTGTAGCTCTAAAAAAAATTATATTTAATTCATACAATAAAGACGGTGTTATCATTCACTATTCAGGCAAAAAAAAAACTGGCTGGTTAAAAGTCTCTGTGGCAGGTGGTCAAAAAAGTTAACTTCAGGCCCTGGTAAGATCTAACCATCTAAAGAGGCAGATGCACATTGCATCTACTACAAAATGTAATCGTAAATTGAATCGCAATCGCAATTCCTGGCAGAAAAAGCGCAATTAGATATTTTCCCTAAATCGCACAGCCCTAGCCCCAGCGCTTACGTGCACGCACTAAGATGATAGAGGGATGTATCAACTCTTCTTAGTTAAGGTAATAACATATTTTAATATTGAAAATGAGTAGACTATTCCTTTAAGCCCTATTCAGACGGGATTAGTTTTACAGGGGTAGATGCCGTTATGTAATTTTACCACAGGACGTCTGTAATATTAATGGTCAATTCAGATGGGATTAGAAATATCAGTAAAACATTCAGTGGGAGGGGTAACTCGATTGTACAGCGCGTCACCTCTCGTCGTCATGTGCACATTACCTTGCTTCCTGATATCACATGTGCAAACAACATGACATAGACGAGAAAAACGCGAAACACTGTGATTAATTTCAGTTTGGGGAGAACGTCAGTTTTAGAAACAGTTCCGTGCCTCTGAGAATACATTTGACATTTTTTTATTTGTGTCGTGTTATTCAGGAACTGACTTGCCATTGACTTGTTTTTCCGCCTAGAACGCAAGTATATGCTTCTTTAAGCACCTTTATATTTAAAAGAAACCCACAAATTAAAAGGAAATTACACAATTTACGTGTATATTTACAGCTGGTCTATTCGCACTGGATTAGTATATTTACCAGAGGTAATTTCTCCGGACCTTTTTACAGAAGGTAAAAGTCGCCGTAATCTTTACTGACTTTGTCCGTAATGATTACTGACATAGAGCATTCAAACTAATCCCCGTCCGAATAGTACTTTAGGTTATTAACTTTTAAAGGAGAATATAGAAGCATACAAACTGAGAAATGCTCATCATTTGTTTGGAAGTTGAAGGAATGAAGTCAGCATTGCTGAAATGACAAAACACAAGTATTCAGTTGAGAGTGAAACCAATATCCTTTGATTTTAAATGTACAATCATTTTAAATGTGTACAATAAACTCAGTACACTGCAAAAAATGACTTTCTTACATAGTATTTTTGTCTAGTTTTCAGTAGAAATATCTAAAAATTCTTAAATTAAGATGCTTTTTCTTGATGAGTAAAATGACCTTGGTTAATACGTCTAGTTTTAAGACAAATAATATACAATTTAAGTGAAATTGTCCTTAAAACAAGCGAAATTATCTGCCAATGGGGTGAGAAAAAAATAGTTAAATAAGATTTATTTTATTTTTCATTCAAGTAAAATTTTCTCACCCCATTGTCAGATATTTTTGCTTGCTTTAAGCACAAATTCACTTAAATTGTATATGTTTTTGTCTAAAAACTAGTATTATTTTCTTAGGTCATTTTGCTCATCAAGAAAATACATTTTGATTTAAGAATTTTTAGATATTTAGATATGAAAACAAGACAAAAATACTAAGTAAGAAAGTCATTTTTTGCAGTGTACAGAAGCCACATATAAAAGTTTAATTTAAAATGTGGACTTTTTGAGAGAAAGTAATTTTGTTATGGTCAGGGCTAACTGATCAATAAAAATGATATGGCAACAGTGACAACAACAACAACAAAAAAAACACGTGTACTATTGAAAATAACTGTATATCACACACAGCACAGTCAGCCTTTATGGTACCAGCTCAATTTTAAGTCAATTTTAAGTATTGAATCCAACTGGTTAATTTATTAATCCATTGATGGGAAGACAGATGCTTGGAGGTATATCTTTAACTAAAATGCTACAGCATCTTGACATTTTTATATTGACTAAAACATGGATTCTCTTACCTCTCTCCACACTCGCTTGCATGTGCCTCCAGGTCATTGGGAGGAAAATTATGGCCACAGATTGGGAAAACATGGTCTGCAACTGAAATCACTTAAATGTTTAACGTAGGTAGGGACAATAATACATCAAAAATACACACTCAACACATCACAACATAACTCTGTCTTTGAAGACACAAAAATAACATCTTCCTCTGTAGGCTGTCAGGAGGAATAACAAAATTGAAAAAGACATTGTGACATGATTGCATATATATGTTACTCATCGTTCAACAGATGATGTTTTTTGCATACACTGTTCATTAATTGACACAGCTTCATTGCAAATATAGCTTAACTACCTTAAAAAAATCCACATCACATCTGGTGGAACTGGCCACTATACAAGTTATGACCAAATATAACGAGAATGGTGAGCCTCCTCTTTGTTCTCTTAAAACACTGTATTCAAGCTTAATGGTCTCCCAACATTATCCATACAATGGGTCTTTGCATACCTCCTGTAGAGAAGTATCTGAAGGCTTACATGTTTCAACATGCACTGCTAGGATTTGCAATGGATAGCTGGTGTGACAGGAGTGGCCCTGCTGAAAAAAAAACAGCATCAAACCAGCATGGGAATTATGCTGATCTATGCTGGTTTAGCTGGTGGTCACCAGCATACCAGCACCAAAACACAACATATGCTGGTATGACCAGCATTGGGTGCTGGTGCTAATGCTGGTTTAGCTGGTGCTAATGCTGGTGGTGATGCTGGTTTATCTGGTGTTCACTAGCAAACCAGCACCAAAACACAACATATGCTGGTCTTGCTGTTTTTTTCAGCAGGGGGCACATTTCCTTTGGCATATTGGACAAGGACCTGGAGTCAGGAGGCAGTGGTTGAGTGTCTAGTTCCTCCTGTATCGGGGCAATATATAGGACACCCTTTCCGCCTATACTTGAAGTCTTCAGCATTAGCCCAGTATATCCACTGTCCCCAGGAGACACCATATATAGTATTCTAGAACCCCACCCTCCTAACAAGAAAAGCTGTACTCATCACTCAAAATATTGATTAAAATGATTTATACCAAGATTAGATTTGCCATGGGTAAGTTCTATGTACCTGCTCCTTTGTAGATCAGCCAGCCCCCAGACACACTTTCCAATTTTGGATAAAGATCTTTGAGGGTTGAACATAGCTTCAAGAATAATATAAATCATACCATCATATTCACAAATGAACATTGGTTTTGACAGTGTTAATATATTAAAATATTATGAGACATACTAAATGTTGCCTAACCTCATCATGGGTGTAGTTCTCTGGTATTATTGTGGACCTGCGTCCCAAACCAGCTTGCAGATGCAAAACTTCTTCACTGCCTTTGGGAGTGCGCTCAACTTTCTTGGGTAAGAGATAAAATGTTATTTCGATCTCTTTGACTGGTGTGAAGTTGTTGGAAGGGCCTTGAATGCGCCGGCACTTTCCCCTGACTAATTTGACATTACACAATACAAGTACACATCTCACTAGCTATAGTTTGAGAATTTATATTGATTAATGTAAGGGACGAGTCAGTTTGACATAGAAATCAAATACAGTGAAGGACCTTGTCATTTCTGTGTGGACATTGGGTCGGCCATCCCTCCCTCTTTCCTGACTCCCTCCCTGTCTGCTAGAATGACATGCCGTGTTAGAAGATGCATCACATTATATTATACATGTTAATCTGTGTGTGTGCGTGTGTGTGTGCGTGTGTGTGTGTGTGTGTGTGTGTGTGTGTGTGTGTTATTTGGTGGGAAACTAGACATCACCTTGGAGTCTCTGGGCCAGATTGATGTTGGGTACTGTGCCCAACAGGGGTAGCTCTGTGTTGGGCACTGGGCCCAACAGGACCAGGGGAAGGCATTGCATTTGTTAGCAAATTTAGGAGGTGTCTTGCTGAATTTACAACCTCGAAGTTGTCTCCCTGTCAAAAGTATAAAAATTGAGCAGTAGATTGGAAAAGCTATACAATACATCAACTCAATAACCCCCCCCATATTACCAAATACAAAGTGGGATGTTTTCCATATTCCAAAGAAAATATATTGCAAAAAGTTATTTAAGTAAATGGCTAGCTATATCAATATAAAACAAAATATTAATAAAATAGGCACTATATTTATAGACCATAATACCATATGCACTATTAAATTTGATTTAACAAAACAGCCAGCTTTCTTTCAAAGCGTTAATGTGCTATTTTTGTGTTCAAGTCAACCGGAATTAGGGATGGGACGCTATTAAAATTTCATATCATGATTATAGTGACCAAAGTTATCACGTTTATCAATATTATCATGGTTTTGTTAAAATGAGATGGAAATGTTTAAAAAAAAACTGATACACACTGAAAACATTTGAACAAGTTTTATTTTTGAAAATAACAATTTAATATTTCATGTGCCTGAAATTTTTGCTGCGGTAAAAAAAATCTGTCTAATAAGTTTACCATTAACGAATAAAATACATTATTCCTTAAATCAGTGTTCTTCACTCTAGTGATGAGCGAGTCACCCGAAACTCGGATCATTTAACCCGATCCCTAAAATGACTCGAGAACCATGAGTCCTTAGTGACCATTAACCCGAGTCAGTTGAGTCCTCTCAGATTTTGCATTAAAAATGAGAAATTGTATCAAACACAAAGCTCTTCAAATGTTTACAACAGAATTACAACAAATAACTCTACATAAGCTGCCATAGGTTCTATAACTTGCAACAACGAGTTAATTTACATCACCAAATGTCGACTGGGGGTACCGAGTGAACCAAAAGCTGCTATTCCAGATCATTATTTCTTGCAGCTCCGAGTCCGAGTACAAAGGGATGCGTGCGCGCGACAATGAGTTGGTCGGCGGCTCGGGGATTCACACAGAGAGTGACTCAACTCATGGAGCTTGAATCCTGGGCTAGGAGAAACAAGCCTTGCTCGTGTTGTTAACCCACTGACTCATGTAGGCTAATCTGTTGAAATATTTGACTGGCACAATGTTTTGGGTAGAAGCTGCAAATGTTTAACATTTTTAAATACGAGGACTGCTGCAGCAGTGCTGCTGGAAAGATCCGCCACCGACGGACGTACACGGCTCCTCTTGTTGACTGAGTCACTCAGAGTGACGTGAGTGGTTCACTCACAGGACCCGTGCAGGAGCGGGCGAGCGGCTCTGTCTGGGACTCACTCACAAGATTAACCGAAGCCTATCGTGGATCTTTTAAGTCAATCTGAAACAGGACACGTTCCTCTCACGTCCAAGTCAACCAAGCCTGACATCTTCTAAATGTGGTGTTGATATATTTGTCGTTATGAAATGAAACTAAACACACCAAACTTTTACAATCATGTTATTGATAATGTTACCACGGGCATGCATGTTTTTTACGAGTTACTCAGGTCACATAAGCCCTTTTTTGTGAGCAGAGGAGTCATAAACTCGTAGCTGCACGCGTGATCCGAGTTGCTTGGTTGGCATTAGTATGACTTAGCGATTGGAATTGGGAGATTTTGACCAAGTGACTCAAGTGACTCGAGTGACTCGCACAACCCGGATCATATTAGTGAGTGACTCAGAAAAACCTGAATCCTTAAAAAGATCCGGGTTGACCATCACTACTTCACTCCCAACCCTGGAGAGCCGGTGCCCTGCAGAGTTTAGCTTCAACCTCAATCAAACACACCTGCAAGCTAATCAATATCTTCATGATCACTAGAGCTGTGTCTAAAACTGTTCCCTCATTCACTATTCCCTATATGGGGAATGACAATTGAGTCCACTATATGGGGAAGAAGCAAATTAAAATGAGTGAGCGATTTCGGACACTGACGTAAATATCATGCGTCAGAGAGCTGTCGCAGAGATGAATCATAAACATCTGTGTGGCTTTATTGATTGTACTGTGAAATGGTAAAGTTTACTTTCTTACTGTTTTTTTACATTTGTCATGTTTATTGTATTAGTTGATAATAAAGAAAGAAAAAAAATGCTTATATTTATTTACCGCTGTTTATTTATTGTTTAATAAAAATGTGTATTGATTTTAAATAAAAGATAATCGCAATTATTTTTCATTTGTTAATTTTCAAAAAGTAGAAAATAACTGACAAGAAGTAACAACGTAAGGCCGGCGTACATGTTCGTCCCTAGGTTCGCTTTCTGCACATGCACACTTTCAGGTGTATATGTGTGATGGGCTACGGTCTCAACCATTCCTTGAAGCTTGCATTCTCACTGTGTTTTTCTCCCAAAATGTCTGAGGGTCACAAGAGAAAAAGTGTCTACAAATTGTATGACGAGAAGAGAAGGGACTATGAAGAAATAAACAAGACCAGAGTGTTTTTGGGAGAATATTTGTGACCCGTCACGGAAACCAGTGACACAAGTCGGCAGCACAAGTTTCGAGAAAATGAGAAACAAAGTTTTTTTTTTTTCAAAATTTGTGATTTTCGTTTATTGCAGAATCTGTTAGTTGAGATCACGAAGAAGCCTGTCCATGTTTGAGATATCAGTTTTTGTACATTTAAAAGTGTATATTCTGCGGTTGAAATAGGCTTGTTTTTCCGGAGATTCTAGCATGCAGCGGGGGGCGTCATTGTCTGTGTGTATATTTACATACTGAATAAGCTTGTGTTTTCACCTCCGCCCCCAAAGGGAACAGCGTGACTACTAAATAAGGATAGTTTGCCCAAAAATTAAAATAATGTCATTAATGACTTACCCTTATGTCGTTCTAAACTCGGAAGACCTCCGTTCATCTTCGGAACACAGTCTAAGATGTTTTGACATTAGATTTAGGCTGAGAGCTTTCTGTCCCCTTCATTGAAAATCTATGTACAGTTTCCATGTCCAGAAAGGTAATAAAAACATCATCAAGGTAGTCCATGTGACATCAGTGGGTCAGTAAGAATGTGTTAAAGCATCGAAAATACAGTTTTGTCCAAAAATAGCAAGAATTACAACTTTATTCAGCATTGTCTTCTCTTCCGGCTCGAGCGTGAAGTCATGTGACTGTAGTGACGTGGCTGCCCTGTTCCTCAGACGTGTTTGCTAAGTTTTTTTTTTCAAACTTATAGCGTGCGTCTCCCCAGACTGTAAAGCTCGGGCTCACAAAATAAAAGAAAAATAAAAGAAGCTGGGGCGGAACAAATAACAGTCAGCCGCATCGTACGTCAGCCGCGTCTCTGACTTTATGCGGCGCCACAGTCGGTTGACGTCAAAGTACCGCGAGAGCTCTTCAAGAAATCTTACGGAGTAGTTTAATTTCGACTCGCTCTCGCGGTACTTTGTCGTCATCTCTTTGTCAGTTCTTGCAGCCCAGCATGAGTCCAAACACACAGAAGTTACACAGAGATCGTTGTATTCTTTATATAATTGGCTACATGTTTTGTCTATCAATATTTTCCATGAAGTCATTGGCTGATGGAGGAACGAGCGAGCGATTGGTAACATCTCTTAAGGACTTCACGTTTTCGACGGTGCTGTTTTCTATCTATTATACTACCTCTATTTTAAATACATACTTTACAGGTTCATGTGTTTAACGGGGTATTATCTCATATACCCTTACATGTTACGATGTAAATAGTCCTCATATTGTATATTATATTGTATTACCAGACGTTCATGCGAAATCTGATGTAAACAATAGACTATACATCTATATTTCACGGATTATACGCATTTGTGTACAAAAATGGTCATTGGTAAAAGATAAAAACAGTGTTGCCAACTTGGCGACTTTGTCACTAGATTTAGCGACTTTTCAGACCCCTTTGGCGACTTATTTTTAAATAAGCGACTAGCGACAAATCTAGCGACTTTTTCTGGCGTGTTGGAGACTTTGTGACTTGAAAGAACATATCATTCACTCTTCTCAACGAGCAGCTACCGCTGCTTCCGTGGGCTCCACCCCATCCCAAAGCACTCACAGGCAGCCTAGTCCTCGCGCAGCAGACCAGAGTCTCTCCCATTTGCAGTCAGGGCAGGAGATGATGTTCATCTCTCTGCGTCCAGACGGCATAACGTGCATGTGGGAAGCCGGAGCTGCCTGATCCCGCGATGGCTTATATTTATGGCGGGATGTAAATGGTCTTTCAATAAAATAAATCACTGTACAAAAATAAATGTATTTGAGTTAGCTGAGCAGCAGCGCATTCAGAACAGACGAAGTGAAAGGAGTTGACGCGTTAATGACCTATATACCTACAAAACAATGTTTCATATCACTTATCAGTTTATCCTCATATTTGTTAAAACTGGACTATTTGGACATATAAACATGAACATATTTCGTTCCATGAGAACAGAAGCAGGTAAATTAACGAGAAAACATTTTTATGCATTCATGTGTATTAAAATTTCATTTGTGATCGTTCATAGAGAAAGAGAAATGTGATAAAGCCAATGTAGTAAAAATGCAAATACAACGTGATGACGTCACTGTTATGCTAATGACGCAATGACGTAATCTAGCGACATTTAGCGACTTTCCAAGCAAGCTTTAGCTACTTTCCATTGAAAATAGTTGGCAACACTGGCTAAAAAGATTCATGTTTATTTTTGCATGTTGTAATTTGGACTTCTATCATAAAATACTACATATGATGCTAGAACATCTGTATCTCAAAACGGCTTTACAGGGGGTATGGCTTAGCTAAATGAGATGTAAATGAGCCCTATTTTCTCACCCAGTTGGAAAGAAGAGTCGCTTTCGTCTCGATTTTCTCGGTTTGAGAATTTCTGAGTTCCTATATTCAAATGGCCACAACTTCTCCAAGTCTTATCAGATTTCCATGTGTTCCACATCACTTTCAGAATCTGTGGATAACTAAAATGGCCCAGATCCGACTTGTGTCACTACTTTCCTGACTGATCACATTTCACACGCTGGCGTGCGCTAATAAGATAGGTTGGGCTTCCCACGCAAAGTTTCTACTCGACAGGTAAAGTTTGTTTTGCTATTTAGATAAATCCATTTAAAATCACTGCTAGTAAATGTTGATGTAAGCTATGATAAGCGATGCTAGCCCTGGCACAAGGCACAAATCGCTCAGACACGTTAAACATGCCGGCAGCAAATTGTAAACAGAGCGAAGAGAAGAACTAGGCTCCTGCATGCTCTTTCTCTAGTGCACTCGGTTTAATAGGCGTTCCCTCTTTGGAGGAGGCAGAGTGTTGCGCATGTGCGTTTTTTAGAAAAAGTGGAGGGACGGTTCTTTTAAATAATTCCGGAAAATCTTCCGCTATACCTTTAAATGCCGCCTTGTTCATAAAACTAAGTTGCATGTGCGCGCCTGCGCACCGTGTTACTATGGTATTAAGTTTTATATTTTTTAAAAATATTTAACAAAAAAATCAGCAGATGTCCATTCTCACAAGCCCTAGAAGTTGCTTATTCCCAATAATAATCAACCGAGACTTGGGCTTTTTGTATCATTGATCATCATTCTGGTGCAAATGCATGTGAGTTCAGCAACAAATAGGGAGAGACACATTAGTATTCATGATCAGTCACGCCTACTTACTCATGGCTGTTTTTTAAACTCAAAAAACTCAAATGAGATCCTTAGATCTTTCATCATCAGTTACTCACTACGCAAATTAATGACTCAAACATGGTTTTCAAAAGCTAGCAGGTATAATGCAATTCGTAGAATTGTTTGTGAATTTTAATGAGAATTGCTGGAATTCATTTTTAGACTGGAAAATCGAGACTGATAAACAGCAGGCCACATACAAGTTTAGGAGAAATTTGTTACATAGAGCTGAAGACCAGACACCACTAAGGGTTACTACTAATCATACCTGCAGTATGGAACACAGAGATGAAGAGTTTCTATCATTCTACAAGTCACCCAGAACTGACTGGGCATGTCCACTGTCAATTAACCTTAAAGGTATGGTTAATCTTTTCCATTAAATTTTATTATCCATGTCATTTGTATGTGAAGAAAAGTTTTAATTATGTCAGGTGACGCAGCAATAGGGGATGGCGTTACCCGATACTATTTTATGTATCTTATGTCTAGAGTACAGTACGGCTTCAGTTTAAACATGGGTAAGTGTTAAATAAATTTTGTTTAGTCCTTTTCCTGTGCAATTTAAGTTTTTTCTTAATTGTGTAAACTAATTGCTAACTTGTAACACTTAAAGAAAACCCTGGAACAACACTTTTCTTCATTGGAAAATAGGATCACTTAGTACCATCTACATATCGAGTTCTTCTTGACAGCAATCTCTTTAGGGTCATTGGTCGAATGATTGGCCATTCGTTTATTCACGGAGGCCCACTTTTGACAGGGCTGAGCCACTCCATGTTCAGTCTTCTTCTAGGAAACGATGAGCCTGCCACAATTGACATGAAGGACTGCCCGGACCAAGATGTCTCAGATATTGTTTCTCTAGTCAGTTCAATAGTGCTTTGAACAATCACTGCGTTTTTGTGCTGCCCATTTATATAATCGTATCGGACAATATTAAATGTGAACAGTTTGATTGTCTTATCATAGCTTGAACAGCCAAGGGATCTGACAGAAACAGAACGTTATCGAGTGAATAATCTTGCTTTGAACTGGGACTTGCCAACATTAACTTCGGAAAACAGGAGGTGGCTTGCAGGAACCATTCTTCAACATGCTGTATTTAGTGTTATTCTCAGGGGTGTGATTCTTCCGGATAAATCCAGAATTCTGGCTTTTCCGACCTGAAAATGAGGCTTTCGTGAATCATGCAAATCCAATTTTTTGTGTGTGCATGTGGGGGGGTGGTTGCAAGGCACTCTTTATAAATAACCGCATATCACTTCGCATTAGTCTATTTATTTGTCACGATGGAACTTCATTCAAAGCAGAGCTCACCAAAGAGCTTGCAGTCAGATCTCCGTGTGGTGTTGGCTGTGAATTAAAAAAAAATCATGCGTTTGCCAACAAATAGTATGAGAGAAACACATCTTTCACTTTCAACCAAACTAACAAACTAGCCAATCAGAAGTAGAATGGGGACGGGTCTTTGAGGTGTGGCTGAGAGCCTGCAGATGCTGCGCAGCCGCGGAGATGTCATAAGTTAACGTTGTCATCAGGATGAAGATTAAGTTTATGAAGCCTAGGTAAGACGACCTAATTGATAAAGGACCTAAATCAGTGGCGCTGGGCATGGATAGAAAGAATAGGCAGAGACAAACAGCATTTTCATTAGGGATGTCCCGATCAGGTTTTTTTGCCCTCGAGTCCGAGTCCGAGTCATTTGATTTTGAGTATCTGCCGATACCGAGTCCCGATCCGATACTTCTATAATACATTAAAAAAAAAGAATAAAGAAGAGCGAAAAACAGAACCAGTCCAGGATGTTCCTTATGTTCCAGCGCATAACTACAGATGTGTTAAAAAATAATGACTATAGAGTATATATGTTCAGGGGTTAAATTGGGGTTTGTTTTGTAGGGAGGCTCTGGGAGGGAGGGTTCGATGGGTAACATGTTTAATCCTGATGACAGCAAAGCCACTGGGTGTGTTTCAATGACATTTTGTATCTCTGATAGGATTTTATAAGTTTCAGTTTTAAAGCTGTACCACATGTTGACCCAAACTAAAACTTGAACTTTAAATTATGCAAATATATGAGTCTGACACCCTATATGCATTTGGTGCACATGTCATTATGCACAATTGATCAAACTTTGAATGAAGTTATAAGACTTAACCTCCTGGACTCATTCTAGGCATAAGATAGGCTACCCAAAAAGACTCAATTAACAAGAAAAACAACATACTGATTCAGCAATATATCTTATAAATTAGCCATAGAGATTCCCTAAGCTGGTCAGCAGTTAGTTAAAAAATACCTACAGTTAGGTCGTGATTCATTTGTATAATCAAAATACATTATTTTATTAAACTATACAATCAGTTGTATCGAGTTATCTAGTTAACATTTTGTAATGAGATGAGTGACATGGCTATACATACTTTAATACTTTGTTTCTAGACTTCTATTAAGTTTTTTCGACATGGGCACCATTCTTACCTCTCTTTCTCTCTCTCTCATCTCTACAGTAATGTCAAATGCTCCTGCGCGAATGCGCGTTCTTGAGGTTCTGAGTGAGACGCGGAACTGCGTCTGAGCACATGTTGACAATAACGATCAACGCGTCGTTTAAATGAGCGGTAAAAACGCGGTTTTGTCGTGGGTTCCTTGCACGCACGAGTGTGAAGCCTATGAATGAAAGCACGTCAATAGGCTTGTTCGACTTCATGCGGCGCCGCAACAATCGACAGCCGAGAGACGTCAAACTACCGCGAGAGTGATCCGCGAAATCATACGGAGGAGTTTGCTTTTAAATCGCTCTCGTGGAACTTTGACGTCATGCAGCACCACAAGAACCGGCAGCCAGATGAAGTCGAACAAGCCTATTCTCTTCAGTTCACACGCACCAGCGCAGCGCGTACACTGGCGCGGAGCAGAGCGAGAACTTAATGGATTTTAAACCCTGCATATGTATCCGAGTCCTGATCGGGAGGTAACGTCCGATTCCGATCGAGTCTGAAACCACGTGATCGGGGCCGATTTCCGATCACGTGATCGGATCGGGACATCCCTAATTTTCATAGTAAGAAAATCAAGAGAACCCGCCAGGTGTTTGCTGCTATGACAAAACGCTTAGGTTACTCACGTAACCCTGGTTCCCTGAAATAACGGGAACGAAGCATTGCGTCAGTTAGCTGATGCTATGGGGGGAAACTCCTGTTTACTCCGTGACTGAAGCCTATTGGTTAATGTCTGTACAAAGTACAGACCAATGACGTTTGAACCCGCGCGCGGGATGCACACGTCCTTATATAAGCGCGGTTCAATTGTCAGGAGCTCATTATTATTCGACTGAAGCGCGCAGCCGGATAACACTCGCTGCGTAGACGTTTGTAGCACGGCAAGAGACGCAATGCTTCGTTCCCGTTATTTCAGGGAACCGGGGTTACGTGAGTAACCTAAGCGTTCCCTTTCAATACGGTTCACTTCGCATTGCGTCAGTTAGCTGATGCTATGGGGGAACGTAATCCCATCACACCGTGCATACACAAGGTACTGAAGTGCCTTACCGGAGAGACACTGCGTGTGGCCCTATACCCGGCATATTCACAGCTTTAACACATATGTGTAAGCACCATATAAAATGTTGACGCGCACACGGTGGGGTTTTAAACGCACCGGGGGCACATAACATAGCACAAGACGGCGAGGTACCGAGCGTGCAGCGAGTGTGCGAGATAAGTAAATTCAGAGTCACGTTGTTGAGCTCGCTGAGCGCACCGTGGTGTACACATAAAACGCATGAGCGTGCATGATTGAGCCGAGAGAACCTGCGCTCGTAGGGCAGGGACGTCTAAGCTGTACAATCTGACAACGTAGACGGCAAAGACCAGCCGGCCGCGTAGCAGATATCAAATATAGATACCCCTGTAGACCAAGTCCATGAAGAAGCCAAACTCGCACAGAGTGGGCTCTATATAGGACATAGCTCATAGAGGGGCGTGAGCCAGTGCGATGGATTCAACGATCCATCTAAATAACCACTGTTAGCAACAGACATATGTAGTCAGTGATCTGCGAAGCTCACGAACGGCCAATCTGACTATAATATGCAGCAGAACGGTTCGTAGCGTGGGATATACAGATACCACAACAGTGTGAACCCAGGTGCGCCCTCGAGCGCATTGGGATGCATATAGGTACTATTATAGTGCACAGATCGGTGAGCTTTCCAAGCGCGCTGTAAATGTGTATTGACTATAAATTGCACGGGCAGAGGTGAACACTTGAATACATCGTGAATGCATATGGATGAATCTGAGTGTTATAATGCACAGGCCGGCAAGATTCTCGAGCGTGCCGTCATGTGTTCTGATAATAAATTGTGCGCACACGGGTGAACCCTTCAGTGCACCGTAAATGCGTATAGATAAATCAGTGCACAGAACGCGCCGTGAATGTGTACAGATATGATTGATGAACGTAACGGTGGGCACCAACGCACCGTGAACGTACACAGATGAACAACAATGTATGTGTCACAAAGCATAACACAGCCGTGTATACAGGTGAGCTTTTCCAAGCGCATCTTAGTGTATACCAAAATGTAATAGCGTGCATATGTGAGCTTCTCTAAGCGCAAAGTGGACGCACATAATTAAAAACCATATCGTGCATACAGGTGAGCTAATGGGCGCACCTTTTATGCAACAAACCTCAGTAGTGCGCGAAGCAGGGATGTCGAAGCTGTAAACTCACAACGTGGATGGCGGGGACCAGCCGGCCGTGTCACAAATGTCAAATGAGAAACCTCTAAGACCATGCCCGAGCAGCTAATCGAGTGATAATTGTCACGGGAGGTGATAATGTCAACGATCCATAAATAACCTGTATTGACACCCTTACGAAAGGAAAATATATTTACCAATATATTACTTGAAATATATTGCAATATATAATTTTACTTCCCATTTTCCAATATATTATATATTGGCAATACATGGAATAATATATTGATTATACATTTATTCTATATATGTGTAATATATTGCAGTATATTGCAAAATATACAAATTATTGTCGCTTTCAATATATTGTACATTAAATATAATATATGTTTTTATATATTTAAAAATATATTCAATATTATATTTATAAATATCCGCATTATTGTATTTTGATTTATATGCGAAAATGTATTAACAATATATGAACAGATATAGTGTCACATGTATGTTTACTATATGGTAGAATATATGTAAAATATATGTAAAATTATACGGAAATATACATGAAATATATGTAGATATGTGTTCGATATATTGTGGAATACATTTTAAATATATGTAAAATTAGATGGGAAATATATGTGCATATATGGGAACATGTATTAACAATATATGTACAGATATAGTGACACATGTATGTTTACTATATGGTAGATTATATTTCAAATATATGTATAACTATATGGAAATATAAAAGTAGATATGTGTTCAATATATTGTGGAATACATTTCAAAAATATGTAAAATTAGATGGAAATATATGTACATATTTATTGTAAATGTATGCACAATATGTTAACATATATGAGAACATGCACATACAATGTATGACCATATATGGGGATATATACAGTATATGTAAATGAAACATATAAAATATATAAATACTTAACTCATTCACCGCCTGCCTTTTTGAGAAAAGTTGCCCACCTGCATTTTTGTAATTTTAACAAAAGTTTCACAAAATTCCTTGCAGGAAAAATTATCTTCTATAAATATATAAACATACAAATTATATCAAATTAAAGAACACACCTTCTGCTTTCAAACAAACAAAAAACAAACAAACAAAATGGGGAAAAAAACGTTTCATTATATATTTACTTTTTCCACTTAATTTAACCACTGAAATATGGATATTTCTCTTCAAAAATACAACATTTTGAGCAAAAAGCTTTTTGTAAAGGAATTTATGTTAGAGATCAGACACAGAATGACTATCAAACATAAAGGAAGTTAAAATAAATCATTAAATCTTTTTAACTTCCGTTTTTGATAAATTTGGTTTGGCAATCTAGTGGATAAAAGCGGTATTACACTTTCACTTTGAAATTCGTCCAGAAAGGCATATTTATTAGTTAAATATTAACTCATAATTGACGAGATAACTCGTCAATGGCGGTGAATGAGTTAAATATGCAACCTGCAATATACAAACATTTACACAACATATTAACACAGACTAATGGGTAATCTATGAAAAGCCACCTTTATTTTCTTTTAATCAGGCACAGATACATAAATTACATTTTAAAAGAGTGCCATTAAACAAAAAATATACAAAATATAAATTGAAGCAACTCAAATTACCAATGTGCATTTCAAACTTTCAGCAGTGCCGTTATACAATATAAAGACAATATCTATAAATAAAAAAATGCACAGACAACAATGAATAAATAAATAATAAACAAACTTTCAAGAAGTTTTGGGAACCGTGGAAAAGCAAAGAAATAAATTGCCAAAAGAACAGTCCGTTATCCTGGTTAGATCTTGGTTATTCACCGAGTTAAACGACTTGCTTTTGCTCTTCACCTGGTGTCTTAGCTCGCAGATTCTACTGTTGATGGCCATAGGAAACTGTTTTAAGACAGCCTCTGTGGAGCAGAACAACAAGGATTACTCTCTCCCTCCTCCTGCTGCCCCTCTTGTTCACAAAAATCTTTCCTAGCAGAGATGCATATGGCGTTTAATCAGACCCAAAAGTCGCGCACACAAAAACCAGGCGCGAGCGCGAGATACGAGCGCGCAGAACACTATTTACGCGCGGACAAGCGTCCTCGCGAGCGCGCAGAACACTATCCACGCGCGGAAAAGCGTCCCCGCGAGCGCGCAGAATACAGTTCGCGCGCGGAAAAGTGTCCTCGCGAGAGGGCACCTCCGCTCAGCGCGCACAAATGTAGTCACGCGAGCAAAGGCTTGGATGAGCGCTCGCTCGACTCTCTCTATGCTCTCACAGCTGCACCACACGAGCTCGCTCGATCAAGATGACTTTTGGGACTTTGGGGGCGGGACATTGACTGATGTCTCCGCTTCTGTGATTGGTTGTTTGATTTTATTAGTGACACGCATGATCTCTTGTTCCACTATGCGTATCCAGTCAATCTAGGTAGAGAAGACACGTTTATATGACCATTATGTCGGAGCACGTAATTTTAATGATTGCAAAACCAAACAACATTGCCAATTTTATTATGTTTACTGTTTATCATCTTGCATATATACTGTAGGCTACTGACATTGTCAGGTCACATAGTTGGCTCGGACTTAGCATTAGCAAACTTTAGTATAGTCCTGTACAAAACTTTATAAAAAAAGGTGATATTATCTAACAATTGTAATTTTAGTGTACCTTATCAGCATGACAAAGACTGTACATGTATAGCATTTTCAGTTGGGCTGTGTACAAATAAAAGAAGTAAATGTGAGATAGTTAAAAATGTCAAATGGAACAGTAAGATTTTTTTTAAATATACAAAACAAAATAGTATAGTGTAAAGAATATGTAAACAAAGATTACCAGAAATGATACATACAAACACCAACTCACTATAAAGAAATTATGGACTGCTGTGTTGGTGTGTATAAATGTGTATGTGTATATGTTTATATAAAAAAAAACTAAAAAACTAGATACTAGTTTTGTTTAATATATTAGTTTTATTCTGTATCTTTTCAGGGTCAAAATAGCATTTAATTTTACTTTGTTGTTGTATTTGAGTTTCCCAATGAGTTTCATTTGCCATAATATGGTTGTTAAATTATCTACATATTAAACAACAAACAAAATTAATACCTTAAAATAAGCATTATTGTTTGGTTATGTTTGGACCCTTAATAAAATTAACCATGGTTTTATTGTAGTAAAAGTGTAGTAACCATGTTTTTTGGTGTATTGATTACTATCAGCAACCCCATGGTTTTACTACACTTACCATGGTTTAACTATGGTTTTTAAAAACCATGGTTATCAAAACCATGGTTATTTTGTGGTTACCATGGTTTTACTACAGTAACCATGTTTTTTTGGTTTTAACTGTAGTAAAACCATGGTTCATTTTTGTAAGGGGAGCTTATTGCATGGTTTAAACAAGACTAATGTTTTAACATAAATTACCTACTCCGACATAATGGTCATATTAAAACATGTTTTCTCTACCTAGATTGACTGGATACGCATAGTGGAACAAGAGATCATGCGTGTCACTAATCAAATCAAACAACCAATCACAGAAGCGGAGACATCAGTCAATGTCCCGCCCCCAAAGTCCCAAAAGTCATCTTGATCGAGCGAGCGCGTGTGGTGCAGCTGTGAGAGCATAGAGAGAGTCGAGCGAGCGCTCATCCAAGCCTTTGCTCGCGTGACTACATTTGTGCGCGCTGAGCGGAGGTGCCCTCTCGCGAGGACGCTTTTCCATGCGCGAACTGTATTCTGCGCGCTCGCGGGGACGCTTTTCCGCGCGCGGATAGTGTTCTGCGCGCTCGCGCGTGGTTTTTGTGCGCGCGACTTTTGGGTCTGTTTAAACGCCATAGATGCAATAAAAACTGGAAAGCACCAGCTCTGAAAACTTTGTACCTTGTAAAGCTTGAAGTTTCCTTGGCTAGCCTGCTGACATCAGCCCCCTTCTTCTTCTTCTTCTTGAGTTTTCCTGGCAGTTGGCAAACAACTTTTAGGTGCATTACCGCCACCTACTGATTAGGGGTGTGGGTCAGGATCATAGGTCAGGACCTATGAGCCTCCTTGTTGCTGGTGTCTGTTATGCATCTTGTCCTCTCTTCGCGCCTGAATCTCAGCTTCCTACTCGAGCATTGCGAGCTACGTGCTCTGACGCATATATACAGACCATACATGTATAAATGATACAAAATGCAATCAAGACCAAAAAGGGCACTATATTTTTTACATGTAATAGTTTGTCTTTATATGCTTTGATATATTGCAATATATGCATAAACCATACATGAATATATGACACAAAATATATCCCAATCAAGACAAAAAAGGGCACTATATTTTTTACATGTTGTCTTTATATGCTTTGATATATTGCAATATATGCATAGACCATGCATTTATATATATATATATACATATACACACACACACACACACACACACACACACACACACAAACCATATATATTCATGTATGGTTTATGCACATATTGCAATATATCAAAGCATATAAAGACAAACTACTACATGTAAAAATATAGTGCCCTTTTTGGTCTTGATTGCAATATATTTTGTATCATATATACATGTATGGTCTATGCATATATTTAAATATATTAGAAAATATAAATATTAAATCCCATATATGGGAATATAATGCCTAATATATTACATGATATTTTCCAATATACTGCAATATATTTTTGTTTCATAAGGGCAGGTGCTCTAGTGAGTGATCTGTGATGCAGATGAACAGCTGATCGTCTGATGTACGTCAGACATATCTGTCATACAGGACAGGACCTTGGACAGTTCCAGAGCGCTGTGCCTCGGGCACCGTCCGCATCTGAGAAGTGACAGGCTTATGAATAAAGTGAATGGCCAGCCGTAAAGGCATGGTTCGCTGTTACCGCCGCCGTCCGCATCTGAGAGATGACAGGCTTGTGAATTAAATGAATGGTTGGTCGTAAAAGCGTGGTTCGCTGTTATCACGGACACATAGATATAGATAGGAGTGAGCCGACGTGCACGAGCCTCTGTAGTGAGGAGAAAAGTGTTCCACCCACGATTCATGGGGGGTTTAGACTTTTCAATGTCACTAGACAGACTTTGCATAAGGACGCCTCCGCGAAAGGGGTCCTTGCAGCTCGTGTCAACGTGTCATAAGGCACGTAATGTAGGTTGTGTCCCACGGATGCAATCTTCGCACGCCCATCGTAATGGGTTAATATTTCTGCATTTCAATAGTTTAAGAACGAGATGCGTATCACTCTGATTGAACATAGCTTATAAAGCGATGCAATGAGTTTATAAAGGAGATGACTCGTCAGCTTGTACAGGGGGCGAGATCTCATTCTGGTTCGGTAAATAATGAAACCATCGTAGTTTGCCCGACCGCATTATCACAATAACACGGTCGAGAGTGCTGCAGTGCTAAATCATCCCCTTAATGTACCGTATTCACAGTACAAGGTGATTGATATGAGACAAACGGGCGTTCCACGCGTCGAATGCTGATTGCCGTCGTAAAGCGTGTTCAACTCACAGCAGATGCTGGCGATCTCGGAATGGTAGCACTTCATGCAGCCATGTGTAACTTAAGCATAAGCTTCTCGGCTGTAAGCTCGGGGCGGGACCTTTGCTTAGTCAAACTGAAGTGGACTTATGAACAGAAAGCCACGATATTCAGCTTTCTGAGGCTCGTTAGAGGGGTACGTGAGCCCGTCTTAAACGAGATGCCGCGCGTCTGATTGTGCGCGTGCTTTGAGCTTTGAAACTTATTGTGGCGGGTAGCAAGCTCACTTGAGGTTGATATTACCCCTTAAAGGACAAGTTCGGTATTTTAGACTTAAAGCCCTGTTTTCAGATTGTTTATGGTCAAATAGAAAGGTTTTGACTGAAATTTCGACATTTTCGGCTGCCCTGAGAATTTTCGCGTGTTTGTGTTTCAGCTCAGACCTCTACAATGGGTTTATAGGTGCACTGGAACAATCCTTCCTAAAATGCATTAAACTTTCGTTTACAAAGACGTGAAACTCACCGAGTGGTCAGGGGTGTTCACTGGTATGCTCACACAAAAATCGCTCCAAAAGACGCATTCCAACAGGTTTTATCGTAGTTTTTACCAACTCCATTGACTGTATTAGACGTCCTGTGAGGTACGGTATTACTCCGCGCCGGGAACTTTGTTTCTATTCTTGCAATTGGCAAAGGCGGATTAGCGCCACCACCTGGGCTGGAGTGTTTATTATTCAAGCTCTAAGCGGAAGAATGTACGGGTGTGAGGCGTTTGGGGAAATAGGTCCACAAGTTAACAACGAATGCTAAAACAGCTGTTGGAAAGCATCTTTTGCAGCGATTTTTGTGTGAGCATATCAGTGAACACCCTTGACCACTCGGTGAGTTTCACGTCTTCGTAAACGAAAGTTTAATGCATTTTAGGAAGGATTGTTCCAGTGCACCTATAAACCCATTGTAGAGGTCTGAGCTGAAACACAAACACGCGAAAATTCTCAGGGCAGCCGAAAATGTCGAAATTTCAGTCAAAACCATTCTATTTGACCATAAACAATCTGAAAACAGGGCTTTAAGTCTAAAATACCGAACTTGTCCTTTAATATCTTTGAGTATTGGAGCGGAGGTGTGAGCGTCTTCGGATCCGCTAATATAAATAAGCTATATGGCCAAAAAACGTCATAAACCGCTTGGCTGTAAGCCTTTGAGTGGCCGTCCGGAGAGGGCGCGATTCAAACGCTTGGAGCCATGCAAAAGTCTGAGGCTGTCATCTCTCTAGGAAGAGAGAATAACAGCCGTTAAGACCGTGCTCGTTTGCGCCATCGTTTTTTTCGGCAAGCGTCGATAGAATTATGGACAGCGGGCCGTGTGCGTGTAGTACTGATTGCTTGTCAGTAAGGCGATAAAGTGTTTAGAGACACCGTACAACCGTGGGTGTCAATACACAGTATAGTAAGCACAGAAATTACTCTTTTTAGAGGAATTCGATACTGTTCGCCACTATAGTGAGGTCGCATAACCGACAGTATTACACAGTATGTTTTGGATAAACAGCACACAGAAAACATTTCAGGGCAGTCCAGCCGAGGCGCGACTTAACCCTTTTTCTCCCAGACAGTTTCGTTCTCTGTTGATGCACCTGTGCTGCGAAGACCAGAGCTCAGCCGTTCAGGTGCAAGAGCCTCAGTAGTGACGGTGACCGAACGGCTCACGGAGCAGAGCAGTATGTCTAGGTGGTTTAATGTCAGACTGAACCCATCGCAGAGAGGAAGTCTGCCGTGAGGCCCGCGGTTTTGCCATTTATTAAAAGGGCAGAAAAACCGGGTATATAAGAATGTACCAATATTCAGCGCACTGATATAGGACGGGACTGAATAAAGGGAGGTATTCGGGCCTCAGTATATTATAAACAAATTCGTTCTGCCTCTGATTCCGTCTAAACCAGAGAGAAATGACCGGGCAGACGAATAGTGAGCTCTCCAAAGTGAGACAGGCTCAGGCCAGTAAAGCTCTATAATAAGTGTTTTAGCGCTCCAATAGAGGCGTGTCCGCCTTATCGAGCAGATGAATGAGATCGTGCGGCTCCAGGAGGGGAGGGGCATGAAGCTCTTATAATGAGTGTTCTTGGTGCTCCAATAGCGGCGAATCCGCTCTATCGAGCAGACGAATGAGATCGCGCCGCTCCAGGAGGGCAGCGAGCCGTAAGACCGCATGCTATCTAAGCCGTTAAGAGACCTCACCACTGTGGGGAAAGGAGCGAGGGACTCCGCGAGCATGGAGCACGAGTGGCTGTGCTATGACAGAGAACAGTGGCAGACCGCCAGTGTTTGCTTGTCGTATGCATCTATCTAGTTCCACGGTTCCCCCGCTTGTTCATCTCAACAAGAGAGGAACGGCAGAGGGGAGCAGCAACACAGACAGAACAGCCATCCGTCGTATGAACGGTATCACCCGATGCACTCGGGGGATTAATATATGTGCCAGAGATCTCGCCACTGAATGTGAGAGGAGCGAAAGGACTCTGAGTGTAAGCATGAACGGTTGCGATGTGACAGAACACAGGGGGGGTTAGCCCGTGTGTGCTTGTCTATGCATCCATCTAGTCTCATGGCTCGCCGTGTGTTCATCCCGGCGAGAGAGGAACAGCAGGGGGAGCACGAAACATGGATAAGACAACCGCAGCATATAAGCGCGGTCCCGGCATGGGAGGTGCCAGACCGGTAACGCGCTTGGGGGAATTCATAGCAGAGAGGCTCACCGAGGCACACAGGGCTCGTACCACGGCAAGCGAAGGCTATCTTCGGTTCTCGGCCGGAAAGCGACAGGGGAAGATGCTAGACCTGGACTCTGCTATCTTCGGTTCTCAGCCGGAAAACGGCAGGGGAAGACGCTAGGCCTGGACTCCGCTGCAGGGCTTTTGTCGACGGCGAGGTAAGGCTTCTTCTTTTTCTTCGGAGCAGCGAGAGGTTCGCGCTGAAGGAGAAAATAATGAGCTCCTGACGATTGAACCGCGCTTATATAAGGACGTGTGCATCCCCCGCGCGGGTTCAAACTTCATTGGTCTGTACTTTGTACAGACGTTAACCAATAGGCTTCAGTCACGGAGTAAACAGGAGTTTCCCCCATAGCGTCAGCTAACTGACACAATGCGAAGTGAACCGTATTGAAAGGGAACTGTCCGTTTCAAATCAGGCTATGCCAGTAATGTAAATATCAGATTTCTCGTCGAGGTGAAATGCTGTTTCGCAATATCAATATAAAGTTGCGTTTGTGTCAAAACGTTTGCTTGCATTATTATTCTGTAATCACTTACGTTAAAGCACGCATATAAGTTACGCGAATCAGATCCAACATCATCCTGACAAACACACGCATACATTTGCTCCTCTTAATGGTTTGTGTATCTGGCAGTAATGCTTGTGAATACAGAATAATATGTGACCCGTCACGGAAACCAGGGACTCAAGTCGGCAGCACAAGTTTCGAGAAAATGAGAAACAAAGTTTTTTTTTCTAAATTTGTGATTTTCGTTTTATTGCAGAATCTGTTAGTTGAGATCACGAAGAAGCCTCTCCATGTTTGAGATAGCAGTTTTTGTATATTTAAAAGCGTACATTTTGCGGTTAAAATAGGCTTGTTTTTCCGGAGATTCTAGCGTGCAGCGGGGGGCGTCATTGTCTGTGTGTATATTTACATACTGTATAAGCTTGTGTTTTCGCCTCCGCCCCCAAAGGGAACAGCGTGACTACTAAATAAGGATAGTTCGCCCAAAAATGAAAATAATGTAAGTAATGACTCACCCTTATGTTGTTCTAAACTCGGAAGACCTCCGTTCATCTTCGGAACACAGTTTAAGATGTTTTATCGTTAGATTTAGTCCGAGAGCTTTCCCCTTCATTGAAAATCTATGTATGGTTTCCATGTCCAGAAAGTTAATAAAAACATCATCAAAGTAGTCCATGTGACATCAGTGGGTCAGTAAGATTGTGTTGATGCATCGAAAATACAGTTTGGTCCAAAAATAGCAGAATTACGACTTTATTCAGCATTGTCTTCTCTTCCGGCTCGAGCGTGAAGTCACGTGACTGTAGTGACGCGCTGCCCTGTTCCTCAGATATGTTTGCTAAGTTTTTTTTTTTTTTCAAACTTATATCCTGCGTCTCCCCAGACTGTAAAGCTCGGGCGCACAAAACAAAAGAAAAATAAAAGAAGCTGGGGCGGAACAAATAACAGTCAGCCGCATCGTACGTCAGCCGCGTCACTGACTTTATGTGGCGCCGCAGTCGGATGACGTCAAAATACCGCGAGAGCTCTTCAAGAAATCTTACGGAGTAGTTTAATTTCGACTCGCTCTCGCGGTACTTTGACGTCATCTGTATGTCAGTTCTTGCAGCGCAGCATGAGTCCAAACACACAGAAGTTACACAGATATCGTTGTATTCTTCATATAATTGGCTACATGTTTTGTCTATCAATATTTTCCATGAAGTCATTGGCTGATGGAGGAACGAGCGAGCCATTGGTAACCTCTCTAAAGGATGTCACGTTTTCGACGGCGCTGTTTGGATGATCTATTATACTACTTCCCTATTTTAAATAGGTGTGTTCGAGATCATCCGGCGCTGCGCAGACCGATCGGCGAGGTTTGCCGCTTGCAGTCGAGGGAGGAACTGAAGACGGAGCTGTGAAGCCGGACACCTGCTGCTTGCCGTAGTGATGTTTGCGCCGTGTTTCCTTGTTATTAATCGCGAATGAAGTGAATTAGATGCTGAATTTGATAAAAACAAACCTTTTAATAAAAAGTTGCAACCAGAAACATTTTATATCGAATATTTTAATTGCTGCTTATACTGTATACCCGAAAATAACGGGAAACAAGCCTATATTAATAAAAATACCAATAGAGTTTGTTATTTTCCTTTTTATTTTATTACACGACAGAATATAACATATTTAAGCATATTAAAGTGTTTTTTCCTGTTTTAAAACATGAATTTATAATGTTTATTAGTGGAACTAAAGGTTGGATTAAACTTGAAACGCACGTGATCGTTGTCATCAGTGAGGCGACCAATCACGTCAAGCTGTTACGTCTAGTGATGGGAGAAACGAAGCTTTTCGAAGCTTCGAATCAATTGAACCAATTGCTTCGAAAATTGATTCAGTTTTTCGAAGCAGTTCGAAACCCACACACGCTGGCGACCCCTGCTGGTCAAAACAGTGTAAAAGCAGATCTGTCCACACATTTTACACTTTTTTTTTACAAAATAATAGCAAGATTTTTATTAAAATATGTTTAAAAAAATATTTAACTTAATTAAGACATAGTTAAAAGTGTATAATGTGTTTTTAGTTTTATTTAGGGCAAACAAATGAATAAAACTAACTACCCTTTTAATTATGCACATTTTTGTCATTAAATCTGTCTATAAACAAAAAGTAGACAACATGGCAGTGTTATTAGTCAGAAGGATAAATGTTTTATGAACTTTCATAATAAAACGGTCATGTGATCAACTCCCCCTAGTGGTGAACCATCGGATTTTCGAAACGTTTCGAAACAGTTATGACGTAATGAAGCCTCGTTTGCTAAAATCACGTGACTTTGGCCAGTTTGAAACAAGCTCCGAACCACTGATTCGAAACAAAAGATTCGTAAATGTTTCGAAGCCTCATGAAGCAGTGCTTCGAAAACGACCATCACTAGTTACGTCATTACAACTCCGGGCAGCCGCTCTGGAGAAGCTGCACCGGCTGAGCTAGCCGGCTACTCTCGAAACGCTCTCGCGGTACTTAAAAACCATATGACACAGTCACGTGCATGCAGCGCCAGCTGAAGTCGGACAAACTTACTAACCGGAATGCACTGCTTCAAGTCAGCCGCCGATCGGTCTGCGCAGCGCCGCATGAAGTCGAACACACCTAATACAAACTTTGAAGGCGGGTTCATGTGTTTAACGGAGTGTAAGCTCATATACCCTTACATGTTACGATTTAAATAGTCTTCAGATTATATATTATATTGTATTACCAGACATTCATGCGAAATCAGATGTAAACAATCTATATTTCACGGATTATACGCATTTGTGGACAAATATGGTCATTGGATAATCTGAAACAGACTGGATTCGACTTGTGATCCCCACAAAGGTAAAAGAGTCATGTTTATTTTTGCGGGTTGTCATTTGGTCATAAAATACTACATATGATGCTAGAACATCTCAAAAAGGGTTTTACAGGGGGCATGGCTTAGCTAAATGAGATGTAAATGAGCCCTATTGTCTCCCCCAGCTGAAAAGAAGAGTCCCTTTCGTCTCGATTTTCTCGGTTTGAGTATTTCTGAGTTCCTATATTCAAATGGCCACAACTTCTCCAAATCTTATCAGATTTCCATGTGTTACACATCGTTGGAAAGCTTAGAAACTGCACTTTCAGAATCTGTGAATAACTCAAAATGCCCAGATCCGACTTGTGTCCCTACTTTCCGTGACTGGTCACATATAATGACAAACACACACATACATGGATCTGGTTTGCCTGTGTGTGTGTGTGTGTGTGTGTGTGTGTGCGCGTGTGGAACGCGTAGCTCGACTGTGCCAAAAGAACTATTCAAAAGACAAATGCACTTGACTGCCTTTCCAGAAAGTCACAACATTTGAATTAATCCACTTACACTTTTACCGCGGCACGCGGCTCTTGTCAAATAAGTTTGTATAAGCGAGCGAGAACTGCTTCATTCGTTTTATACACCGAATAAAACAAATTGTTTATGCATTTGCTTGTCGATTTAGAGCTATACAGGTTTAAACAGCGGTTGAGTTTAGACATACAGCAGGCTACAGTACGTTAAAAGGCTTCATTTAACGTGCACGCACAAGAGACAATCTATTTTACAGTCCTCTGTTTACAATGTAACACTACACTGCATGATTTGAAACGATTACATTGTAACATTGTATAGTTTTGTATGATTTACTGAATTGTCCACACATCATGGCGCAAATACGCTTGAAAAATTCACATATAGGATGTCAGTTTATTTAATTATTTTTAACTATTTGTTATATTTTCCACAGCACTGCGATCGTACACAACTAATAAATATACACATAATAATGTATACTGGTTGTGAATGTGATCCTAAAGCACTACAAATTAGGAACAGATTAATCCTTTAGGGGCAAACGTTGCACAAATCCAGCCTTGACCTCTACATGTTTGAGGAAGCAGTGATCACAAAAATGATGAGAGGAGAAATAGTTTCTGGTTACAGTGCGAATGAATTGCATTGCAACTGTTTATTGCATAAACTGTAACCACTATTTCACTTACTCTTCATACTGTACAATATCATTTTACCCTCACATAAAAATCAGCTTCTTCTAGACATACTGAAATCAATAACTCCGCAATACCGTTAGCAAACAGACTTGGACTTTAAATTGGACTGTGAGCTTTGTAACTCTGCACATCCATTTTATGCTCAAAACTGATACATTATACTGTAACTAGAGTTAAAAAGTTGAAATCCATGAAAGGGGCTCTTTAAACCCCATAGAAACCCCAGTACACACAGTTATTTTTATCTTTAGAATTATTTTTTTTGTATGTAACTTTGGCAAGCACCTGGTATGGATCTTTAATATCCTTAAACCTTGTCCAGAGTTGTAATAGAGACTGGTTGCCTTCTGTTCTGGGTTTATGATTATTCCAAGCCTCTTGGAAAAATGTGAGATGTCTTTGAAGCTGTGGCAGATAGGTCCAATGTAGAGCAAAAAGATGCACCTCATTGTCTGGGTAATGTGGCATCTGCCTCAAGATCAAAGAAAAGACAGGAGAACAAGTCCAAGACGTGCTGATAAACATCCCTCCAAAGCCTCTCGATCCTGAAATTATAAAAATGATTTTTCCTTAAACAACAGGTAAGATGTATTGTGATAACTGTGGGATTTTTATGTTGTTTTATTAATCTTGCTAATTGCTAAAAGTGTTAAAGTTACAAAGATGTCCAAATAAGGACTGTGGAAATTGATTTTGTTCCATGTTATATTTCTTTAATTGATCATTTTATTCTATAAACATTGTGTGTTTCATATATGCACTGAGCTATTATGTAGAAATGAGGTGTTTATGTTTGAGAGTGGAGAGTTACCAGTTTTTGTGTGTGTGCTGTAAGGAGGATTAACTAGGAATTTACATCTGGCATGGATCAAGATAAGAGAGAGGTCTGAGGGGGAAAAGTATTTAATTATGTTATTAACTAATGCTTTAATATTCACAGGATAAAATATGCAATGTATTTCTTACTTAATCAGTATTAATCATTGAATAATTGATGTAATAAATATAAGATGTTGTCTTTGATAAATGTGTATTAACCAATGAAATAAAGGTTGCATACAGAATAACCTAATGGGGGCAGGGCAGCTCAACCTTGAAGAACAGAATCTCCTGTGTGTCTGTGTGTGTGTGTGTGTGTGTGTGTGTGTGTGTGTGTGTGTATGTGTGTGTGTGTGTGTTTTCTTTCCTAACAGATGGTTTTTAATAATGATTAAAGTGTTTGCTTAGAAGTAGTAATGCAGTAAAAGATTTAATATGTGTTTATCTATCTAAAGAAGTTAATGTGTGCCCTATTCATATAACCAATTTTACAAATAATGAAATGATGTCATGATATTGAAATATGTTTTACATAATAATCACTTTCATCTTACAGCTTATGTTTTTTATAAATGAATGTTTTATTAATGATTTGTTTTTAAGAAAGCATTATAACATGCTATTCAAAGTGGAGGAGTACTGGAGAGGAACTGCAGGGCTCCTAGGGATGAGAGGAGAACAGTTTGTTTTTCTTTGTCTATGTGTGTCCATCTTTGCCTACAGGCTAAAATTGGGTGTGGTGATGGAGTCAGATGGACGAGGGGAACGGCCTTTGTGGGTGGAGATTTTCTGAAGAAAGATCGACGTCACATATTTTATAAATAAGCATGTTACTTCCTGAGCTGGTTGTTCGCTACTTGAGAGGACCCAGCGCTGTTAAACTTTTTCAATCTGATCAATAAATATTTGAACTTAGATATTCATATCTTGTGCCTTTCCTCTAAATTATGAACATGCAAATGGACGCCTTAAAGTCCAACAATTGGTGACCGCCGATGTTTTGTGGAGGGAAAGGAGAGAGTGAGAGGAAGGAGGGTTTCACATTGAAGAAACCAGAGTAAGGGAGGGCTCCATTTCAACACAAAGAGCGCTCTAATAAACAAGGTAAGCAGAAACCTGTTGTATCGAATTCTGCTATTTGGATATATCAAATTAATTGTGTTGATAAGGAGCTCCGAACTGAAATTGATTATTTAAACAATAAGAATTGATCAGAGTGAAAAACTTTTTGAAATTTTTGAATTTTTTTTGTTAAATAAAAGGTTGAGGATTCCTTTAACGCATTAGGCGTTATAAAATACCAACTCGGGTTGAAGCCCGTAGGAGGTTGAGAAACCAATGGGTGGAGGGCCCAGGAACCATCTAATTGAGTACAGTATTAAATTTAAGGGTTATATATTGTAATTTATGGTTGGAGGCCATTAGTGCATTAGGCGCTATAAAGTACCAATTTGGGTGAAAGGCCCGTTAGGTGAAATTCCTACGAATACTGTTAATGGCGGTGTAAGTTAACAGAATTAAATATAAGGTTGAGGATTCCTTTAATACATTAGGTGTTATAAAATACCGACTCGGTTGTAGCCGTAGGGGGTGTACAGCAGCCCGTGAGGTGTAAGGCCTACGAATACTGGAAAAGAAAATTGACGTCTTACTGTTATTGTTGTGGTTTTGTCTGAGAAATTGTATTGTAATAGTATTTGTACCGTGTATTGAACGTTGATATATATTGTGGCTGAATTTCAGAAAGAGTGTGATGAATATGTGTGTTTACCGGTGTATTCGCAATGGCAAAAGATAATCAAATTAATGTTGGCCCAAACTGATCCTAAAGATGTTAAGAAAAGACAGAAAGAGGTTGCATTAGTTAGGGGAAGTTGACAGTGGTGCAGCTGCAAAGCCAAAGGAAGTTAAACAGGGAAACAGTCAGCCAGACTCAAGTATGACACCTACGGCTCCTCCTGCTGCTCCACCCCCAGTGAAATCGATCTACCCCTCCTTGCACACACCTAATCCTTATGAGAAAGCCAAAGCCCAAATGAAACAGCCTGTTTTTCAAATCAATAGTGGTGAATTAAATGTAGATGCAGATTTTATTTGTGTGAAAATGTAGTGTGTCTGTGATATAATGAGTCTGTTAAAACCATAAATGGGATTAAGCAAAATCTAGCAGAAAGACTGAGGCGAAGCTTTGAAAGAAAAACAACAAATTAGAGAAAAGAGTAGAGACCAAGTTGTTAAATGTGGAAATAAAGATGAACAATTAAAAAAAGGACAGAAAATTGTTAAAAGGTGAATGAAACAGATAGATTGTATAAAGGAAAAAAAGATTTAACAAAATGAAGAGGAGTCTTCATCTGATGATGGCAGGTGGTCACAAGATAAATTTTATTTTTAAATTGAAAGGCAATATTTTGCATGGGTCAAGCTGAAACCTTGTGGGCTGATTATTCCCATCCTTTGACATTCAAGAAAGTGAATAAAAGCTGGCAATGAAAAGACAGTGGCAAAAACTGTGTGTGACATCAAAGTGTTGGAGTTGCAAAGAGAGGAGTAACTCATAAACTGGACTGAGAACACATTCTATTTGAATGGGACTATACTTGAACTCAAGCAGTGAAGGGGGCACTGCATATGGTCAGAGACATTTACAAGGATGAAACACCAAAAAGACTGAGTGGAATCCAGAAAGACTCACAAAGACAATACTGTTCTTGGAGGCAAGAGAAACTGGACAATATTTCACTGGACACTGAACTTTTTCATCTTTATACGAGCCTTTGAGTGAAAAAGGGGAAAGAGTAAACAGCCGTTCAATGTTTAGTAAAGACCTTGTTACTATAGGGACACAGACAATCTTTATGAGAAAATCAGCTAGACACATTTATAGGCTGATCAAGAACTTTGTTGTTAGGTGTGACTACCTGTTCTGAAATCAAATCAGACTCCTATTAATCTGACAGGAAGAAATGCATACTTGCATTTGGTATCTACAGAGGAAGTCAGAATTCCACTGATGGTACTGAGCTAAAAAGCAAATATAGATGGCATAGAACAGCTATGGCAGAAAGGAAATTAAAATGGATAAAAGAAATAAATTGAAAAAGAAAAAAGAACACCATAGAACACTATAAAAGGTAAACAAGAAAAGCTGTGAGAATAGAAAAATAACTGATTATTGTAACAAACTTTGTATTTAAGGAAATTGCCAGCCCAGACATCATATATGTGCATGAAGGTGTTCACATGGCAGATCTAATCACTGAGGGTGAGCCAAATGATTGGATACCATTGACGGATATAAAAATTATTATTATTGTAATTAATTATAATTGTTATACCATTGACTGAAAAAGCAAATAAATTGAGAGATGGTTTGTTCGCGGTACCACTGACAACTACCCCACCGTTAATCACACTGTTTACAGATGGTTGTTGTTTCAGAGCAGCAAATGACACATTGAAGGCAGGCTTTGCTGTGGTTGAGCAAGTTGTGGGTGATTTTGTAACACGACTGAGTGGTAGATTGAAAGGTAAACGGTCAGCACAGAGAGCTGAAATGACAGCTGTTATCAAAGCCTTGCACTACACTGGTGAAGAGAGGGTGATTGTTTATAGTGAATCTGCATATGTGATTGGTGCAGTATATATGGAACTGCCATATGGCAGATAGGTGGGTTTGAAACCAGGAAAGGCCGGCCTATAGTAAATGCTAGCAAAGCCTGACACATACTACAGGCTATGAAGGTACCTAATGAAGTGGCTGTTGTCAACTGCCTAATAGACCACTTATATCCCCAACCATGGTTTCCCAAGACAAAGTTAGATCTGACAAAATTGACAAACACGCACTGGAATTGACATATAGTTTCGAGGCTGCTTATCACCCCAATGTTAGAGCAAAGATGAAATAATGAACCTGACTTTGACATTAAAACTTGACTTGACAAACTATGTGCACAGACAAAAATAACACGGCTTGACGCATTACCAATTGCATTAATGTCTATTCGCTCTTCTGTTAACAGGATTTCTGGTTTCACAACCTTTGAATTGCTTACAGGTCGTCAGTTTCCAGGCCCACGGAACGCCTTGGTGCAGGATCCAATCCTGCCACTAACTAATGCTGTTTATTTCTAGAAACTAACTGCTATGATTGAACATTTTTCCTGCCAGGCTACCAAACAACGAAATTGTGAGAACGACCCAGCTGTTAAAAATGATGATTGGGTTTCTAACAGACACAGGTGTGGACCTGAGGACTCAGGTCCAAGAGAGGGAGAGTGTTGAAAGTAGTGAAAGTGAATCAGCTGGAATACAGAGACACTCACACAACACCAACAACAAAGTCAACAAACACACTGTAAAATTGTGCATAAAAAAGGTGACATTTTTTCCAGCCCAGTAACAGAACCCCTAGCACACTGTGTGAGCACAGATTGTGCCTACGGAGCAGGTATAGCCATACAATTCAAAGTGAAGTACGGTACACAAAAGGTTGTAAGACAGAACAAACACACAGGTGAATGTGCAGTTACCCACGAGGACGACGGCAGATTGATTTTTCATTTAATAATAAAACAAAATTGTACTGATTTACCAACATATGAGAATTTTACCCACAGCCTCAGACGTATGAGAGAGTGGTGTGAGAAAGAAAACATAACAAGTGTATCCACTCCCCGCCTGGGGTGTGGCTTAGATAAATTGGATTTCCACAAAGTGCTGGAAATCCTGACAGAAGTTTTTAGGGACCTGAATATCACAATTACCATATATTCATTATAACCTGGGTAGCTACATACCATATTGACCTTTGAATTTTGATCTTTGAATTTCTTAAGTTTCTTATACAATTCTACAGTATTAATTTCATATTTAATTTTTCTTTTCCTTTTTGAATTTACGATTGTTATTTGAGTATTAGCCAATAGGCATAAGTGTATTTTTTCCACAGAGATGAAGCTATATGGAAATTGGAAGGTGCTGTGGGCCCTAGGAGTTATAACTGCAATTATAATCACCATAATATTTGGCATAAACAATGGAGATCCCTGTGTAACAGACTGATAGTGTCTGTAATAGAGAAAAAAGAGAATAGTCCACCCCCATATAGCATGCCCCTATTAGGCCTACAGAACCTGGATGAGGAGGAGGAAGAAAATGTGTGACCTCTTTCAGAGGTCAAGAGAGGGAATTGTGGGATTTTTATGTTGTTTTATTAATCTTGCTAATTGCTAAAAGTGTTAAAGTTACAAAGATGTCCAAATAAGGACTGTGGAAATTGATTTTGTTCCATGTTATATTTCTTTAATTGATCATTTTATTCTATAAACATTGTGTGTTTCATATATGCACTGAGCTATTATGTAGAAATGAGGTGTTTATGTTTGAGAGTGGAGAGTTACCAGTTTTTGTGTGTGTGCTGTAAGGAGGATTAACTAGGAATTTACATCTGGCATGGATCAAGATAAGAGAGAGGTCTGAGGGGGAAAAGTATTTAATGATGTTATTAACTAATGCTTTAATATTCACAGGATAAAATATGCAATGTATTTCTTACTTAATCAGTATTAATCATTGAATAATTGATGTAATAAATATAAGATGTTGTCTTTGATAAATGTGTATTAACCAATGAAATAAAGGTTGCATACAGAATAACCTAATGGGGGCAGGGCAGCTCAACCTTGAAGAACAGAATCTCCTGTGTGTGTGTGTGTGTGTGTGTGTGTGTGTGTGTGTGTGTGTGTGTATGTGTGTGTGTGTGTTTTCTTTCCTAACAGATGGTTTTTAATAATGATTAAAGTGTTTGCTTAGAAGTAGTAATGCAGTAAAAGATTTAATATGTGTTTATCTATCTAAAGAAGTTAATGTGTGCCTTATTCATATAACCAATTTTACAAATAATGAAATGATGTCATGATATTGAAATATGTTTTACATAATAATCACTTTCATCTTACAGCTTATGTTTTTTATAAATGAATGTTTTATTAATGATTTGTTTTTAAGAAAGCATTATAACATGCTATTCAAAGTGGAGGAGTACTGGAGAGGAACTGCAGGGCTCCCAGGGATGAGAGGAGAACAGTTTGTTTTTCTTTGTCTATGTGTGTCCATCTTTGCCTACAGGCTAAAATTGGGTGTGGTGATGGAGTCAGATGGACGAGGGGAACGGCCTTTGTGGGTGGAGATTTTCTGAAGAAAGATCGACGTCACATATTTTATAAATAAGCATGTTACTTCCTGAGCTGGTTGTTCGCTACTTGAGAGGACCCAGCGCTGTTAAACTTTTTCAATCTGATCAATAAATATTTGAACTTAGATATTCGTATCTTGTGCCTTTCCTCTAAATTATGAACATGCAAATGGACGCCTTAAAGTCCAACATAACCCAGACATTGGCACTTCTGTATTTCTTAATGCAGCATTTCATTCAAAACATGCTGAAATTTTAGGGGTGGTTTAAGTAGAACATTAAAATAATTTTACAAACATATGGAAAGAGGAATTCTTCTCAACCACCACCAATAAAGTTTAAAAATTATTCTTTAGAAAAACGGCGTTTAAACCCACGCAGAGCGAACAAGAAAACATAGGCCTATGCTTACATACTGTACAGTGGGCATATGATATCTTTATTTAGTTTTACATATTTATATTTATTATACCTTTAATAATACCTTTCTACGACATATAGGCAGTCAGTGTTATGATTTTTTTAATCCTTTCAGCCGTAATTCATAACTGTAAAAATATTCAGTGGCTTTGTAAATATCACTAAAATAATGGATTAAAGTAACTTTATAAAATCTCTTAATGTCACATGTATTTTTTAGTTGGTCAAACCAAAATAAATGGCTAGAAATAGAACAGACATTTTATTTTAAAATGTACATATATTATAGGCGTATATTATAGGTCCTTCCAGATATCTCAGACGTTCGAGGTCAACACTTTTTAAAACTTATTTATATAAAATCTAATTTATAAATTAAAAAAAACAAAGTTTTAAGTTTAGACAATAATAAATATGTTTATCTTTATTGAAAGAAAAACAAAAAATGTTATTATGGGTATAGTTGATGCAAATAAAGTGTGCAGTATACAAAAAATGCAAACAAATTATTTCTAAAAGTAGCAAGATTTTAAAAAGATAAAGGTGGTATAAAGAAAGACATGAGAAAAGTAGAGGTATGCAAAAGAGCACAGTTTAATTATTGCTAATTAAAGCGGTTTTATACACCTTTCGCTTTGTTTGAATTGACAAGCATTTTATTCGCCACTGTCAACACATTTTGTGATTGATTTACTGATTTATTACAGAAAATTGTTGTCAGAAGTAAAGCTATTGTACTAAGCATCTTTATATGTATGTTTTAAAGTTAAAAATGTTGTAAAAAATATATTAGTATTCTTTTATATTAAGAATAACAATATGATACATTTATATTGCGCTAAAATGCAATATACATTATTCTGCAATATAAATTATTCTCAACCACCACCAATAAAGTTTAAACATTATTCTTTAGAGAAAAAAAATGGCGTTTAAACCTGTGGAGCGAACAAGAAAACATATGCTTACATGCTCATTCGGCATATAATATCTTTTTTATTTATTTTTACAGTTTTAAAAGTGGCAATAAAGTTCTTAAAATCTAATGAATACTGGTTTTGTAAAATGTATATAACTGCAGATGACAGCAGATTTTATTCAGTTCACCTACTAAGAAATGGGAGAAGTGATGATTTGTCATTGATTGGGGCTAATAGAATAGACTGCCACACTAAAAATACACCAAACCAAATGAGCACTTTATATTAAACTAAAGCAATACAAGCAATGTGCAAGTCATGACCATACAACTTTATTTTGTATATAAATATATTATTGTTAATAAATGTCAAATATCAATAGATTTTTATATTTTTATTAAAAACTGTCATAGCAAACATCACGCAGGCTTCTACAAATATGCACAGGCGGGTGAGGGTTAATAAATCTGCCGTTTCTGAGGGTATCTGCGTGCGTGGGATCCGGGCAGGTCTCCTTTTCCTTCAGACCTTGACGCATGGCCGCGGGAAGGAGAGAAAGTTTTTTTTAAACTTTTTTTAAAGTAAAAATATTTTGCACAATTTATATATTACTTATGAATATTTTAGGAAGTTATTTTTGACACACGTAGGTTATTATGTGTATTTTGGATTTTCATTTCATTACTGTCTGTGCCTACCCATCCGTGGCCTCATCCGAGTGCACTTTCTTTGCCTTGCGTCTTTCGAAGACATGGGTACGCAGCACCAGTGGTGTAGTCTAGATTTTTGTAGTGAGTATACTGTGATTTTTCCCTCTCACCCTTATGCTCACTCGTCCTAGCGCGACACCTCATAAGCACCACAACACTCACAGATGCATAGAGTAAAGATCTTTATGTAACTTAGAGCATTCTGAAAGTGTACTCATAAACACATAAACTGAATGTGTTATCAACATGTCAGTTTATTATAAGAAAAAAAAGACTTTAGAGCCAATGGGTTTACAGCTGGGGAAACTGGACTGATTTTTAGACTGGTTTAGTGTTAATCAACATCTAACTCAGGGACAAAAGTTACTTAACTGTTAATTAAAATTAAATAAACTGTTTACAATCTTCATTCCGTGGATAACACATGCATTAAAGGAGAAAAAAATATTCACTCTTTCAATAGATATTATCTGACAACTATATGTTTTTAATTAATACACATTTAAGATGACCATGAATTAACTATAATTTGCATAGTCATTGATATTAAAGCTTATTTTTTTGCATATAATATAAGCATTGTCTAAAAATGAAAATAGGCTTATACTTAATTATTACAAGACCATCCTGTAGCCTAAAATTTGCAAGTTTAAACTGAACGTCTAGGCAGACATGAATTTCCTCACAGAAGTTTAAGATCATATACATCTTGTCAAGATGATCTTGAACGTAGATATATAAATGAACACAGAGAAGGAAAGTTTAACACTGTGAAGCACAAGCAAACATGCAGAGGAACTGAAGGCAGCTAAAAACAATCAGGATATTATCACGGGCTAATTTTATTGCATTTAGAGCCTTACCTCCAGATAAAGTAATAAACTGGACTGATTATTTAAATGTTGTACTCACATGTGCGTTGTAAGCTCTATGGATTTTATGTTGCAGCACTGCTTCACTCGTTCACTTCTCAGTGTCGCGTGAGCAGCTACACTGCAGGTTCGACTTCATTTGGCGCTAAGCAGACCTCTTGGTGATGTCAAAGTACCGCGAGAGCGATTCAAAGCAGATTTCTCCATGTGATAACTGGAGTCGCTCTCGCGGTACTTTGCTGTCACTTGTGGCGTCACACCAGTCTTCTCCCCAGTCACTTTCGCGTCACTATAGTAATTTGATTTCATAGAAATTAATACGCCGATCGGATCGCGCAGTTCGGCAGGAAGTATATAGCCTAATATGTATTTCAACCCGCTAAAGTGGCAAGTGTAGCATGCTAATGATCAGTGCTTCACATCTATATTATGACTAAAAGTTTAAAAATATGTCACAAAACCATGCTGTTACGCATCCTCGCGCTATTATTAGTGGGTATACGGAAATCCTTGACTATTTCTAGTGGGTATACGGCGTATACCTGCGTATCACGTAGACTACACCACTGCGCAGCACCATGACCCAGAAAAGACTCACACACCTTTCGCTGATGCATGCCCACACAGAAATACTGAACTCCCTGGACATTCGTCCCCTAGCTCATGAGAGACTTTGGACTCTCTTTTATACAACCGGCGCAATGCGCGACGAGAGTTTTTTCTGCTAGAGTAAAGAGCGCGTTGATAATATGCGTATTAACGGAATGACAACGCGGTTTGTTTATCACATACTTGGATGGGCAGCAGCACAAAAACGCTTTTTAATATGAAAAATTAAAGGATTAAAATGTAACAGATTATTATTGAGTCTCTTGGACATAAATGATGACCAATTATGAGACGAGACGTTAGAAGGCTTAAAGAGCTGCTTCATCTGTAGCTAAGTAAATAAATGCTTTGCTTTAAACAAATATATCTACTTTTAAATGTTTTTTTTTTTTAAATGCCACCCAACGGATTTATTGTATGTAATGACTCTGCACCTGTGGATATGGTGAGATGAGAAAACATTTTAAGTAATGCTTTAAAAACTTTGCTGTCCAAGTGCTGAAATGGCTCTCCGCACGTTTGTAAATTCTTTATCTTTTGTTTGTAACAAATAAAGTATTTTTACAGTACACACCTTATAAAAAGTCTAATATATTCTAAAAATGTAATTATACACCATGTATTTCTTTATAAAAGTATACAATATCAGAACTAAAAAAGATATATATAAAAATATACTAGGTATGTTAATGTGAGAATATTTTACCACTGTTAATCGAAGTGTGATCCTAACTTAAAAACTAAAGTAAAATATGTTTGTCTGCATGGACATTGAAAATTGTGAAGTTTAATTAATATTATATGTTGATATTATATGTTGTTATAGTATTATATGTTGTATGTAAATATGTTGTATGTATGTATCTGAAGTTGTAACGAAAGTAATTCCCCCTGGGATAAGTATTTTTGCTTCTGATTAATAGCGCATATTCATCTGAGAACTGATGATGTCTGTGTGTTTCAGACCCTGGCTGTGTGCACTGAAGTGTATATGACAATAAAGTAGTAAATCTCAATGTATTTATTTTTCAAATGTATTTTAAATAGGCCTATAGGCTCATAGGTTTTTTGTTAAAAAAATTCACAGCACCCTCTGTTCAAAACGCTTTGTGTTCGATTTTAAATGGTGCAGCGCTGACTGGTCGGTGTGATATCAGAGTACCGCGAGAGCAAAGGTAAAGTCGGACCATTTGTAACTTCGACTTCCTGTCGCAGTACTTTGATGTCTTCGTTGCCGAACTGTCTGCGCAGCGCCACATAGAAACGCCCTTTCTAACGCAAAGTACCAGCAACATGAGAAGTGGTGACACGCAAAAGAAAGTGAAGGTACGCAGTACGCTAAAATATAATGGGCCCTATCTTGCACCCAGCGCAATTGACTTTGTCAGTGACGCATGTATCATTCGTATTTTGCGCCGGCGCACAGCGGGGTTTTTCCCTCCACAGATGCACGTCAGCAAACTAGGGAATGAACTTGCGCTCCCTGGGCGGTTCAGCGCAAAAAGGAGGCGTGTTGCGGCGCAAACCATCTCTTATGCTATTTTGCAGTTTCAAAAAACAATTGCGCTACTAACCAAAAAAAACTAGTCTAAAGTCAGTGGCGCGTTGCGCGTGGTTCATTATGCTACTTTAAGGGCGCATGCTTGACCATAATGTATAGCGTGCACAACGCGCATCCACTTTGCTTATCTAATCTACACAGATGCAACAGTTATTTTTGCAAATCATAAATTGTTACACTTAAAAATATTAATACACGAGATAAGGGGAATCATAGTGGTGAGCATTGTGGTGATAGTTTTTATTTATTCTCATGCAAATAACGATTAAAATATTTTCATAACTTTGTTGTGTGGCTGTATTACGTTTATTTTATGTAAATAATAGTTAAAATGTTTTCATAAGAAACCTTAATGTATATGAACTTGATTTGTAAGAGTACTTTGGGGTTGGACCTTGCTTGCGTTTCTTGGCTCCGATTTCAAAGCCCCCAAACCCTTTCAGCGGTGAGGGTGGACGCAGCGATGTCCTCTGCTGGCGTCAAGTCCTGAGGCAGATCCACCTCCCGTTACACGGCGTGCCCGATTTATGCTGGCAAGCGTGGGATTCCCCCGTACAAGGACGTCGGTCTCCTCGGCTGTGAACCGCTCCTGGCGTGCGCCTGGTAAATCCGTCATAATAATAGCAACCCGCCATGGAACTTGCGCCCTTGCGTTTAAAGGGAATGTTGGCTAGCGTTCTGATTGGTTTATTTGACGTTACGCCCAAACCACACCTATGAATAATGAACCTACTTCAGACCAACCCCTTATTGATTTGCGCCCGGCGCAAGAGTTATTTCTCACGCCGGGAAAATAGCAACAGCGCCCAAGATCCGCCCACAAACTCACTTGCGCGTTGCGCTTCGCACTTGCGTTTCAGATCATTAAAATAGAGCCCAAAGTGTTTGTACTGCGAGCACTGGTTTAGTTATTTACATCGTGTGTTGCTATTTCACCATTGTGCACCCGCACACCCGCTCTGTAGTTTGTAGCTCGCGTTCCGGCTTCTGTAAACAATGGTCGTTTCTAAATACCAAGTAGGGGAGAGTGGGGCAAAGTGAGCCAGTGGGTAAGTTGACCCTCCCCCTATCTAGGCAACCATACAGATTTGTAGCCGTGTGACCACAAATACAGTTTTTATCATATCAAAGTAAAATTTATACATACCAGGTATAATGGCTGTTATGTCAAAGTAGATTTATCCAGGTCTAAATATTTATACCATAATATTGGTGATAGGCTAATTTATAAAACCATGTGAATGATTTAGCTAAAGATTAGCTTGAATTACTAAGCTAGGAAGTTTCCCAAAACGGTGGCTGTGGGGCAAAGTGAACCAGATGAGGTAACTGAACCAGGGGTTCAACCCCACCATGAGGCACTGAAACCACTGAATATGTTTCATTAACTAACTTTCATTCACTAACTAAGCAAAGAACACAGAGTCACAGTCTTTGGGTACCCATGGTGAGGACTTATATTACCTTCCCTTGATCTTCAGCAGGAATCAAGATCACAAGCCTCCGCACGTCTCTGCGAATGACAATGGTCGTGGGCTTGGTTGAGTCCTTACTCTGGGCTCTAGGAACCATGGGAGCAGGGAGACCCATGCAGGTTATTATGTTCGCATCCCGTACAACCCCTTTTTTGTCTGGATATGTTGTAGCAACCCGGCTGAGCCGGAACTGCCCCCTTAGAGCGTTCTGGTCCGCAATCCAGACTACATCTCCAACCTTGACACTTCTCTCTGCTCGGTGCCACTTATGTCGTAAGAACAAGTTTGGTCCTGCCAGTTCACTCCATTTCTTCCAGAACCTGTCAACTCCAGCCTGGACAGCCCTTAGTCTGCGCCAAGAGCGGGTGTCCATATCAATTCCGTACAAGTCTCCTCTCTGTCCGGTGTGCCCCAGGATAAGGGAGTTGGGGGTAAGGTACTCGACAGAGTCCTCTTGTTCCTGTGCCCTGGCGTCAATAGGTCTCTCATTAGTCAAGTTAGCTGCTGAGTAAAAAAGTGTCTGGAACTCCCCCCAGGTGTAGTTCCCAGTTATTGCGCCAAGACTGTTAAGAGCTCTTTTAAGGAGCTTGACAGCTGCCTCTGCTGCTCCATTCCTGTGTGGAGAGTCTGCAGGATGAAAGTCCCATTGCCATTCTGTGCTGTGTTTGGCAGCCTTATCTTCAATAGATGCATTCTGCAAACAGGCCAGATGCTTGTGCAGCTCTCTCAGAGCAGGCCTTGCACCCACAAAGTTTGTGCCTCTGTCTGACCATAGTTTTTTGGGATGCCCTCTCAGAGCAGTGAACCGAGAGCATGCCTGAAGAAAGCTTTCCGAAGACTGGTCGTCAACAAGATCGACATGGACAGCTCTAAAACTCATGCAGCAATACACAACTCCCCAGACCTTTTTCTTGGTTCTTTTCTTAAGAGCGTCTCTAACTTCAAATGGTCCAAAGAGGTCCAGTGTAGTGTACTCAAATGGATTTGCTCTACTGGTACGTTCATGAGGAAGCGAGCTCATAACTTGCTGGCACAGTCGAGCCTTTTGTTTCTTGCAAGTGATGTACCTCAAGATTTTTCCTGCCTGAGACCTGGTGACAACTGCTGAGAACGCTCTTCTCTGCAACTTTTTAATATCATCAGCGATGCAGGTCACTATTTCATTGGCCGTCTTCACAGGCCACTCAGCCTCAGGCCAACTCAGGAACTTTTGGCCTTGTTGCCACTCTGACGCTTCATCGAGTTACTCAGGAGTTGCACCCCTTGTGATAATGTCTGCTATGTTCAGGCTACCTTCAACCCACCTCCAGTCTTCCACTGGTCCAGCCTTCTGGATTTCTCCTATGCGGTTAGCAAAGAAGGTTTGGTAGCCATAGCTATCACGTCTCCTTTTTGGTTGAGAGGGGTAAGCTAAGCTTTTGACTCAACCAACCTTACTACAACCCCATTCTGTGTCTCCCAACGGAGATAGAGCACCACACCATAGGAAGCCTCACTCCCATCTGAAAACGTGACTCCCATTAGATGGCCTTTAGCTCCAATTGGTGTGAGGCTTCTTTCAAACCTGATCTGGGCAAGTCTTACATATTCTTCGAGGAGTCTTATGGAAGCTTCCCGTAGTTTTGGTGAGAGTGGATCATCCCAAGTGTCTTTAACTTGACTGCTTATACTCACTTCTTGGTAAGCTTCTCTCACAAGCATCACCCCTTTCTGTTTAGCGGGTGTGGCCAGACCAATGGGGTCGTAGAATCCAGCAATCTGGCTTAGCAGCATCCGACGGGTCAGTGGGTTTGGGGTTTTACCTCTGACTTCCTCCTCACGCAAATCGACTCCTGTCCTCATCTTTCCTCTCTTCTTTGAGAAATTTACAGACGCCATCACACAAAGTTTGTCAGTCTCTGGTTCATAGCCTACTCCAAGTGCTTTACTTTCCTGATCCCGCATTTGGTTGGGTAACACCAGAGTTTTGGGCACACTCACAGTTGTCTTACTAATACTGGCATCAGTTGTGGTTGCGGGCCTCCCACTTTGGCTTGATAAGATCCATGGCTTAAGGGAGAAGCCTCCAGCCTTTAAGATCTTTTCCACTCCTTTGGTGATTTTCTCCAGTATCCGCAAGTCGTTGTGGGACGTCAAGATGTCATCTACGTAACTATCTTCTACTACAACTCTGCGCTCCTCAACCATGGCTGCAGATTGGCTGTTTCTCTCATTGCCACCTGGGCGATACAACCTGCAGGTTTATCACCAATGTTAACCCTGACAACAGCAAAGACTTCGATTACCTCCTCAGGATTGTCTCTCCAGAGGAATCGATGGAGATGTACTTCTTTGTCTTCTAGCCAGACAGAGTTGTACATTTTCTTCACATCGCCCAAGGTGGCGTACAATCCTGTCCTGAATCTCAGAAGCACGGCCCTTATCTGATTCAGGACGTCAGGACCCTTGTACAGTAGGTCATTTAAACTTATTTCCCTGAATTCTTGGCTACTGTTCCATGCAATTCTTACAGGGGTAGTGGTTGAGTGAGGATTAGGAGAAACTAAATGTACCACTTGGATCCCTTCATATTATCGATTTCCTCTTGGGTGACTTTAACTGCAGCCCCTCTGGAGATCATATCGTGGATTTGCTCCCTATATGCAGCCTTCCATTCCGGCTCCCTCTCTAGTCGTTTCTCAGTGTTTAAAAAGGTAGCTTCTACTGCACGTCGATTGTCAGGTAACGTTGTAAGTTCTCCTTTCCACGGGTAAGCTGCTTCCCAGTGAGAGGATTTGCTGTGTTTATCAGCTTGCACGTATGTGAGGCATTCCTTTATTTTCTCCAAGTCTCTTTCTTCCCCTAGAGTCATCTCCTTGCCTCCAGGAGGGCACCTACCGCATCTGCAGCCACCACACTGAGGATCACAGGCGGCACCAATACTGTCCCACTTGAACCATTCTAAAATTTCTTTGTTAGTAGCTGCAGTGTTTCGGAGGGTTGGGTTTTCTTTTTCCACCAAAACTTCACTGGGTCCTTCTGTCTTCATGAATATCTCTTTATACGCCCTTGAAGCTGTTCTCATTGACCTAGCGAAATGTGTTTCAGACCTGTGCACTGCTAGGTCTATCACTTCAAAGAGGTCAGGATGCGTTCCACCAACCGTCTTCCCAAGGGGGCCATTCCAGAGGACGAGGTCCCCAACTTTTCTGACCGGCTGTGGGACCAGGCGACCCTCCCTGTGGCTTATCAACAGGTCGATCTCTTCAGGCCGGACCAAGTCTTTCAGTGGAACGTTTGGGAAGAACATCTGAAGTTGCTGTGGTGTGACAGCTTGGTTCACCTTTGCAACATCTTCCAAGCCGTAACAAAGAAGTTTGTGCTCTGCTATTATACCTTCATGAGTGTTCACTCTCAGCCTCAAGGTACACTTTTTGGTAGTAATGGTTTTCTCCATCCCTCCAACACCCTGGACAATTAATTTAATGCTCTCACCATTTAGCTTGAAACGCTCTGCTGCTTTATTAGAGATGTAATTAGTATCTGAAGCGAGATCAATCAACGTACCGACTAGCTGGCCAGAGTTTGTTGTCACATCCAACAGCATCATTATGACAGGGCACTCTTTTGGCTCACAACCAGTGCTAGCACACACTTTTGTTGTGATCTTATTTGAAAAGGCTTCCTTGAACTCTGCTTGCAGTTCCGGAGAAAGTTTGGTTAGGAGTTCCTCCTGTTTGTTCGTCAGTCCGAGCCCTCTTTTCCCCAATTTTGCATCGTTCTGCTCTCCGCTCATTTCCTCTTTCTTTTTGATCTGTGGCTTTGGACAGAGCAAATAATTGTGGTCTAAAGAACCCTCTTTCTGACAGTCATTCTTTGAGCATAGATACTTGCGTGTGCAGCTGCCATCGTCACCAGTGCGCAAGCACTTAAAGCATACTCCTTCTCTCCTAAGATGAGCCTTCTTGCCTGTCAGATTGAGCTAGAGACCTGCGCGGGACATATTTTTCAGTCCCGCTCCCGTCCAGTCCCGCAAGATTTAGTCCCGCTCCCGCCCGTTACCGCTAAAATGCGTGTTATATTCTCCCGCCCGCAATATTCATGTTTTGTCCCGCTCCCGCCCGCAATATTCATGTTTTGTCCCGCTCCCGCCCGCAAAATCCCACAGGTTACATAAAAGTTAATATTTAAGTGTACTGACTGCTAATTCCAGCTGTATCAATTTTGAATATAAATAAAAAAGAAACTGAAAATACACAAACATTTTTCGTTTTATTTCAATGATGAAATGATCAACTGAAAATAGCCTTATTCCTCGATAAAAATAGAATACATAAAATTAACTTAAATAAAAAAAGGTTGAAAATAGGCTTATAAAAAGTTTGCAATGAAAAAATATATAATATAAATCCGCGTTTCTCACGCTTTCAAACAGAAAAGCATTTATGTTTTAGCCTTTTCTCTTTAATAGGCTACCTAAACATTAAACTGAAAATAGCCTTATTTCTCGAAAATAATAGAATAAATAAAAATTAACTTAAATAAAAAAAGGTTGAAAATAGGCTAATACAAAATTTGCAATGAAAAAATATATAATATAAATCCCCGTTTCTCAGGCTTTCAAACAGAAAAACATTTATCTTTTAGCCTTTTCTTTTTAATAGGCTACTTAAACATTAAACTGAAAATAGCCTTATTCCTCGATAAAAATAGAATAAATAAAAATTAACTTAAATAAAAAAAGGTTGACAATAGGCTAATAAAAAAATTGCAATGAAAAAATATATAATATAAATCTGCGTTTCTCAGGCTTTCAAACAGACACAGAAAAACATTTGTTTTAGCCTTTTCTTTTTAATAGGCTACCTAAACATTAAACTGAAAATAGCCTTATTCCTCGATAAAAATAGAATAAATAAAAATTAACTTAAATAAAAAAAGGTTGGCCTACTTAAAGTGTCCATGCAGGAATAACATGTCATTCACCGATGAGGGCTTCAGATTAATGCGTCTCTGCTCGAGAATGCGTCCGCAAATACTGAAAGCTCTCTCCGACGATGCGCTGGAAGCTGGAATGGAAAGTACATGGCGTGTTAATTTGCTTAGTCTCGGAAATTCCTGACATCGACTTTTCCACCAGTGGAGGACTTGCTTGGTCCCGTGTGTTTCTGATCCATCCAACTTGACCTTTAAATATCCTGCTTTTTCGGAATCAATGGACACGTCGCTGTCCATGGTATCATCAGCGTCCTCCCATTCCGCGAAGTCCTGAAAAGAAGCCTTTTTTGCTGGTGGCGGTGGGTTTTCTTCTGTGTTTTCATCAAACCCCAACTCTTCAACTAGTGCTTTGATGGCATTGATTACCGCCTGTCTTTCATTGTCATCAATCATCTTTAACTGACGCAGTTTGGGAGTGAGGAAAGTGGCTATTTTGTAGAGCATGTGAATTCCATTTTGTGCAAAACATTTTGGCGACATTAGTTCGTCCAGGCGTCGCACACAAGTCGATGCAATTTCAGTGAGAATGCTGTCAGTCGTGGCTGCCTCGCAGTGGTTTCTTAGTTTTACGGACCAGGGTAGAACTAGAGATGCACTCAAGGCTGTATTGTCTGACTCCAAATCGTTGGTTGCGTCTTTAAACGGCTTTAAAAAAGTCACCAGGGTTTTAAGAATATTTTTGTTGATGCATCCTACTTTATCATACTGTTTATTTTCCAACAGGATTGCTGCAATGTCATCATATTGTTGAAACACGGAATCAAGCATTTCGAAATTAGAATTCCATCTTGTTTCAACCGACTGCTTTAGAGACGTACTTAGTTTCACTTGCAGGCCAGAATGTTTAAATTAGGTGACTAGTTTTTTCACGTCTTTCAAAAGTTGGCCAACTTCGGGTGTTTTGTCCATCACAGCAGACGAGAATGCATGCGAAAGAATGGTATTGAGTATGTGAGCACTGCAGTTTAGTCTTGTGAAGCCATGGAGAGCTGCGACCATGTTTGCTCCTCTGTCAGTGACGAAGACAAGTTTCTTTGCCTCTGAACTGTCTATTCCAAAAACTCTGAGATTTTGAAATAGTAATGCTCAAATGTTCTTGCCAGTTTTTGACGCACCTGCATCGAATGGTGTTGCAAAGAGCACCCTTGACACCAAGTCATAATTTGCATCTGTGTAGTGTATTGTGGCTGATAGGAAGGATGTTTTCCGATAGTTTTCGGTCCAGATGTCAGTTGTCACTGCACAACCATATTTCAGAATTGTGACGGTCATGCACTGACAACAACTCTTCTTAGTGCTTGTGCCCTTTCACTCAGATTTCTTGACAATGTCGTTGGATGAGGCAAAATGTCCTTCACATCTAATTTTCCAATTTTGGCTGCTGTGTCAACGAGGTGTTGCGCTAGTTTAATGAATCCATGACCAGAGACGATGTCATAAGGCCTTAGGTCGGCACAGACAAGGTTAACACATTTATCGATCATTTCACTTTTTAGCGCACTCGACACTTTCGTCTGACTTGGCATAAACGTCAGGGATGTTTGGCCTTTCAAAATTGTGCACACATGTCGCTTCAGACCTGAGGTTCCAGACTTGTGCCCACGATATGTGAGTATTTTGTTGCATTTGTCGCAGCTCGCAAAAGGAAGGCGGTTTCCATCTTTGTCGCATACTACCGAAAAACATTTCCAAATATCAGATTTTCCTTTACTTGGTTTGGTAGTTTTGTATGTTTCTTTCTTCAATAATGCACTAACATCTGTAGCACTAAGCAATCCAGCTGTGTCATGCGGTTCAGAGTCAGACATTTTTCCTCTGGTCGGTGTACTATAGTTTGCGTTGCGCGCATTAACCACGTGATAGTTAACCTCCCGACCTTGTTTCTGTAAATCTATTTTATTTTAGTTCTTGTTGCTTTCGTGCAGTAAATAAATTTTAAATAAATAACAGCGTATTTGTTTTTAGTAATTTAATTTTTTGAGATATTTCATTTTGCGGGAGTCCTGCAAATAAATGTATTGTCCCGCAACCCGCACACATATGACGTTGTTACCGCCTGCACACGCATTTACCATCAAATCTTGTCCCGCGCCGCACTTGGTTGCATTGGGTGCAGGTCTCTAGATTGAGCTTCTTAAAGACTTTGCAGGCAAACAACCTACCTCCGAGCTTGTTGTCTCCACATGCGATGCAGGAGTATGGTTGAGAGCCCTTTTGGGTATTTCCTGATGTGGCTCCAGTGAATGCCCTCCTTTCTTTTCTCTTTTCACTTGACCTCTCAGTATAGTCCGCCGGACTAGGCTGTAACTGGTCTAGCTCCTCGAGAATGTCCTCCTGTTTTTTCAAATATTGCAGTAGACAATTGAAATGATTACGTGGCGAAAACCCACTTCCAGGGTCATTTTTGTATGTTAACCACTTTTCTTTCAGGGAATCGGTAAGCTTACTTTCAATCGACTGCACAACCACTCGATTCTTCACAGCATCTTCCTCCCCTAGGACTTGTAGGTCACGGAGAGCTCTCTCCACGGCTTGAATTAGTTTGATTGTCTTCCTTGGATGGTTTCCTTTGATGGGGAAAAGTCCTTGCACTTCTTGTGCAATCAGCAGCCCTATTTTTGACTTATTTCCATACTTGTTGTCCAGGAGCCTGAACACGTCTCTGGCAGATCCACAGCTGGATAATACGAGGTCCCTCTTGACTTTTTCATCTAGGCTGCCTAAGAGATGGAATTTCTTCACATTTTCCAATCCATTAGGGTTTCCCAGACATTGCAAAGTCCTCCCATTCAGCTTTCCAGCGGTAGTAATCCCTCATATTACCAGCAAACATGGGCAAGCGTGCACGTTCTAGGCTGATCTGGGGCCTGTAGTTGTAGGCTCCACCTGTCTCCAACTGTCCAACTGGTTCCAACTGGCTCTGCTTTTTCTGACTTCTCTTCATCATCAGATTGAGAATTGCCTTGCCATGCCCATTCATCCCACAATTTTTCACGTTGTTTCTTCAACTTCCGGATCTGGTCCTTTGACTCTGTTGCCTTGGACTGAGGAATTAATTCTTTCCACTCATCCAATCCTCTTTCGAGACTGTAGACCTCTCGTTCCAGGTTCCTATGAATTAATTCACGTTCCTTCCTGGTCTTCTGCTAATGGTCAATTACCTCAGCCTGATCCATTGCTGATCCAGCCTCTTCGGCGAGCGTGGTAATTTCCGCCTCGGCAAACCTTGTCCAGAAGCTGATTAGAATTATTTGTTCAGTTTCATCAAACTTACAATCACATTCTGCTGTTTTCTCGTCAATGTTTTCTGCCGCCTTTTTGGCTTCTTCGTCATCCACTTCTCTCAGAGCTGTGGCATACTCAAATCGTGCATCTCTGACTCTGGAGTGATCCACTTTAAAGTTCCTCCACTCACTTTTCATTTCACTTTCCCTAAGTGCATTAGCTCGGGAGGTGAGGTAGTTGGCTCTTTTAGTGAACGCAGTCTGGGCTTCTGACCGCTTCTGTTTTAGCTTCTCCAGCTCCTCTTTTGATGGTGCCATCTTACCAACTTTTCTAGCATTAACTTGAGTTCAAGTGTTTTCCACCAACTGGGATTAAGTAGTCTTTCAAATGTAGACTCTGTCCTCTTCTTGGCTTTCACTTATTAATGATTTGCCTAGTCAGTCAGTAGATGAGCAGACAGCTTTTTGGGTAGACTGTTAGCTTATCAGAAGTTAGTCTCATGACGAATTTTCCATTTGTTCCATTATCCATGTAAAAGGAGAACCATGGTTTATGACTGTTCAGACTTTCTATTATTTAGCCCTCCGAAAAGGCTCACCAGGAAGCACACAATTTCATAACTTGTGTTTGTCCTTAATTTTATTTAAATCAAGTGACCACAGATCATAAACCTAAAATACAAAAACAAATAGTAATAAATGACAATATATTAGTTAAATAACAACAATAAATTGTTTAAATAATGGCAATAAATCATTCAAATAATGACAATAAATCATTCAAATAATGACAATAAATCATTCAAATTATTTAAATAATGACAATATACAATTCAAATATATCACGTAAATTATTTAAATAATATAATAATAATAATAATAATGAAAGGAAGCCTACAACACCAACAAATGTGGAAAATCTGGCTTAAAACTACATCACCCAGAATGCCTTGTGCCAGAGGAGCATGCGCACAGTGACTTTACGTCACTGGTTGCTATGTCGCCATCTCAGTAAACAAACCCCATGGCACCGCGATCCCCGACCAAAGGATTTACACACACATAAACACATCGCAACGCGGCACTCTATTATGGACTACCGAACCAATCCACCCCACCAGGAAACCAGCAAAGTGCTGGTTTACACAACGCAAATGGCTAATTATAATAGCCGAATGCTATATAGCGTCAGGTGGTTAAGCTTCTGCATCCAGCGAGCTGCAAGTTACTCTCTGCCAACTAACACCAACACAGTAAGGTAAACGTTCAGTGCTCAAACATATAAGTGGTATTAATACTAGACTGTGTGAGTAGTTAGCGGTTACATACCAACGTGCTGTGTGCTCCTGCTGAATGTCTGTGATGAAGTGATTACCAGCTGCCATAACTTAAGTCTTTACTAAAGCTACGCATGCGCACATAACGTAACATATCTGAACATGAAATCACTCATTTCCCATTTAATTAAACACATCAGACCCATTTGACTGTCATCCATCTATATAAATATACATACATGTGTATTAGGGGTGGCACGGTTCACAAAACCCTCGGTTCGGTTCGTATCACGGTTCTATGGTCACGGTTCACGGTTCAGTACGGTTCTTGTTGTTATTTTTTCTTTAAATATTTAACACTCCAGAAATGTATTATCTTATTAATGTATTAATTATCCATAATTTAGGATACAGTATTAAAAAAAGTTATATCATGTAATCATGCACAAACTGAATTTGACTTTAAGCACATTGGACCATCTCTGAGGAAAGCCAGGTGAGATTTTGATAGAGCAAGAGGGAAGACATTGATGATTTCAACATGCTTTTCATTTAATTGGCAAAAAAGAGAATGTGTATTGCCATCTACATAAACTTTATGTGCATTTTTAGCACACAAAGATAACTTGCATTTATTAAAATGCCAACTTCAGTGTAGCTCAGATTTATCACTGAGAGGCTGCTTTAATACTGAGAGTATATGTGGACGAGAGAGAAACATAACCTTTGCACCTGTAATATTAAAATCTCTTTAAGTCTATTTTGTCCACTTTTGACCACTTCTGATTACTTTGAGGGGCAATTTCTGAAATAAGATCGCGCAACTTTCACACGCTAGCAAAATGAAACTACGCGGAAATCAGCCGCTTTAATTTTATCAATGAAAGGCTAAAAATAGCGCTGAATATGAAAAGACGTAAAACATTGTTGTCAGTACCTCAGATTAGATAAATGGTCGGAGAGAAGGCGATCTCCTGTGGCTGTTGGAGCATATTCAACTCATAGACTGCAGTTCTATCTATTGTTTTATTTCCGCTGTCATCATAAGTAACATGAAATAAAAATGTGTTTCCACACACCAAGCTTATACGACGCTGGCGCATCCTCCAACTGCGGGCAGACTTCCATTTCTCTCCCACTTGCCATTTCTACACGTAACATAACCCGCAGTACTTATACTCCAAACCAGTCACCTCTTCTTTCGCGCGAAAGGGAAACACGCTATCTGAGGTCACATACAGGGCATGAGACTACATTGCGCATGCCATGAACCGTTGAACCGTGCGGTACACACGCGCTCCGAACCGAGACAAGCGAACCGAACGGTTCGGATTTTTTTCATGGACCGTGCCACCCCTAATGTGTATACATATACATTACATACATATATATTTTTTTTTCTTTTTCGTGGACGAGCTAAAAAGTCTCAACATCTAGAATAGACTTATCGTAAAATACTTGTGTAACTGATGGCAGGGACTAGGGATAGGAATGAACTATGAATCAAGGAGTACCTAGTTTATAGACAGTTTTATTGGACACACGCACGTGCTTTGTTGCAATTACAGGTTTGGTCGGAACTTTACTTCCGGTCTCTGTTTGTTTAATGGTCTGACTAGTGTCTTAACTGAACTCTTGATACACTTTAGCTATGTTTGTACTAAGGTATTCTATGTGTTGTTTATTTTGCTTGGTATCAGAGATAAACTACTCTAAAAGGACTTTGTTGTTATTGATTTGTTGCGGAGTTTATCGGAAGTTATGTGTGTTCAACGATAGCAGTTTGTTTATGTTGTTACTGCTGAAACCATCTGTAAACCATGTAAACTGCCCTCTGTTTCTGATTCAAAGTGATAGAGTTAGTGTGGAGTAGACGCCATCTTCAATACTGATACAACATCTGATTAATTATTTTCAAACAAAATCGAGGACTGACAGTTGCCATTTAAGAAATACTCATGAATGAATATTTCTGTGTATTAATATTACAATATTTAATCATCACATACTTAACACTTGTTGAAAGCTTTAACAAATATTTTTTGCCAGATAAGGCCTTTAAGTAGTATATGGACTGCCATATATCTACTAATGTAGCAACATAAGGCAAGACCAGTCCCAGCAAGACCAGCCCCTCCACATAGACCAGCCCCAGCAAGACCAGCTCATACACCTAGACCAGCACCAGCAAGACCAGCCCCTCCACATAGACCAGCCCCAGCAAGACCAGCCCCTACACCTAGACCAGCCCCTCTACATTGACCAGCCCCAGCAAGACCAGCCCCTCCACATAGACCAGCCCCAGCAAGACCAGCCCCTCCACATAGACCAGCCCCAGCAAGACCCTCCCCTTCACCTAGTCCAGCCCCAGAAAGACCAGCCCCTGCCCCTAGACCAGCTAATCCCACAAGACCAGCCTACCCCAGCAGACCAACAAATTATTACAATTGAACTATTTACGCTCGACTCTCAGGCTCAGCAGCGTGTGGAGCCTCTACCACCCAGGAAAAGACAAAGTAAGTAATCTTGCATTGCACCACATCTGTAAATTTGTCATATGTCTTTTGCAATCAGTGCACAATATAAAACAAGTTACACATGGTGAATTTGACCTTTTTTAATTAATTAAGCCACTCATCCAAGATACTGAATATTTAATTCCCAACCTTTTTCCTTGCACCTTAAGCCCCACTATCCACCCCGGGGCTACCATCCACCCTAGGCCAAGGCAGACGAGCCCCACCATCCATCCAACCTCAACTAATGAAAAGACAAAGTAATCTTGCCTTGCACCCCATCCATAAATTGGTCACATGGTTTTGTAATCTTTGTATTAATATAAAATAAGTTAACCAATTTGAATTTTACCCCCTTCTATTAATTAAGCCACTTCCCCAAGATACTGAATATATAATTCTTAATCTTTTCGCCTTGCTCCCCAAGCCACAGATACAGGAGCCACACAAGCCCCACCCTCTACCCTGGCCAAAAAGAAGAAAACAAAAAGAAAGTAGACATTTTTGCACCCCATGTGTATATTAGCATACAGCGATTGGACAAAACTCAGGGTGTATTCACACTTGGTCTCTTTTACCCCTCAAAGTAAACTAAGAACAATGACTCATATATGAACACCTCAAGCAAACTGCGATCCATTTGACGTGAACCAAACTTGTTTTTTGTCTTTGTTATTTAAGGTTGCAAATGCAGTCGACAGACAATTTATCCATATGATAAAATATTGGAAAGACGGATGAATGAGGAAAGATGTAGAACCATATTTTTCATTTGGTTGTCTAATTATCTCATCATTCAATCCACATGTGACAAAACAGTAACACTGAGCAGTAGTTATCAAACTTTTTCAACAATCGAGCATCTCACAAGTGCTACCCCTTACGAAAAAAAAGTATACTTCAAGTTAATTTTATGAGGTATACTTAACTAATAAAACAATGTAAAAAATGTATTTAAAGGTAGGGTAACAGTAACCGTCGGTGCGTTCACGTGCACTCACCTCCTGTCTATAAACAGCGAGAATGGCAAACTTTTCTGCTGAATTGACAACCTACACAGGAGGCACACAACAAAAGACATCTTTTATAACAACAACAGCAAAAACTGCCTGGATCAGTAAGAGCAAAAACCCAAATTAACATCGGCAACTTTACTGCTTTACCACGAGATGCAAACAGCTGCAGGAGGCAAAGGGTCTGAAAGGGTCGTTGCACTGTTTATTTTGGTAAGGTAGGTACGCGATATGTTTGTATTGAGATGGATTCAGATATTCTACTTTGATGAAACATTGTGTTGCTTATGAAATTTGTGTTCGTTTACGGATTAGCATAACGATATAGTTACTACGTCTACACAACCAAACGTGTGCTTAAACTAATTCTGATGTAAACCAGTTGTTTGGTTATTTTGGAAATGTTATTCACTTTGTACTGCAAAGTTTTCTCACTGCTGAATGAGACATGAGACGTGACCGTCTGATCTGTGCTTGTTCATGTGTTTTGAAAGAGGCGTGACTTTGGATGGCGATTTGACTTGAGGGTGGGATCGGGATTTCATTGCTAGGCGGCTACCGTTAGCATTTTTCAAAATGTGTTACCCTACCTTTAATAGGCTACTCGATCAAAACCGTTAACAAAACTAAAAGCCAAGTATACTTTTAAGCTTTTAAGAATTTTAAAATTTAGACAAATAGTATATTTTCTTATTGTTTTTTTTATTAAGTATACTCATAGAAATGTTTTATTAACTTCTTTTTCATAAGGGACATACTGTAAATACTAAACAAAACAACAATGCAAATGGAATGCGACAACAGATTATCATTTTTATTGAGCTTACAAAAAATACATAAGTACTGTGTGTGCGTGCATGTGTGTGTGTGTGTGTGTGTGTGTGTGTTTCTGCAGGGGAAGGCAGCAGAGGTCAAAGTACGCTGGCTACCTTGTTCTTCCTGGTAAATTATGGCTGATGTAATTTAATCCATGGCTACACAGTTTTAGGGGCGGTTTCCCGGAGAGGGATTAGACTAGTCCTAGACTAAACTAAATGTACTGCACTGACATATCTTTAAATACATCAGTGCCTTTTCTTTTGCCTCAGAATTCACAAAAAGTAATGTTTTTGTAAGGCATGTATGTTAAAACTTGTTATATTTCCTAAGGTCTAGTCCTGGCATAAGATAATCCCTGTCCGAGAAACCACCCTATAGTGTTTTTAAAACCGGGGCCTCATTTATAAAATGCTGCATAAAACCATCCTACATTTGATCTTCTGATCATTTATCAAAAATGCGTACGTGTGATTCAAATCTATAAATCACAAATGAACTTGAACTTGTGCACAGCCGAGCAGTTTCAGATCTCTGCCTTTAACCCTCTGGGGTATAAGGGGTTTTTAGGGCCCTGGGGAAGTTTTGACATGCACTGACATTTGTGCTTTTTTCAGTTGCTTGAAAACATATTAATGGCAAAAGTCTCATAACACTGTGTTCATCACAAACTGGGCTTCAATATTATATAATATAATCAACATGTATGTACATGTTTGTATTTTTGAGAGAAAAATGTTTATGCGTGGTTTTTGAAAAAGCAAAATTTTTAAGTCACTGATATAACTTCACAAAACTCATTCTAAACATGTTTTCCCAAGACTTTTCAAAACAGCATCTAGTAGTCTAGAGTTTTTTTCTTCAAAATGATGTGAAAATCATATGGCCTACTTATTCACATAAAGCAAGATATTGATTTACAATTTCTAAGACACTTTTGCTTGAGAGAGGCTGTATGCGTGGAGGCGGGAAAGCTCCTGAATAATCAGTGATTGACAGCTGAGAGACAAAAGAGTTGAATAATAAGCCACTAATGAGCCTTGTGGGGATGTTCAACAGGAATGCAACTTTCTCTGTAGTAAAACAATGATAAGGTTTACTTTTCAATATAATGTAAACACACACACACACACACAAATTATATATATATATATATATATAGAGAGAGAGAGAGAGAGAGAGAGAGAGAGAGAGAGAGAGAGAGAGAGAGAGAGAGAGAGAGAAATTTTCTATTAATATCACAAGTATAAGTTACCCTTTAAAAACCATAGTAGCCTAATCATGGTAAAGGTACTGTTTGGCCATCGTAAAGTGAACACAGGGTTTGTGTTTGGTTGGCCAGCGAGAGGTTTACTTTTGTGCAGTAAAAAGCTCAAAAGAACAACTGCCTATCGTTCTTTGGACTCCTATTTGTGTTTTTGTAATCATTATAGTAGAAACACAACCAGGGACACGCGTGATAAACTTATCAATGTTTGTTTACAGCCGCCGCCATTACCTCACGTGTTGATCATGAATGCAGTAAACGTGTGCACATGCGAGTGATCCTGTGTTTAATAAACTTGCTGTGCGGAGATATGCGCTTAGACGCAACTAAATAAGGATTGTACTGTTTGCAATCGCGTATTTTATAAGAATACCAAAAATCGCGTCGAGTTTCCTGACTCGCGTGTTTGTGTATGTGTGTTCCTGTCGCGTCAACTGTTTCACGGAAGACAAAGAAAACACTGGCGTCTGGAGAAACTGACACATCCGCAAGTAAATAAGGATTTAGGTGTCGGACACGTCGGACATCGATCCCTTTACACTGAGGAAGCACACACACTCGCGTCTGTCTGGAGATTTAGGCGCGAGAAAACAGTTATGTGATGTGTGCAATCGCATCTTTTATAATGATACCACAAAGCGCTTCAAATATGAGGCTTTGTGTGTTTGTGTGTGCGTTTGGACGTCGATCGAGTCACACTCGCGTCTGGAGATAACTTTAGTTACAGTCACGAGTAAACAAGTAGATGTCATGTTTCCAGCTCTCTGATTAAAACTCAACACAGCAGTGAATGGCTGCAGAGACGGAATGTCCATTGACTGTGGGGTTGACTAATGAATATGGATGATCTCTGCTCTTCTCTTCAATGTAGCGGGGCGTGGCTCATTATAGATAATGAAGCAACAGAAGAAAGACGGTACATCTCTCTCTTCTAATACAGTTAACAACGAATTACAATATTTGTTTTCGATTTCACTTACATCTTCCAAAAGCAGACATTCCAAGCATTATGTAGACATTTATCTTTTGTTTCTATGACAAATATTCGTTAAGTTAGAGTTAATTTTTCTGACGTGTTTCTGAAAGGACTTCACTGAGGGAGAGAGAACAAAACGCTCATCATGTTTATTTTCTTAATTTTGCGAAAAGCACAACATGCTGTTTTTATTGGGAGTGGACAGAAAAAAACTAGACAATTTAACGTTTTAAATGATGTATAAATCATATCTGTATGTCCAAAATCAGCAGAGTTATCTAAGTCTGTTTGGGGAGTGATTGTAAAATAAAGAGTTTGCGGTGCCCGCGCCGCAGCCGACCCCAGAGTGTTAAACAATGCCTAATCAATAATGTCATAGACATATAAAAGAGTGCTTGTCAATGTTTAAATCCTTTACGAGCAGCAAGAATGGCTTTTATTTCCAAAAACCTGCAGCAATCAGATAAGCAAAAGTGTGTACGTCTGCACAGACCCTGACGTGGTGCTAAGCACTTTTTCACATCAAAAACAGTTTTTATAAATATGGACTTTGCCCTGGATTTTTGCGTACGCACACTTCACGATCAAATCTGTGCATACCCACGCTTTATAAATCAGGCCCCTGGTCCCTTTCAGCCTTCAATGTGAACTTTGAAGTGAAAGTAGGACTGATAATTGTTTTGGGCACAAGGAACTATCTAAGCATACTCGGATCACTTTTAAAGTGAACTCGAGACTAGGGATGTAACGGTATTATAAATTTCGTGGATTTGCGGTATAACATTTTCCCGGTACAACCGTGGTCACGTGATTCGGTAAAACGTTAGGTCTTCCGGGCAACGCGTGTAGTTTTTTTTACGGCCAAGTGGAGAGAGTGGAGGGACGCGGGAACTACAATTCCCATAATCCCATGCGTGCCACTCTGATGCCTCTCTACAACTGGAGCGACAATGGCGGAAGCAACAGAAACGTGGATTTTAAATCTGATGGGTGGAAAAAGTTTGCGTTCGCTGTGACAAGAAACGAGAAAAAACGAGTGTGAGTAAATCCGTGAATGAGGAGAGTGTGCATGCCGTTTCTCAATTAGAAAGCAGCCTCCTTAGGTCGCATATGCAGGCTGCATCCGTCATTACACGCCTCCTGGTGTATTTAAGTTAACTGAGTATTACATTCGCAAGTCATAAGCGTGTTACAACAATATACGATTAAATAAGAATAATTGTCAACTTGAAAAATGTTAATATTCTGAAATAAGACGGTCTTCATGACGTATGCAGCCTGCAAATGCGACCTATGGAGGCTGCAGACTTCCGATTGGGAAACGCATTGAGTGAGCTGACCTCAGCTCTAGGTCCAGCTACAATGAGTAAGCTGCTATTTTCATTTTTGCACCTAACTGTTGCTATCATAGGAGTATCAAGCATTAGCATTAATAATAATAATAAAAACTAGGTCAATTGAGGGAGTGACTCAATTCTTAAAACCTGACTGATTGGGAGTTCTTTAAACTTTAAACTTCTTGCCAAACTTAACTGAAACTGTATTTTTTATTTTATTACATGGTCTAATTATTTTTGTCCTTTTTATGAAAATAGTAAACACTACACTACACTTTGTACATTGTAATGTTCAGTCTTTTTTAATAAACACTTATGGCAGTTTTCCAGGTCTTCATTTGTTTTTTCCTTCCTGTAAATGTTTCAATAATTACCGTACCGCGGGCACCATACCGAAATTCTACCGTACCGTGAATTTTTGATACCGTTACATCCCTACTCGAGACCTTATGAGAACATGTGCACACCAGCCTACAAGTAGTCATCTGGCTCAAGTTGGGCCTTATGACATTTGTAGCAAATACATTCTAACCTGTTAGCCCTATACATTATGCTAATTTTATTTTGTTTATTTGGGTTATTTTATACAGCGTTTGCCAAACAGCAGTTATTTTTACAAAGTGAAACCTCCCAAATGTAGTCCAATTAAAATGGCTTGTGAGGTGGACTGAACCAAAAACAACTTGTCTCTTTCTGTTCACATTATGAGTTCACTTAAAGATGATGCAGATCACTTTCTAGTCCACTTCAGCTCTGATGAGATCTTAAATCCAATTCATAGTTACATGCAGATTTGACACAGAGGCTAACATAGAGGCCTTTAACCACATAATTTCTGTGCCCATCCCGTTGTGGTAAGTATTTGCATAGCGACACGTTTAACCCGGTGCAGAACTTCAAAGAGTTGACTGTAGGGATGACTACAGAAGTTTTCACTTGGAACAAAATTACTGCTGCTTGACAAACTCCATATAAAATAAACTAGAAGAAATTATTCAACAGAAAAAGGTTAAACATAAATTTTTCAGCTTCGGATGACATATCTTCAAATTTGACCCATAAGATTGAGCTGTAGGCTGTACTGTATATGCTGTGTGTAAGATGACTTGTTTACTTATATATTGTTAACTATTTACAGTGGCAGAGTCTGGGAGGACACCTGGGAGCTAGTGATGGGAAGTCCGACTCTTTTTTGTGAATCAGTTCTTTCGGACAGTTCGTTTCAAAGAACTGGTTCAAAAAACCGATTCACCAGTTCTTTAACGTACTTTACGTAATGACGTCATTCGCATCTAATTCTATCATCCAGGAGGGTAAAATACATTAAAAAAGCCAGCTCATAACAACTTAAAATATAATCTGCACACACACACCTAACAAATACATTTAGTCAAAACGGTGTTTAATATAACTGTTCCATGCATATTTCGCGCAAGTTTTATGGTAAAATTAAATAAACGTACTTTATGTCTGTCAATCATCTTAGTTCATGTAGGCCATAGTATTAGCACAGAAACGCACTGATGTCCGAACTGTTTGGCTCACGCTAGCTCAGTATCCACAGTTCTTTGATTAGTTCTTTGGACGCGTCCGATAGAAACTGTTCTCAAATCAGTGAACTGGTGACTCCATAAATGCAACATGTTCCTGACTCGAGAGTCGCTGTATCGTGCTTTTCAGTAACACATGCGCAGTATTAACGGCTCATTAAGTCGGACGTGTCCGATAGAAACCGTTCTTTAGGTATTCATTTTATAGGAGACTCTGGAATACCAGTATGTTTGTTGCGCATGCTCAGTATCAACAAAATTCACCATGTCTCGGTTCAATCAGTGATACTGTTGGGGAGAGCTTGTACGAGTTAAGATACGGATTACTCTCTCTTAATTAGAATTGGAATGACTGTCGAGCACATCTGAAAGTGAGTAACTTGTGGATCATTGCTGTCTCGAGACACATAATTTTTAAACGATTCGGTCCGATTAGGTGTACTGATTCAAGTCGTTCACTGAAAAGAACCAGTTCAAAAGAACGATTCGTTCACGAACTGGACATCACTACTGGGAGCCGGCCAGCAAATTCACCTGATGACCAATACTGTTGTGCTATTTGTTTTGTATATATTTGTCGATAATTAAATTCACTATTTTTACATTTTATGATTTGTCTGCCAATCATTGACTTCACTGAATACTTAAGGTGTCATGACTTTTGTGTGTATTTGATGGGAATAGTGAGATAGCGGAAAGTTGCATGTAGTGACTGTCAAGCCAATCACCTTTATTTATATAGCTCTTTTTACAATTCAGATTGTATCAAAGCAGCTTTACAGTGATAACATGAATATGCAACAAAGTGTTTTTCTATAAGAAAATTACATCCTCGTCCACCTTAAGACAGATTAGCAAGCCAAAAGCCAAGGCAACCAGAACAAGTACCAAATTGGTATTATACTAACTGATCATGAAAATTTTTGTCAGTATTGTTGGTAATTTTGGAGCAAATTAAATGGGCTGCCATCCCTGATGACAGATGCCTCCTGCATCAGGATGTATTACGGAAAGACTGCATCCCTTTTTACCTCTGATCGGTAGCACACAACACTGTTTTTGTTATCATGGTTGTCTATTCAGAATAATTATGAGAGTTCTTAAGACATTTCAAACATTCCCAATGAAGAGAAGAGGCACATTTATTATGTATATTGTACATGGGTCAGTTATTTTTGGGGGTCAGGAAAGAACTATGACAAATAATGGAAGTGAATTAAAATCACACAGTGTCTGAAGTGCCACTCAGGCCATTTTTTCATATCATACAAAGACAGATTGTCAAAATTTACAAATAATTTCCTCATCCTCTGTGTCAACAATCAACATACAATATGTGTATGACATAAGTTGATCAGAAAGACCACAGACATGAGCCTGGTAAATCATTAAAGCTAAGAACAATTCCAGCTTGGTCATCAAAATCTAATGTTTTCTTGTCATAAAACCAGCAAGAGAGGTATGTTTCCCTCACAATAGGGAACGTGGCAGGACACTGAGGACATCAATCTGGTCACCCTGGAATCACCCTGGTTCACTATACCTTTAAAGTCGCAATGAAATTGAAATGAAAAACTATATTTGTATTTTTAATAGTGTGGTATTATTAACAAATGACTTATCTGTGAGCTTCATTATTTTTTAAAAATTCGTGTGTGCTCATAATCTTTAATCAAAAATGCAAATCTCCTCCCCTCCTCAAAACGATCTCTCTTCACTTCCGGTCAAAAGTATGGCAGGTGGGCGGGGTCCGGGAGAAGATCGCAGTGATTAGCAATTAGCAACACGACCCAACTTCAAACGATCCAATCAGATCTCGATGGACAAATTCAAATCCAGCCCTGCCTTATTTCATCTCAAAAGCCGTTTCATTCGGATATACGTCACCACGGGGAAAATAAGGCAATCGCTACTTCCGTTTCATGGCGACTTTAACTGTATTATTGTTATGTATTGAAGTGGTATGTTGTGTGAATAAAGCATAAAAAAAAAAAAAAAAACTTGACTGTGGGCGGTTTACTAAGGCCTGTGACAGTGGTAGGAAATCAAAGGCCTAATGTCTTCATGATCAAAGGCCTTTGATCTTAATTGTCAGGAAAATGTTGCATTATTCATGAAAAACACTCAGGCCCTACTTATTCTAACCCTAACTTTAAACTATAGGCCTAACTTAAACCTACCTCAATTAAAAATGTAAATAATGTTGCTTGAGGCTGCAGCGGTTGTGCAGTAGTTTCATGATAAAATGCATATAAGGTTGTTTCAGGTTGAAAGATGAGCAATAAACTGTGGCTTTGATGTGCTTCAGTCTGGTTACATATCATTATGTTTATGTTTTTTTTATTGTAATCATATATCGGATATATGATAAAATAAAATGTTAAGTCTTATGTGTGAAGCATTTGAAGGGAAATTTCCCTCTGGGGACAATAAAGGAGGCTATCACCTGCAAAGTGGTCTTCATGATATGTAAAAATTAAAACATTGCCGTAGGACTATAGCAAGCACATCATTGGAAAGGTCTCAACCTCGACAGTAACATATGTCAGTCTGAAGAGGATACATTACTCATGATTTGAATTATTGACCTCTGCTCTGAACCTTGAACCCAGCAGGCCTACATTTTTGAAGGCTTGTAATTTAGCAACAGAAGGTCCTACACACATAGGACCACCTGTTATAGAAAGCTCTGGACCTTAGCTGTCATGCAGATATGGTCTCTAAGCCTCAGGTATACAATGATAATAAAATGAAAACAATGTTAATACTACTCATCAAAATGATATCTGTAACTCACAACTATAATTTTTTTTGTCTTAATTGTGCAAATCTATTTCTATGCATTGACAGTGGCGGAACTAGAATTTTTTTAATGGGGTGGCCAGGGGGTGGCCAAAGCTACTTTAGAGGGCCCATAGTCCATAAAAGAAAATGACGCGTAACCATGTATCAAGAAAGCATAATTTATTCTTTTGATTGCGTTAGATGTAAACATAATAAGAGTGAGTTTTAAATCTTTCTACTGTATTTCTTACATCTGATTTACTGTCTGTTAAAGGGATTCACCCAAAAATGAAAATTCTCTCATCATTTACTTACCCTTATGTTGTTCTAAACCTGTATTTTATTTTAATAAACACAAAAGAAGATATTTTGATAAATTATGGTAAGCACAAAATTAATGGTATATCCATTGAATTCCATCATGTTGTTTTTATTCCTACTATGGAAGTCAATGGTTATAGCTGTGTGCATACCATCATTTATCAAAATATCTTCTTTTGTGTTCATCAGAAAAAAAGGAAATTCGTACAGGTTTAGAACAACATAAGAATGTAAAAATGATGACAGAATTTTCATTTTGTGAACTATCCCTTTAATGAAGCAAAAGATCAGGAAATCTAAACTCCATGATAAACCTTAAACTTACTTCAAAGAGCAGAGCTCAACACAAAGGATGTTTGGATTAATCTTTATTTACGAAGATACAGAAGATGCAAAAGTTTTCTTTTTTCTTTTGATATTTAATTAACTTTAATGACAGAGAGACTTCAACAGGTTAGGCTAAGACCGAATGCAATAAAATGTTTATTCGTTTAAGACGTACAGTAAACCAAATGTTTAGTATGAAAATCACCAAGACAGCTATTTTGACATAGATAGCATTTCTCCGTTTAAGCAAAAAGACGCAAACATGAAGTCATTTAAGCTAAACTCTGGCTGTGCACACGCACTATCGAATATGCGCGTCGCGCTTTCAAGTTCAATGTGCCAATCCAGTCGAATTAACAATCATAGCCTATAAAGATCACGTCAAGAATGAAAACATCACTTACATCATTTTAAAGAGATTCCAAGCATTATGTAGACATGACATTTATCTTCTGATGGTATGAAAAATATTCGTTAAGTTACAGTAATTTTTCTGATGCGTTTTGAAAAAACATCACTGATTGAGAGATAACAGAACGCGGAATATGTATATTTTCTTAATTTTGTGAAAAGCACAACATTCAGTTTTTATAGACACACAAAATATGACACTTTAACGTTTTAAATGATGTATAAATCATATCTGTATGTCCAAAATCAGCAGAGTAATTGAAGTCTCTTTGCGCAGTGATTGAAAAATAGAGTTTGCGCCGCGACCACAGGGAGGGTTAATATTCATTCATAATGTTTGTTTTTAACAATGTGCTGCGCTGCCGCACGTCGAAAATAGACATAGCGATTAAGTGAAAGTAGCGCATTAAATTTGGGGTGGCACACCCTGGACACCCCTCTGGCTCCGCCACTGTGCATTGATGCATAATACAAGGATCTTTAGATGAAGGATCAGGGATGGATGAATGTTTGAATATCTATTTATTATAGGCAGATATATAAACAATTTCCACCTTTAGTATATAGACAGAATTTTATTGTATTATTTGTGTTTAAACTAGAGCTGCAACTATCGACTATTTTTTCAACCGATTAATCTATCGATTATTTTTTCGATTAATCGAATAGTCTAATGATTTTTTTATACATATAATTCCCCAACAAATAATAAATGTAACATCTGCCATTAACGCTAACATTTTATTTAAGCATTTTCTTAATTAAACAAACACACAAACCAAAATTTTCAACATGAAAAATAAAGTGGCAGTGCCACTTTAAAAGAGGCATTATTCACCTTAAACAATAAAATAGGCATATATTAATATTTTAAACATTAGTTTATCATTAGTACATGCATTAACTCAGCATTAGTTCAGACTGAAGTAAAAATAAGTTCATTGTGATTCATGAACCCTTATATAAGATGTAATGGTTATATTATTACTGTTAATATTATTACTATTAGTAGTACTGCATTCTCATTTAACTTTAACATTTAACTTTTCTTAAGTTCCGGGTAAAAAACAAGTTCAGTTAGTATGATCTTCTAATATTTTATAAACAGCGTTTACGCCGCTGTTACTTTAAATAAACGCATGTCAGGAATACCTTACAAGACGAGCTTCTGTAATATCTGCGCACATATTCGCAAAAAAGACGTTCATTGGGAACTCCGCACTGCCAGCTGGCTTTCAGTGCACGCGGGCACATGCCTATCAGTTCTCAATGTGATAGTAACTTATTATTTCATAACTTCTTAATATAAAAACATGTCCTGCTCTTTATTTACTGTTTCAACATACTGCACAGAAACGATGCAATGTCACGTCTGTCAGGCTTCTCACAGCTCGTATTAAACGAAGATGTAAACGCAGCTGTATTAAGCACAATATGTATTGATTCTATTGTTTATAGAGTAAGTATAAAAACTTACTGTAATAGTTCAAATTCTTACGCTGACGTGTCGTCATTTTGAGGTCGGAGAGCTCCAGGTTTTCTTCTGTTAAGATGATCATACACAGGTGTTGCGCTGCTGTGGTATGCCATTTCAGTTTTACACAGTATGTGTTTTATTTGGTCTCTGCTTAAAGTATTCCCACACTTTTGATCGCGTTCTGTCTGTTTGGTATAACACTTGTATCACCCGGTCGGAGCTGAAGCCGCCTTCATTTCAAAATGTAAACAGTGCGACGCATCGACGCATTTCCGGCAAATCGACGTAATTACGTAATCGACGTAATCGACTACGTCGACGCGTCGTTCCAGCCCTAGTTTAAACACAACAAACCCTCTGTTTGTTACAATGAACCCCACCTATGGGTAACGTTTGCACTCATGTCACTTTCAGGGCGTTTTCACATTAGCACTTTTGGTGCGCACCCGGGTTCGATTGACATCAGAGTTTGGTACATTTGGATGATGTGAACGCTGTCTTCCGAACTCGGGTGCGCACCCGCGAAACGTACTTGAGTCCGCCTAAAAAGGTTGGTCTGGGGTCTGGTTCATGTGAACTCCAGATCGGTTCGCTGCTAATGTGAGCGCAATCGTACCAAATCGCGGAAGTGAACCACTGTTAATTACGTATTATATGGAATGTCCCACCAAAACAGACATGTGTGTTTGTGTGCGTGCACTTACCTTGACAACAAAATGCATAGAATGCTTGCTTGACTTTTGTTCTTATTTTTTTAAACATTTGGTTTTGTTTTCAAAGAAATAATTCAGAAACGCACTTGCGTCTGTCTGCCCCAAACATACTAAAGTCGTTTCGATGACAACGGTTTGTCCGTCGACGTCAATTTTTGCGGAGGCATTCAGAAATCATCTCTCTGCTTGCAGTTCGTCAATCACGCTTGTCGTCTTCTCGTTTACAGCGGTTGCCAAGCAACATGAGAACGCGCCGGCTGCAGCTTGATGATGCAAGCGTACCGCGGTTCGGATGCAAAAATAATATGTGAACACAGTCCATGGGGGGCATGGGGAGGGGGAGCAATCGAACTCGGGTTCGGACCAGGCAATCGCACCAAATGTGAAACCGTCCTCAGTGTAATTGTACGATAACAGAAGGTCCCATAGACAAACTTTAAGTGTTTATTCATAGCAGAGATGTGTGTGTGTTGATTGTGTAAAAAAAATGATTCATCTAACTTAAATATTTTTTGAATGATAGAGCCAAAGCCAAAAAGCTTTAGGTTGTGCCCCGCTCTCCCTTATATCCAAAATTCTACACTACCAACTTCTACTTATGAGAAATACCACTATTTTTTAAAACTACAACTTCAACTAGAGACACACAATAGAATACAGTTACAAAGCTAGTGTTACTTTTAGTTCTTCTGGGCTGGGTGGGTGGACTCGTTCCTTTGTCCGGCTCCTTTGTTTTTCTGCTGTCTACTGTAAATGGGCTTCAACTACACTAATAAAGGTCAAAACTGAGCAAAGTGATGTTGCTGGTGATTAAAGATGTACATTGAAGCTTTACTGCAGGGGTCGGCAACAGGCGGGTGGACTTTTCTGGCCCGTCGGATTAATTTGAAATCCGTTTTTTTTTTTTTTTTTTTAATCACACTTTTTTTTTTAAAAAATAACAGTTTACAAAAATGGCCCCGTGTATCATTCCTTCATTCGTTTTTTCAAATCAAAACCAAAAAAAAGAAAGAAAGAAAAACGACTTGTTTTTCTATTATTTATTTCCTGAACTAAAATCAAATGACTCGTTTTCTGAATATGCGCTCAGATCAAAAATAAAAAAAATGAATGAAAACGGGTTCGGACAAATTTTAATTGAACACCTTAGCAGACCAATGAAATAAATTTAAACAGATCAGGTACTAACAGATTACATTTTAATAAGAGTTTTAATAAGGGTTTGAATAGAAACCTTTCCGGTAAGTCTCATTCGCTTACAGTCCGACTTTTGAACTTTTTTCATTATTATTTATTCGCGTATAACACACTGACAAATAATATGTATTACCTGATAAAAAAATATTTGCGTCGTGGACAAGTTGCCACCGGCTCGCAAGAATGTCCTGAAAAAAATGCGTATAATAGCTAGTTTAATCTTAACCGGCCGCTCTTTCTCGTTCTCTTTCTCTACCAGCGCATCCGCGATCATAACTGTCATTAGATTTTGAACATACTTCTAAAACACAATCAATCAAATAATTGCAGAGGTTTGACTTCATGAATCATTTGCAAATTTACCTCGTAAATCATGTCAATGCGTCACGCGTGAAGACGTTAAACTCCGTGACATTGCAAATTACTGAAAAGTAATTGCAGGCATTTAGAAACCACTACACAAAATATGATAAAATAAACTCTTTTACTGCAGTAATATTTTAACTATTACACTTTTAACGTAGATTTTAAAGGAATCTACTGTACTGTTCTGTTACTTGAACTTGGGGCTCGAGCCCGACCTTAGGTTCGACAGCAAGTCAAGTTCGTTTACCGTTAATTATTAAGACTAAATGGGCAGGTAAATTCGTTAAAAAATGAAAGTAATCCGCCAAAATATGGTTTTACATGTCTATTAAAATAAAGCCATTATTAATTTTCCTAACGCATAGTTCTTTGATCTTTACCTCCTTTTAAAAATAAATTTGGCAAAGGAGGATTTTCAGCAATTTGTTTGAACAGCAACTCTGCAACCAATGGTTTCGGTTTGAGTGAGAGGCTTTGTCCTATTTAACTTATTATTTATATTTCATTATTTTTTCGGTGACATTTTTTCTCTGCTAACAATACAATGTTAAAATAATATTTATATTGGCACGAACACAATTTTTGTATAACATTTATAATTGTTATAGGCTACTTCATCAATCTTTTTTCGTTAGAGACATTGAATTTGAGATTCTGGGAACGAGATCTAACGTTAAGTTTTGCGGACCCGTCAGGTCGGGAAATAAAGCGGGTGAACACAGAGTGTATTTTAAGCGGTTTACTGAATAGAACCTTGTCGGAGCTGGACAAAAAGCGGAGACCTCCTTAAACCTTAGGTGTGTATGTGTGTGTCCCGGATAAATATTAATAAAAAAAGGAATACAGTTCAAAAGTCGGACTGTAAGAGTCTTTCATGAGTGCATAAATGCCTGTAATGTTACCACTAATAGTACTTGATCTGTTTAAAATGATTTCATTTATATATTATGCCTATAAAGGTGTTAAATAAAAAAATTGTCTAATCCAGTAATTAATTTTTTATCTGAGCACACAATCAGAAAACCCGTGGTGGTTATTTTTTTCATTTTTGTTTTTAATTTAAAAAACGATTGAACGAATGATACACAGACCCATAACCATGTTTTTAGCCATTTTTAATGCCGTCTTTCGTATTTTAAATAGGAAATAAAGACAATGTTTCTTGACAAAAGATCAGATAGCCTATACTAGGCTAATTCAAAATAAGACGTAAGTGTGCCAACAGCAGTTGGCCCGCCATCTACTGGCTAAAAAAAATATTGGCCCGCGGCCAAAGTTACTTGCCGACCCCTGCTTTACTGGTTTTAAAGACCACCTGACCTGCATTGCAGGATATGGGATTCGCATGTGACCCGCTCAACCCACATTGGAGTGTTCTGTCTGGCATTTTAATTTTTAGTATCTAGGAGATGAAGGTACTGTCATGATGAAATGTCTTCTTTCCTCCGTACAGACACTGTACTTAAGACGACACACCACATTTTAGGCATTTATTAGCTGATACAAAAACAAAAATAACACACATAGCTCAGACACATAACAAAAATCACAAATGTAAACAGTAAACAGCATGCATGTCAAGTTTTTACAAAGGCCTGGTAGGGACTGACCCTGTGATACATGATGGGCAGCTACTGAGTGATTTGCAGTGGTGGTTGTGCAAAAATAAACTCAGTGCAAAGAGGTAAAGCAGTCGCGGCAGCAACGTCCATCCTCTGGTTCTTCACTGCTACAACGCCTAACAGGTCTTCAGGCAAGTTCCCAGAAAACCGTGGCCTGACCTTATTTTCACATAAAGGGTGGAGTGCAGTGGGTGAGTCCTTGACTTTGCTGTGTGTGTATGCACTTGAAGTATTGCAGTGGAATGCTGTGCTTATGTTGTCAGAAGCCATTATAGACGGAGGTAGCCGTGGGAGAAACGAGAAATCGTTGAGGCTGGTGAAGCGCCTCCTTAATTACATGCCGTTTGGCAACGCTGCGTGAAGACAGGTGTAACGTCCAGAAATACCTACTGTGTCCGCTGCTACCAGTTACCTGTAAGAGAGAAAAGTCCCAGTTATCTGTAAAGTATCATTCTGTGTTCCAGCTACGAGCCCTCCAAAGGAGCAAGTACGAGTCCTGTTACCTGAGAAGGATTGGCTGTGACCCCCAGCCAAGGGCCCAGAGCATCCGAAGGCCCCCCCCCTTGCTATGAGGGGACGAGGACTGAGATACGCTTTTTTAGTATTTCATTCCCCCTATTACCATTTTAATATTTAAATAAAAGTTGTTAAATTTTAATTCTTTGTCTGTCTGGTCATTGGGGTGTTTTGGGACCTCCTCGGGGTGGAACTAGGAGAAGCGTGACCCGCGACAGGGGCGGTCCGCTTTTCCGACCTGTAACATATATATATATATATATATATATATATATATATATATATATATATATATATATATATATATATATGTATGTATGTGTGTGTGTTTAAATATACATAATATTTACACACATCACAAACTCATATATTATGCAAAAATTACTTTTATTTTGTATAAGATTAATCTAGATTAATCTATGCCCAGCCCTAATATATGTATATATATATATATATATATATATATATATATATATATATATATATATATATATATATATAAAGATTATATAATCTTTTTTTATAAAAAAGATTATACAAACCAACAGGGGTCAATGTTGAAACCACAGTCCAGAATGTTTAGAGGGGCTAATGTAGACAGTCAAATGAATGGTGGAGACCAGACAATAAACAAAGTGATTGTTCTTCTTAATGCTGCCTCCCCAGCACACAACAGCATAAAAAGGACTCATGATTAATCTTGCTCAGAGTCACTACTGGTATGATATTCCTCAGAGTCACTATCAAAGTTCATTTCAGTTTCAGTCAGAACGTTAACATAGCATTTCTTTGCATGCTTTGCCAGGCTGTTGCTTGCTTGCCTTTTCTTCATCATCAAGCTTTGTAGACCTTGGATACCATCTTGAAGCAGGCCCCAAGTCTCACATTACATGTAAAAACACATTGAGCCTTTATTAATTAGAAACATTGAGAAATATTGTATTGTATGCCAAGTATAACAGATACCTAATGTCACATTAGAAAGCTGGGATGACATCTGCTTCAGGGTTTCTGCATGGGTGCAAAGAGACTTCCAATGCTTCTTCATCTCTGCATTAAGAATCCCCTTCTCCTCCTCAAGTCTCCTTACCGCCATCACAATGTCAAACGCCTTCCTTTTTGTCCTTAGATCTACAGAGTCTGTAATACATAGATGAAACATAAGTCAGATTAAGATTAGTATTTAAAAGTTTTTCTGGGTTTACAATCGAGGCATGACAGATTTTGTCCCACTATGTGACTATTTAACATAGTCAACGGAATTGTGTACATACCACAGTGTGTAAGCTGCCATGGCCAAACAATCTCGTCCAACAGAATGGTGTCCATAGTCAGTTTTTCTGCATTAGGAACCAAGGTGTTATACATTCCTATTAGAGAATGAATCCCTGATCTTTCGGCGGATTCGGGCACGTCCTTTACATCCATCACTATCCTTATAAAGACGCTGGGACCTCCTCTTAACACTTGCCACCAGCTCCTCAATTCGGCTGGCAACAGCGGCAACATTACTCCAGCTCTATTTTTTGTGATTTTAATATGATTCTGAGCGTGACTTAACAAAAATCTGCATACTTTAATCAAAAAACAATGTTAAAACATCCTTGAAGCTTAAAGATAATGACACATTTAATATTTTATAAATGTTTTTATTTACAACTCACGGAAACGCCTGGAAGTGTTGTGAAGCATGACACTGAAATAAAAAATAACAAGAGACAGACAGAAATAAAAAAAAAATACATATTTTGCCGATGTTCGTGAAAGCTTTGTGCGACAGAGCCACTTTGTCCTCAGCCAGCGTCTGTGCAAGGTTGACGATGACGGGCCATTGTGAATGGCAGTGAGTGCCCCACCAAAGTGCCCAGAACCATTGGCTGAGAGTAAATTAAAATCATTAAAATATAACCTTGCAAACTATCATACATAGGACTAATATGATAAAACAACGTGTCTCCATACTGTAACAAATGTCACTTATAAAATAGAAAAGGCTACATATAAGGAAAAGAAACGCTACTCTGTGCACATACAAACCACAATACAAGGCCAAAACTTCAAAACTAGACCAATAAAACCCCGAATCGGGCCATTAATTGTCAAGCGCGGAGGAGTGATTGAAAGTTATGTATGGCATTATATTATCACTTGCTCGGCCCTCCTCCTGAGGTTTCTGAGTCGAGTAGGGGAGTACTGTGAAGCCTAGACAGGCATCAGGGAGATGGTTGGCGCAGTCTCGTCCCCGTCTCCCCTTTACTCCCTTGCTCGTCCGGATTTAAATGAAGCTCGGTGGGTATAGATATGTGGTGTTAAGCCCACTAGTCGGGGGCGGGACTTCAGGCCTTAAAAGGGTGTCACTGCATCCATCTCCAAAAACATTCGCCGTCCCGTGCATTTTTCTCGTTCTCCCTAAACCAAACTGTGCAGAGTCTGTCACTGGGGTGACGTTGTATCTTCAATACCTATATGTACATGTGTGTGTATGTGTGTATGTGTGTATATGTGTGTATATATATATATATATATATATATATATATATATATATATATATATATGTTTGTGTATATGTACATGTGTATACATATGAATGGCCCCTACGCTAATAGGGTTTTTTTGTCTTTCTTCATGTCTCGTCCTCGACCCCGAGGACAATGAGGCAAACAGACCCAGTTCCGGTAAATGTGAAAGTCGGCACACCTCTGATCCACCGGCTGACCTTCAACGTGATGCCCAGCTGATGTCTGACCAACAACACCGGCAGAACCCACTTAACCTCCGCCTAATCTCCTTAATCGTTCAATGTGTATATAAATATATCTCCCAAGGGTTTTTCCCTCCTAGGACTTTTTTTTACTTCCCCGGCTAAGCCTGGGTTTTTTTTCTCCTAGGGGGTTTTTCAACCTGGGGAGGCCGCCTTCTTGGGCTTAACTTATAACCCTCTTCTTTACGTTACATTAGCAATACGCACGCTTATAATGTTGATTTTAGCTGCTTGTGCTATCGTGTATTATGTTGTGCTATCTGTCGTTTTTCTGTGCTTTCCACTGCTTCTATTAATGTAAAGCTGCTTTGAAACAATCACCAATTGTGAAAAGCGCTATATAAATAAAATTGAATTGAATTGTATGGCTGATATGCAGTGAATATCAACATACATTTCTGTTCAATAATTATAATAATAATGCATTTTATATGTAGGGCTCCTAACATTGAATAAACAATCTCAAAGTGCTAGTGTTCATAATGTAAATTCAACTAACAACACAATGTAGAGATTTCATTGACAGACTTTGATGCAAAATGTAGCCCTTTATTATACAGAAATTTGCTGTTGGTGTATTAGCCTAGGACAACACGCTCGCCAGATTGTTTTATCTTAACAGCCCTATGTTGTTAAAAATTACTGTTTACCAGGTATACACATTCACAATGCGATGTACAAAGATTAAGTGCATGCATTGAAAAAAGATAGGTATGTATTAATCAGTCTAAGTTGAGGTAAGAACATAGTAAAATATTGAAAAACGGTGGGTTTTCCTTTAACATTACTCTCGCATCAGCTATTGTGTAAACAGTCACATTTATGCACATCACGAATGACTGCCTGCGCAAGCGCGCACCACAGCCACCGTTATGAAGTTACTCAGGGTAACGTTAGCTCAGAATTCGAGTACTAGCCGTATATCTCAGAACTCAGGGCAGAGCACCCGGGTAACAATAAGCCTAGCTAACAATCGTCCTGCTAAGTTAGCTAACATTAGTCATTTTGCTCGAAGCATAGGCAAACTATATGCAAGGTCTACGTTTGTGCATTACTCGGCGTTGACTCGTTCCTAAAAATACAATATAAGCGGTAGCTAACGCTAATTTAAATCAAGCAAACAAATAGTTGTTGTTTTTGCTCCAAAAAAGTTGACTTACCTTGAATAAGATGGTTCCTTCACGTTAAAAGTGTCCATCAGACTCACGTGGTAGCCAGGTGTCTCTCATCCAAAGGACCGTGCTGTCTTCAAGATTCTGAAGGAAGTGCTAAGATTCCGATTGGCCCAGAGAAATGTCAATTATAAGAATTATCCAATAATGTTTGGCAATTCTAGTCCGCATGGCATTCAGATACAGGGCAGCCTCCCAACCCCCCCACCACCTCAAAAAAAACTCTCCGGTTCTACGCGATTCACGTGAATGACCAAATTGACCAAGAAAACTGCGATTGTCGCCGAAAAGCGACAAGTTTGCAGGTCTGAAAACAGTAAAATTGAACAAATTAAACAATACCCTACACTGAAGTAAAATGTTCTAAATGGATACATTTTGGGATGTTTGTACTAACTTCGGAACCACTCCTTAGAATACATATCAAAGGATATAAACAAAGTGTAGATTACACTCATACACTATACACTGTTTTTTGTTGAGATCTTCAGAATTACCTGCTTTTTTCAGAAATGATTTAAATTTTACTTTTTTCCTAAACAGTGCAAATCTCCTCATAGTATTATTTACTGTATGGAGTTACATAGTTACTACCACAAATACTTACACGACCAAAGCGAAGAGTGCGTTGATCCAGCATTCTAATAAATGCTTGGCTAGACATCCCTGGTGCCGCCATCTTCAGCTGTTCAAAAGAAAAAAGGACATCTGAAGAGTTTGGTTCCAAAACGCAATAAATCCATTTTGACAAATTTTGGTAAAAACGTGTTTTCTATACCAAGAAAGTGACAAGATAAAAAACCACTATTTTCTGTTACAAACTTTCACATAGCATCTTTAGGTTATAAAAACATAAAAAATTCAAATCCATAACTTGATTTTCAAAGATTTATTATAAAAACGGATTATTATTTCCACAAAATGCAATAAATCCATGATCCAAGTTTTTATTCAAAATGCTATAAATCTATTGAATCAATAGCCTATATAAATGTCCATTCATCTTTGCCATGTTATATTCATTTAGTTGACTAGTTGTACACACTAATTAAAAATATAAACATTAATGTCATTAATCAAAACACTTACTTTGTCATATTAAGAACACTGTCATTGCTGCGGTTATACTTGACGTCATCGCTTAACGTTTTTCACAGCGATCAGCTGTAAAATGTTTTGGTCCTGCTCGATTTTCGTTGACTTTGAGTAAAATTATGGAAAGTTTTTCATAAGATCCCCTGGGGTCAATGTGTTATCAAGACAGAAACTTGATGCTGTCGGCCCGGGCAAACAAGCACCCGTCTCTTGCGTAAATTATTAGATGTTGATGGCTTACGTTTCTTTCCCGTCACAGAAAACCATCACAGGTTTATCAATGCTATTAAAGTATTATTTTGTTTTTGTTTGTTTGTTGATCACGAAGTACATAGTAGATGAGGATAACTAGGATTCCGTGTACCGCCATTGTTTGTTTACATTGCGTGAATGGTGCCTGCAATCTGTGGAGTGGATTTATGGCATTCTGTAGAAAAGGGGGAGTGCCGTTTATTGCATTTTGGAAAAAAAGGGAGAAAAGATGACAGAATAAATCTTACGCCTAGTCAGTAGCAGGCGCAAATTCAAAATCTAGGCATATAATAACCGTTATCATCCGATAAATAATGTTTCTATAGTAACCACATAACTAAAGACAGAAGTAAAGACCTTATACACCTTATACACAGACTTTACAATGAGCGGGCTTTTAGACGGGAGAGAGTAATTAGGGACAGAAGCAATCCATTGGACATTTACAATGATGATGAGCTGATAGAGAGGTTTCGATTCTGTCGGAGGGATATATTTGAACTTGTTGAAGAGCTGTCAGCCGACTTACAGTACATATCAAACCACAACGCAGCATTGCCACCAGCATTACAGCTGTTAATAGGTACGTTTTTATGCAAATGGTGCGTTTCAAAACAATGTTGGAGATATGATTAATGTCCACAAATCCACCGAATGTCGGGCCATCCGCAGAGTTTCATTGGCACTAAGCCGTCGCTTCCGCAATCTGCTCACCTCCCCACTGAGGCAGAGGCTGCGGTGATGAAACACCGATTCCGCCGGGCCTCTGGCATCCCTGGTATTGTGGGCTGCATCGATGGGACTCACGTCAGGATCCAGGCACCATCTGAGCACGAGTATCTTTATGTCAACCGCAAGGGATACCATTCAATCAATGTGCAGATTGCTTGTGACGCCAATTATAAAATCTTTAATTTGGTGGCAAGATGGCCTGGATCTACCCATGACGCACGCATCCTCCGGGAGAGTGCGTTATACCAGGATTTCGAGGCTGGAAGAGTAAACGGGCTGCTTCTCTGCGACAGTGGATACCCACTGAAACACTGGCTGATGACGCCTATAATTGCTCCGAGGACTGAGCAAGAACGACGGTATAACACCATCCACACCACCACTATGTCACTCGTTGAGCGGTGCATCGGAGTCCTCAAGTGAAGGTAAAATCCTTTCCACATTTGTTAAAATTTTATATCTTAATTTTAATACATTTTCCATCAACCAATTGCCTGTATTTAGCTTATTCTATGAAAATGGTGGCTTTCCTGTCCCAGCCACAATCATCAGGAAAACACTTAAAATTTTCAGATAATGACACAAAATATATGTTTTTTGTTTTAATTGAAGTGTTTTATTATTAAAAAACATATCTAATACAGCTATATTGCAAACCAATTTTATATATATATTGTAGAACACGGCAAGTACCATGAAATTGGCTTGTCCCTCGGGTCAGGAGTCGTGATTTAGTGACATAGCCTATTTTGAGTTAATAAATATATAATTCTCCCCCTTTAAATGTCATAATACAAAGGGAAGTAGTACAGTTATTTAGTGGACTACTTAAAAAACTAAAATATCAACTAAATATTATAAATAATTTACAGGGAATAACTGTCCCCCAATTTCATGTCACTGGTGTTACAATTTATAAAAACCACCACTTTGAAAAAAAATCAACATCCTTGCCAACTTCTTCCTGGGTCAAACATTCATTGTAGGCATGGCTGTTTTGAAAAGCACATAGTGAGTGTGCGCACTCCTGAATTTGATAAATAATTTGATAATTTCATGCGAGGACTTAAGATTTGTCACTGGTGTTACTACAGTTTATAGTAAGGGGAAAGGAAATTTATTAATTTAATTTTTCAAATTGCATGATTAAGTGATTTATTTACAATTTAAGAAGTGTGGATTGAGCTACTGTGGCCGCCCTCTTAGATATGCCATTTTGTCTGCAGATTTGTCATTACTAATGAAGACAATTCCTTAATATTACATTAACTTTTTCTGCCTTTGATTATGTATGCAAATAAAATAGTCAAAATACATTCTGGGAAGCCTGAATTGTCATCTAAAATATAGGTAACATCAGTGACAAAAAAGCAGCACAAGCTTTTTTAATGTAATGTAGCGCAATTTTTTAATGTAATGTAGGCTAGTAAAAATATAAAAATACATTAAGTTGTCATTTAAGTTGATTAATAATGTTAAGAGGTTAACTATTATCTGACTATAAGTTTTGGTATAAAAAATAATCCAATTTTTAAAAAGTTGTCTGTTCAAAAAGCCACCATTTTCATAGAATGACCCATTTAATAAATTAGAAGCAAATATAGCAGACAATAATGTATGCGCCCACGCTGTCACTTGCACTGGATGTTAAAAGAGCATTTCATCCTAACTTAACGCAAATCAGTGTATGCCTCACACAGATATGAGAAATACATCAAATACACAAAGCTTGAAATGTCTTTAAACGAAATAATTACAAACGAAAAGACAAAGGCTATTCTCTGATTATGTAATCCATTATGTGCATTTCTCTCTATATGCGCGTTCACTATGAATATGGTGATCGTCAAAATAATCAAAAAAATTGAATATTACATATTTAGTGGCCAAGTTTTGCTCATTTATTAATAGTAAAAAAGTGACACATTTAGGCTTTACATTAATCATTGACTATTTCATCTAGGTTTTATTGTCTTCATGGAGAAATGCGGATGCACCCTGAGCGAGTCTGCACCGTAATAGCAGCGTGCACTGTCCTCCACAACATCTGTGTCACCAAGATGATCCCTCTCCCTAGGCAACACCATCAGCCGGTGCCGGAGGAAGGTGTCGACCCTGTGGACCATGCAGGGCATGAAGATGTCGGTGGACGACTAGTCCGTACATGCATAATTAATGCTTTATAAATGTTAAAAATAATTCTGCCAATAATCTGCAGGTTGTAAACCATAAAAATAAGCCACAAAGAAAGCCCACTAGGTCTATAATAAACTTCTTTTATTTACATATAATTGTCATTGATTCATTGTACACAATTTGCCATAAGGTGTGAGGATTTGAGGAACAGATGAACCCAAGAGCAGACGATGTCGGGGTAAAACAGAAAACACTTTATTTAACAACAAAACACAAAGACCCACGAGGGGGTATGAAACATGAAATACTTGACAGATACACTTCACTTGACTGGGTAACTAGACTCTAAATATACACGCAACACGAGAACTCGACACAACACAATGATCCTGCACAGAACAAAAGATACACTGACATTAAATAAGAAAACCAAACAAGATAACGAGGAGGGAACAGGTGATGGGAATAAACTAATGATTACCAAAAAGCAGGAGAACGAGGGGGCGGGGACAAGAGACAAGACACCGGAGGCACATGCCAAACACAAAAACAAGGCATGAACCTCCACACAAGGCCAGGGACTGCCAGAACTCTGCCACCATGACAAAATACAAATATAACAAGACTTCAAGGCAGAGTCCTGACATAAGGCTTATTTACAGAAATCTTCAGAAATAGGCAAAGATGAACTGTTTATCTGTTGTTGGAGCAACTGTATTTGTAACAATATTTTTTGTTTTTCAAGTTCTAACTTTTCCTGCTCGGTCTGTAATTTTTTTGTTTCAGTCTCCACTCTAACAATTTCCTTCTCAAAAAGTGTCTGCTGCAGATTATCCATCCTCCTCATCCGTTTCACCGGTGGTGCACCGCTGCTGTGTTCGTGAGAACTTTGTGGAGTGACTGGGTCCTCCATCGAGTCTAAAAATACAGATAATCTATCATAGCCCTATTGTTATCTGACAACTACTAAAATCTTTATTTTAGGCCATTCTAATATGGGCTACACACCTTCACAATTCACACTCTCGATTGAGTGATCGACAGCCATCTCTGGAGAGACAAGGGTTTCTTGCATGTCGGAACCGCCACTTTCCGCACCGACCAAACCAATAAAAGCCGGGGAATCCTCTCCAAAGATATCCACAATTACGGTACTGTACAGGGAAGTTTTTGGGGGAGGACCCCCGCCGGTCGGGTGGTGTTTTTTTGCAGACAAATCTTTTTTTGCTTTGCTCAGGAGGTCTTTCCACTTTTTTCTTACATCGCTCTCTGTCCTAAGGCAGCCAGAGTCAGAGAAATTGTTAATCGCCTCTGTTATCTGTCTCCATGTTGTTTGTTTTTTCTGGTTTGTAAGTGGGTTTGATTGCTTGGCAGTCAGTGTGTGTTTGTGCTGACTGTACAGCTCTATTAACATTCGTATCTCAATGTCGGTGAAATGTCCTTTTCTTTTTCTTTGCTCCTCCATCGAAACAGCTAACGTTACAACAAAACAGTGGAAGATAGTTTACATCGTAACCTAGCAACGCACGCTGCTGGTAAACAACACATGAACGCGCAACGCTAAGACCGGGCGTTGTTACGCCTAGGCTTAAGTTTGGTTGGTGCAACCGACGTTAGATCAACTCTAAAGACTGGTCTTAACTAAGACCTACTTAGCAGTTAGGACCAGGCTTAGTAAAGCCCTGTTGGTGCAACCGGCCCCAGGACTCCAAGTGGCTTCACATGCTTTGCATCTTATCTGAGGCAATCTGAGATCATATCGCCCTGGGAAGAGAAGAAAATATATACACAAAGTTAATTCTGAAAGACCAAACTGTCTTATTCTGGCAACTGATATGGGAACCTTTGACTAAGGATGGATCAGGAGGACACTTCTACAAACATTTAGTAATTCACTCTATTGGAAGTTACTTTTTTTCTGAGGCAAGTTAACTATCCCAATTTAAACAAAGGATAATTGCTTTTCTCCACATAGGTAAGCCCAGCCAATCGAATCAACACACAACCTATTGACACCTCTGGATTTCCAGCAACATTTATTGCACAATGTAACATGTATAAATGTAACATATTCATGATTTGATATGTGCATTATTGTGACGAAAAGTGAGAGGGAGTATATATACTGTACGAGGTGTTATCAGCAAACAGCTGCCGGTGAAATTCTGCAGACACTTCTATAGAAATGACCCCCACCCAAACCCATAAAGTTCTTCTTACCATTCATTGTAACCACAACTATGGACTGTCCTGCAATGACACTGGACGATTCTCGTAGACAACCGCATATTGTCTCTGGCATCTCCAAAGGATAAGAATTAAAGAATAACATTTCTTTACTGGCAATTATTTTAAACAAGATGTACTTGACGGTTTCATCGACCTATCAGTTTTTCAGTCAAGTGTAAAAATGTGACTACCACTTACCACACTGGGTTAGAACCCTCTGCACAACACAGGTTGTGGGAGGTAATGGGTAAAAAAATGCGTGTGTCATCGAATCCCTGTTGTGGAACACTGATTCTCGGTGGACCCTGACATCACACTGGCCACAGAGGAATGGGTGTGGTCGACAATCACAACAACGGATAACGGCTGGGCCATTTCCACAATGTTGGCAGATCTGAGTTGCCACATGTTGTCCAGCCACCATGATGTTGACCAGTCGGGGTCTCTCTTTCTCCCACCACCCTGATATGAGGCTCTTTCGGGTCAACCAGTCTGTTGAGGCTTGAAGAGCAGTTTCATCCTCATGTATGTCCTCCAACAGTGAGCTTTGAAGCTCTTGAAGGAAGGACTCTGTTAAAACACTTATGGCGCTTTTCCATTGCATAGTACCCCACGGTTTAGTTTAGTTTGGGTCGGGTCAGCTCACCTCACTTTGGCGTGTTTACCTTTTCCATCGAGTTTAGTATCACTTCGTAGTGGGAGGGATTATAGGGGTGTCGTTATATTTGCGCTGCATACTGCTGTGACATCATACAAGAGAGCGTCCTTGTACATTTCCATACATTTATTATTTTCTCAGTCCGCCACAAAATTAAAATTGGCCACCACAAATAGATGTTTGCACATCGCGTTTATCATTAACGTTACCTCCGTCTCACATGACAGTTTCTGTTCAAACACCGCGGCGTCAGTCGACGGCGCTCCGCTGAGCCTCAATGAAGTTGCATTTAAGCATATAATGCTGAAGTGCTCGATGTGAATGTTCTGCCAAAAACTGCAAGTTTGGAAAAAACTGTTATGGTGTTCCTGATTCTCAACCTGTGGATGTTTTTCATCGCTAAAAGGGAGTTTGGGAACTTATAGCAGAGCACAGATGACAACATGTTTGCTCGAGACAGCGCAAGCTAGCACAGGTAAAGCTAATCTACATTATAGGATGATGCGATTTTCTCAGACCAATCAGTGATCTACAGTGTTTTCGCGTCACGTTTGGTATCAGCTCGGGTCGCTTTGAACCCCAACCGAGGTGGTACGAAAAAAAGTATCGGGTACTATGTACTGCACCCAATGGAAAAGCTCCCAAAAGTAAGCTGACCCGACCCAAACTAAACCAAACCGTGGGGTACTATGCAATGGAAAAGCGCCATTACTTTGTGATATTAAGAAGAACACTGTCATTGCTGCGGTTATACTTGACGTCATCGCTTAACATTTTTCACAGCGATCAGCTGTAAAATGTTTTGGTCCTGCTTGATTTTCGTTGACTTGGAGTAAAATTATGGAAAGTTTTTCATAAGATCCCCTGGGGTCAATGTGTTATCATGACAGAAACTTGATGCTGTCGGCCCGGGCAAACAAGCACCCATCTCCCGAGTGCCTCTTGCATAAATTATTAGATGTTGATGGCTTACGTTTCTTTCCCGTCACAGAAAACCATCACAGGTTTATCAGTGCTATTAAAGTATTATTTTGTTTTTGTTTGTTTGTTGATCACGAAGTACATAGTAGATGAGGAAAACTAGGATTCCGTGTACTCAACACGCCGCCATTGTTTGTTTACATTGCGTGGAATGGTGCGCTGTAATCTGTGGAGTGGATTTATGGCATTTTGTAGAAAAGGGGGAGTGGCGTTTAATGCATTTTGGGGCAAAAGGGAGAAAAGATGACATAATAACACGGCGGATATTGGATTTTGCGTAAAATTAAGAATTTACTTTTTAATACTGACCTGATATAATACTGATTCTGGCAGTAACTCATTTTTTTTCAAAAATGGCATTTATTGCGTTTTGGAACCAAACTCTTCATATATATATATATATATATATATATATATAATATATATATTTCTCAAAATTTATTATAGTCATATTGGAAGAAAAACTTTGTTTATGTTACGAACCTGAATTGCAGTCAAATATAGGACGACCCCTCTACGTTGTCAAGCGACGAATGGGGGGCACCGACCAAACGGCAGTATATGTGATGGAATTAAAATATCCTACCTTAATTAAGGCATGTTTTAAATAAACAGCAAATATGCAATTCTGTAAACATGTAATTTTAATGTAGAACTATACATACATACATACATACATACATACATACATACATATATATATATATATATATATATATATATATATATATACATACATATACATACATACACATTTAAGAAATGTTTTATTTAAATATCATTTTTAATTTATATATAATCGGTATCATGACTTTTTTCTCTCTTTATCAATATATATATATATATATATATATATCTTGATAAAGAGAGAAAAAAGTCATGATACCGATTCAGACAAGGGTTTCTGGCTGCCCCACAAAAATGTATAGTCAACGCACCAATAATGATTGTAACAGTATATGCGCCGCACGCTACTGCAAAATACACATTTGAAGAATAAAATCAATCGCCTAAAACCATACTTTTCAAGCGCAAGCAAACGGCTAGATGATTAATCCCCTTTCGTCAAAATCCAAAGATGAGGGATTTGCTTTCAAATATCGGACGACCCCTCTTCGCTGTCAAGCGACGAATAGGGTGTACCCTCAACGTCAGCTTAAAGACGTGATGGGGAATGACCAACAGTAGCCTGTACGTGATCGAAAATAATAAAACATCCTACCTTACTTAAACATACAGCAAATATACAGTCCTGTAAACATGTCATTTTAATGTAGACCAAAAATATATAAAAAGAGAGAAAAAAAGTTGTGATACCGCTTCAGACAAGGGTTTCTGCCCCACGAAAATGTATAGACACCGCACCAATGAATGTAACAGCCGCACGCTACTGAAAAATACAGATTTGAACCATAAAATCAATTGCCTAAAACATACTTTGCAGCACAGGCATGAATAACCCCATTTCGTCAAAATCCAAAGATGAGGGATATTGATTCAAATATCGGACGACCCTTCTACGTTGTCAAGCGACGAATTGGGGGGTACCCTCAATGTCAGCTAATAGACGTGAGGGGAATGACCAACAGTAGCCTGTACGTGATCGAAAATAATAAAATATTCTACGTTAATTAAGGCATGTTTTAAACATACAGCAAATACAGCCCTGTAAACATGTCATTTTATTGTAGACCAAATATATCTATATAAAAAAGAGAGAGAAAAGTCGTGATACAGCAATTCAGACAAGGGTTTCCGCCCCAGGAAAATGTTTGGTCACCGCACCAATAATGATTGTAAACGTATATGCGCCACACGCTTGTGGAAAATGCACATTTGCAGCATAAAATCAATCGCCTAAAACCATATTGCGCAGGCAAACCGATAAACCCATTTCGTCAAAATTCAAAGATGAGGGGTTTGCATTCAAATCTATAGGACGACCCTCTACGTTTTCAAGCGACGAATAGGGGGTACCCTCAACGTCAGCTACGAACGTGAGGGGGTCATGACCAAATGGCAGTATGTGACGAATAGGGTGTGAGACTGTGTTGCTTTGAAACGGTGTCCCCTCTTTTAAGAGCTGTAAAAATGGATACAAATATGTACATACATCTGACAGCTTGAATCACGTGGTACATAAGAACACAAAGCTTCACTCAAATAATAACACAAACTCAATTTTACTATTATTTAGATACATGTTGTGTGTTGTGAGCCTAACCTGCGGCCAGTTGCTCTTTTAGATAGTCTCTCTCCTTGGTCAGCTCATCAATCTTGTCTTTTTGCCAATCCATCTCCAGCTCATGAGATTTTCTTTTGTCTGCCAGATGTGCAGTGGTGGCCGTGGGTACACCTATTTAAAAGTAACTATACATTATTGAATGAACTGTGAAAGTTCTGTTTACTTTCTTGTTGTCTATCAAACTCTCGTCCCATCCCTGAACATTACACAGAGTCAAAAAATTTAATTAAAGCGTAACTAAACCCCTGGTCAGAGCCTGACTCCACCCACTTGCAATATTTGAAAAATGCAAGAAAAGTGGGCAGATCCCAAGGAGATAGATGGGACGAACTAAGTGTGTTGTGAGATCGTAACAAGGGCGTGGTGATCTTGAACCTGCTCACGTCATCCCAGACAGCACACATACATCTGGCCGACGTTGTGCCGACTTTCAAAGTTCCATCGGCAAGATGTCGCTCAGGGAGCGTTTGCTCATTGGGAAGATGTCGTCTAGATGTCGGCATCTCGTCGCAAATGCCCTCGGGCCAATGTTTAAACGATGCAATTTTAGCCGCTCTGCACGGGCTTTACCGGGCATTTATTTATTAATTTAAACCTTTATTCATTCACACTTATTCAGAATAATGTGCTTCTGTGCAATAATAACTAAAAACAAGTACACCACTGTCAATAACCGTTGCAAATTTATTCATTTGACAAATATAACACATAAACAACTCGAATAAATCAGTAACAGAATATTTAGATGTGTCACACATATTACATATTCTGTAACTATTATACACTGCTATACTACTGTGTAAACGTTTTGAAACACTTAACTAAAAATTTCTTATACCCTTCAAAATAATATACTCTTAAGGTATATGATTCAATTACGTTTGTGGACAAAAATATAGTCTCAACATATACATTTATTTCAACTGAGAACTAAAATTTAATTTAAAACCTTTTTTAAATTACTTGGACAAAATGATAAAATAAACAAGTAATTCAAGCCCATAATACATGGAAATTTCTTTAAAAATATCTCAGGGTAAGATCTCAAAAAATTACTGAAAAAACCCAAGGGTATATATTTCAAATTCTAGGCAAAGGGTGGCTGCATTTGAAATGCTAAAATATAACAGTTTGGATTTCAGAAGTTTTAGTCTCAAGATAATTTACATATGTTGTACAAATGGGAAAAACACGGCCTGTGAAAACCCAGCAAAGTATTTCTTTGTGACTTACTGTTTTCTACATAAAATCATCCTACACAATTCAGAAAACATTCTCTGAAAATATAATCTTGACATCTTCAATACTGACTGAGTAAGGTCATGCCAAAGACTGAACTCAATGTTAAATCAGTAAATTCAAACTTTAGATGTCATTAGATTTTAAGACAGTAGCCTGGCTTTCATATACGTATATATATTTATGTATCTTAGAAATATATTGTAAATAATAATGTGCATGTACATAACAAAAACATTTAATCATAAAACATTCTCGTCAGGTCTTCTGTCTTTGTTTTCTGCACTCGTCTCTGCAAGCAGTGCCTTTAAACCTTAGAGCAGGGGTGTCAAACTCATTTTAGGCTGTGGGCCGGATGGTAAATAATGCCATGAAGTGCGGGCCGGATAATTTTTTTAAACCTTAGTGTGCTGATAATTGTGTTAAAATTAACTTAACAAACCAATTAATTAGTTTGTTTAGCAAGAAAACCAGAGAAACACACAGCTCTGTGAAAACTACATTTCATAAGGTCACACTCATACTGTACATACTATACACACAAATTTACATCTGAACAAAACCCACTGGCCTTATAGTTAGAAAAGCTTTAATTTAACTTCTTTTGCCTTAATGCCAAAATTATTTATAAACCATTCACTTTTCTTTGGAATATATTTGTAATGAGAACAGTCATTTAGAAAATGAAAATGCTAGATGGGGCAGTGGCCCAAACAAAAATGGGACTATGGGGGGTGGTACTATTATTATGGTTTTAATAAAGTATTATAAATATTATGTATTAAATTACTAGCATCAACTTAGACAAGTGATTATAATGGGAAATATAATAAGAATTAAAGTGTGACAATCTGCTAAATATTCAATATGATTTACCTGCTGGCTTGATGGAGCTTTGAATCCATGTTTGCAATGTTGAACTGCTGCTAAAAGCCTCTCTTTCCGTTCTCTGTCGTTATTTTGTGAAGGCATTGGTGTTTTTTGTATTTTTTGTCTACAAAGTGTGCCAACAACAGCAAATTTAGTGTTTATATTAACTTAGATCTGATCGGGAACATTAAATCGATTAGACAAGCATTGTAACGTAAATAAGAATGTGGATATTTTGGTTTTGTTAACTTGCTAAGTTAGTAGCACTTTTAGAACACTAACAGCAAATCATTACCGGAAGAAATACATAAACATACTGACAAATTACTAATTCTGCGGTTTAACAACTGATTTAATGTAATGAATCTACCTGTTAATGCAACGAACTTCGGAAACTGTCGTCTTCGCTCTCCAGGCAGAGAGTGGACACAGAGATTCTGCGGAGCGGGCGAGAAAACACGAAGTGGATCACCGGAATCAGTGGATCTTTAGCGGAGCGGTAACAATAAAATGGCAAGTTTTTTGGGCACCGTGTTTAGTCTATGTTCCGCGTTTTTTGCATTCCTGAATGTCTGGCTGTGCATTACAAACAGTGTTAATTCTTCTTTGCATCCTCAGCTATACTTAAAATGAGTGCTATAGGAGGAATTAATGCAAATGTCTTGAAAAGTATACATTTTATTGTTAGAGATATCTAAAGATAACAGTCACCGACTTGCTTACCACCAAACTGTGTTGAACAAGTGCTTGCATCAGTGTTCGTGTAATCGCGTAAAGTATAACCTTATTCACACAGCACTTTGGTCCCAGAAAATATCCGTAAAATTGGCAGACAGGCATTTGTGTGATTGCAAACATGTGCCGTAGATGTTCTGGGATTGTTCCAGGAAAGAGGACCTAGTAACATTACCGTAAGATACCTGGAAAGCCCTCTTTGTGAATGAGACGCAGAAACAATGGCGTAGTTTTGAAGTTATGGTTCAGCTCTTTAAAACAAGGGTTTTACAAAGGTCGACAAACTGGAGTGAAGCAGAGATCAGGGAGCTCGTCGCTATCCACCCTGAAGCAGAGATCATTTAGCAGCACAACAGTTCTAGCGCATCAGGCGCTCACATGAGCTTATATTAAACAAAGTACATGTGCGTCATCACAACATGATATACTGTTCAGCTCTTTAAAACAGGGGTTTAAATGAACATTTACATTCACGATGCAAACTGGACTAGGACAGAGTTCAGGGAGTTTCAAATATCAACTTTGAAATTGGGTTAATTCATGTGCATACTAGAACAGCGCATCACGCACTCCATTATAGTCTTATCATAAACAAAAATGCAGTCTTCTGCACAGAGAAATATAATAAATAATAACAAACCTTCAGACAGTGTGGATAAAATCTATCAAGTGCTGGACTTTAAACACATCATGTGTCTTTACGACACAAACACAGATTCCGGAAAATCATTGGCAGTGTGAATGAACCAAAAATCAAATGGTCCTGGACCAAGTTTAAGTATAATATGAATGGGCCCTTCTTCAATGTATCGTGTCTAACAGATACCAAGTTGCAAAGTTTGTCTCACCTGTGGGCCACAACACTTAGTTCTGTCCTAGTATACGCCTTAGTCCTCGGTCTAGATCTCACCCAAACACTGTAAACGGAGCAGAACAGAAATGTTAATTTGTAAGTAGAAATTATAAGTGGACCCAGATTTGTTCCAGAATGTATTAAATTAAATTAACATGGCCTGCGCTTTGGCTAAGATAAAGGATAAAATGCACTGTTATTTTAAAGACATTTTAAAAGGGTTGAGTTGTCTGAACCAAGTCATCTTGTTGCTTTGACATCTTTGTTTTAGTTTATCTTTACCCTTCTGCTTGTTAACAGCACACATCATCAGTAATGTTCAATTATCACTTTATGCATTACTTTATTATTTAATTAATGTTAAACACACCTTCAGGATCGTCAGTGTACTTAAATAAATAAGACTGAGCAGTGTTGATTTACCACCAGGGATTTTGATCTGTAAATGAATTCAGTCAAAGCAACAAGATGACTGTCTGAAGACTCGAATGAGTTAAAAGATTACTCCTCCCACCAAAATGAAAATTGACTGATTATTTACCATCATGTCATCCAAGAAGTTATCTATTACTTTTTTAACAGAACACAATCAGAGTTATATTAAAGGGCCCATGTCACAGGACTTTTTTAAGATGTCAAATAAATCTTTGGTGTCCCCAGAACACATATGTGAAGTTTTAGCTCAAAAAACCATATAAATAATTTATTATAGCATGTTAAAATTTCCACTTAGTAGGTGTGTGCAAAAATGTGCCGTTTTGGGTGTGTCCTCTAAAATGCACATGAGCAGATGAAGTGCAAGCACTGATCACAACGATGGTGGTTTGTTAGAATTGAAACACAATTATTTTCTCTCAGCAATAAATGGCAGTGCTGTGGTTGGATTAAGGGATTGTATTATTATAATAAGAGCTCCTTATGACATCATAAGGAGAGCCAAATTTCAACGACCTATTTTTCATGTGCTTGTAGAGAATGGTTTACCAAAACTAAGTTACTGGGTTGATCTTTTTCAAATTTTCTAGGATGATAGCAGCACTAGGGACCCAATCATAGCACTTAAACATGGAAAAAGCCAGATTTTCATGCCATGGCCCCTTTAAATAATTTCCTGGCTCTTTACATTTATATATTGTATTTATATTTTTGCTTTATAATGGCATTGACTGGGATCAATGTTTTTCAGAGCTCAAAAGTATATCCATCCATCATTAAAGTAATCCATATATAACCCAGTGGATTAATAAATGTCTTCCGAAGCGAAACAATACGTTTGTGAGAAAAACTATTCATATTTATAGCTTTTTGTGATAGAGACAAGACATATACAAAGTTAAAAAGACAATTTAAATATGGCTGCACGTGTTATCGCATTGGATGTTATGCATCTCATGACTAGTCGTAATATGAATTGTGAATAGACGCAGTAGAGACACGTGAGAAACAATGCGATTGAGTTGTTGTAAACTGTTTACATTACTGTAAGGGTTGCTTTAAAGAAAGTGATGAAAAGGGGAATCCATGTGCAAAAGGTGTTTATTGTGTAAAATCCCAATAAGGGCCAGCAAACAAATCCAAAGGTAAATCCACAATCGTAATCCAGAGACAGGCAAAATATATCAGGGCAGGTGGCAAACAGGCATAAAATCCAAAATACAGGCAGAAGTCAAAAACACAGGCAGATCCAGGTAACAGATAAACAGATAACAGAAACAGGCAGATAAACAGACTAGGTATTGGCGATGTAATAATCAGCCAGGAGCAGGTGAACAGGATGTGACTTATATACAAGAACAAACAGGAAGTGTGAAGTGAAACATGGCAGGATGTATATCAAAATAAAAGCCAGAACAGAACAGGATGTCAAAATAAAAGTCCAAAATACAAAAATACACAGAATACAACCAGAACACATAACAAAACCATTACAGAACCCCCCCTCTAAAGGGCGACTCCCGGAGCCCAACAAACAAAACATACAGTCCAAAAGAGGGTGGGCGGGAGGGCCATATGGCCAGGATGGTCCAGGAAGATGCGGGCCTGGGTCATGAGGCAGATGCGGGCCTGGGTCATGGGGCAGGCTTGGACCTGGGTCATGGGGCAGGCTTGGACCTGGGTCATGGGGCAGGCTTGGACCTGGGTCATGGGGCAGGCTTGGACCTGGGTCATGGGGCAGGCTTGGACCTGGGTCATGGGGCAGGCTTGGACCTGGGTCATGGGGCAGGCTTGGACCTGGGTCATGGGGCAGGCTTGGAGCAGGATCAAGGGGCATACGTGAAGCTTGGTCATGGGGTAGGAATAGACCCAGAACACAAGGAAAGGAAGGATCAGAGTACACTTCGGCCTCCGCCTCTGTGTCCTCTGCCTCCTTCCTGTGTCCGGGTACTACCCCCCCCCCCCAAAAAAAAAAAAACTTGGAAAAGCTTCCGTGGACCAGGGTGATGATAATCCAGATGGTGGACCAGACGAATCAGATGAGTCAGTTGAGCCAGATGAACCAGACGGGACAGACAAATCAGGCAGGACAGACGAATCAGGCAGGACAGACAAATCAGGCAGGACAGACAAATCAGGCAGGACAGACGAATCAGGCAGGACAGACGAATCAGATGAGTCGGGCAGATCAGATGAGTTGGGCAGATCAGATGAGTCGGGCAGATCAGATGAGTCGGGCAGATCAGATGAGTCAGACGAGGCTGAGGATTCCGGTGGTTCAGATTCAGAGCCTGGAGGAACACAGGGGACAAACGAGCATAAGGCAGACCAAACGCACCACAGGGCCATGGCAAATTCAGGAATAATACAGTCAATGAGGCATATCTCTGTGGCGGTTGGTTCAGGCAGGGCGGCCATCTTGACATCAGGTGCTGGGTGATTAATAGCCCTCATGAGTGCAGGTGTGGTGGTGATGATGGCCCTCTGAAGCACAGGTGCTGGGATGATGGTTGTTCTCTCAAACACAGGTGCAGAAATTGTGATTGCTCTCACATAGACAGGTGCAGGTGCAGAGACAGGCAGGATGGCAGCCATTTTAGGGACAGGCAGGATGGCGGCCATTTTGTCAACAGGCATGGTGGTGGCCTTTTTAGTAACAGGCATGGTGGCGGCCATTTTATGATCAGACATGGACAAAACAGGCATGACATGGCGTGGCGTGTTGTGAATAGCCTCTGGTTTGCTATCCACAACACCCACCGTGAATGGAGAGCCATATAACAATAGAGCAAAGTCAATATATTGTTCCAATGACCAGGCAGACATATCATGGGGCATACACAGACGCAAATGTTCATCCAGAGCATTATAGAACACTGGTTTTAAAGTGTCCTCATCAAAATGTACTTGATTACTTAGCTCCAGAAAGTCACTTACAAAATCCTCAAAGGGCCGGTGGTTCTGACGGAGTTCAAGCAGGGCAAAAATGGGTTTCATGTTGCTGGTGGGAGATTACAAACCTTCGCTGGATTCCGGGTTATGGCTGATTATTCTGTAAGGGTTGCTTTAAAGAAAGCGATGAAAAGGGGAATCCATGTGCAAAAGGTGTTTATTGTGTAAAATCCCAATAAGGGCCAGCAAACAAATCCAAAGGTAAATCCACAATCGTAATCCAGAGACAGGCAAAATATATCAGGGCAGGCGGCAAACAGGCATAAAATCCAAAATACAGGCAGAAGTCAAAAACACAGGCAGATCCAGGTAACAGATAAACAGATAACAGAAACAGGCAGATAAACAGACTAGGTATTGGTAGTGATGGTCGCTTTCGAAGCACTGCTTCATGAGGCTTCGAAACCTTTACGAATCTTTTGTTTCGAATCATTGGTTCGGAGCTTGTTTCAAATTTGGCCAAGTCACGTGATTTCAGCAAACGAGGCTTCATGACGTCATTACTGTTTCGAAACGTTTCGAAACTCCGTTGGTTCACCACTAGGGGGAGTTGATTTCAAAGTGAACCCATGAACCAGTATGTGAAACCCCGCCAATTTTGACTATATAAACAGCAAGCAAAGGCAAGATGTTGTGGGTTAGAGAGTTGGTGGATGAAATTGTTAATTTGGCATTTGATAGCGATTGTGAAATGAGTGGAATTAAGAGACCAAGACCAAGATCAATTGTCTGGGATCACTTTCAGAGTTTGGAGAACAATATTGTGAGATGTATGTTGTGTGATCAACACCTGACATACCACAATAACACCTCATCAATGTTGAGGCACTTGCGCTCCAAGCATCCAGATAAAGCTGCTGGGCACACATCCGGTAGTGGTGAAATATCTGGCACATCCAGTAGAGGTGAAATATCTGGCACATCCAAACAAGGTATGTATAGAATCTGTCACACCAAACGATCTGTGCTTGTCAAAAGTGTGTGTTTGTGTGGGACTTTAAAACCTAACCCCCAATTTCAGAGACAAACAACTGAAAAAACTTAAGACAAATATTAAAAGATGCCAGTGCTATTGTTTATCAATTCACACTCCAGTAATGTCTAAGGCATGTTTATTGAATTTGCTTAAACATCTTAATGTTACCAAGGCCTAGAACAGGCTTCAACAAAGCCTTGACTGAAACCAGGCACATGTATATGCAATAATGACAAAGTTTAAATAATGAAATTTTATTTTTCAATTTTCCAGCAAGGCAAAGGGACATTGATGAGGCTCTGGTGGACATGATAGTGAAGGATTCCCAGCCATTTTCCATGGTGGAGGACGAGGGCTTCAGGGCTTTTGTGCAGAAACTGGATCCAACATATGTGCTTCCATCAAGGCATGGGCTGAAGAACATGGTTGCTGCAAGGTATAAAGTAACAAAAGGGAAGGTGGTGGAGGAAGTCAAAAGCGCAAACACTGTGAATCTTACATCTGACATGTGGACATCAATAAATACGGAGGAATACCTTGCAGTAACATGCCATTATATCAATGAAGAGAAGTTGTGTAGTGTTGTGCTGGGAGTTTTGAAGTTTCCTGAAACCCACACAGCAGAGCACATCAAAGAAGCGAAGTCCATTTTGCTGGAGTCCTGGGGAATAAGAGACAAAGTGACATGTCTCATCACAGACCATGCCTCGAACATGACACTGTGTGCTAATCTGCTTCAGATTAGACATATTCCTTGCTTTGCACACACCTTAAATCTGGTTGTAAAAAATGCCCTCTCTCAAACAGCAGATCTTAGTGCCATTCAAGATCACTGCAGAAGAGTTGTTACCTTCTTTAGATGCAGCACAAATGCCACTGAGAAACTGTCAGCAATTCAGCAGCAGATGGGCAGACCGAAGAAGAAACTGATTCAAGAGGTGGAAACAAGGTGGAACAGCACATTTTTCATGCTCCAAAGAATATATGAAGAACGTGAAGCAGTTGGTGCTGCTCTAACATCATTAAACACCAATGTGACACCCTTGAACAGTGGACAGTTTGAAGCAATCGCACAGTGTCTTCAAGCCCTTTCAGCCCTTAACCATGCCACAGTTGAGCTCTCTGCAGAGAAAGTGGTCACAGCTTCAAAAATTATACCAATTGTCAGAATGCTGTTTTATAAAATAAACGAGAAGGCACAGAAACTTTCATCAACAACAGCAATAGAGCTCACAAACAACTTGATAAAAAACCTTAATAAACGTTTTGGAACAGTGGAATCCTTGAGGACCTTGGCTAAGGCTACACTTTTGGATCCCAGATTCAAGACTGTTGTGTTTGGCTGTGCAGCCAATGCTGACGCTGCAGTCAAGGACTGCATTGCTGAATGCAGTGCAGTGATGCGGGAAACATCATCGGCTCCACCACCTGGGTCACCTCAGCCATCAACTTCAGCTGCAGCCACTTCAGCAGAAGGACAGGAAGACAGAGAGAACCTATGGGAACTCTTGGACAATAAGATACAGGAAACACAAAAGATCCATAGTGTCACTGCTGATGCAACAGTTGAAGTACAGCGATATTTAAATACACCATACATGAACAGAACAAGTGATCCACTGGAGTTTTGGTCAAAACATCAAACTTTCTTCCCTCATTTCTTTCAGCTTGCCAAAAAATACCTCTCAATACCAGCTACATCTGTGCCATGTGAAAGAGTTTTTTCCAAAGCTGGAGAAGTTCTGTGCAAAAAAAAAGAAACCGGTTAAGTGCTAAAACACTACAACAACTTCTGTTCTTAAATAAAAATTCATAATGTAATTTTTGCATTGGTCTTGTGTTTATTTTGTCACACTTCCATTTTTTAAAACACAACTTCAATTTCACACACAAGTGCATGTTTATCTTACTATCCAAGAGTCCCCATAGTGTTCATCTCCATTCAGTTCACTTCGACTTTGCATGTGTTTTATAGGCAGCTTTGATGACAAACACATGTGAGTATAATTAAAAAGTAAAACTAACTGCAGGTAAATTGTCTAATTAACAAAATACCCTAACTGAAACACATAATCCAAACACTAATTTTTAATGGTATTTAATGACTTGAAAAATATTTTGACAATACTGCCCTCCAAAGCCTAAGTGCAGTATCTACGCAAACACTGAAACTGAGAAAAATGGCTTTAAAGTTTTTACACTAGCCAGCCAAACATGTTGTAGGTAGATTAGTGGTAATGCATTCATGTAATGCCTTGTTAGGAAGAAATTTTTTATAGATAAAAAACATGACCACTGATGTGACCTTTGACTCCCAAAATGCAGATACTGCACTCTGCCTTTGAAAGACCTTACACAACTAAAACACTATTGCAAAAGCAAAGTGCAGTATCTACGAACTAAATGTGTTCATTCAACTTTTTCCTCATGCTTCTTAATACATTTTGATTGTTTTTAATAACTGTAATAGTTTTATTTATGTTTGTGAATGCTAAAAATGCTCCTTTTACCACAAAGAGAGTATTTAACTCACTTTATTAATTTTTATTTATTAAAAAAATTACATTAGACGAGGTTTACTTTAAAACAGTAGTTAAAAATTAACAATTTAAAAATAGAAGAACATGTTTGTCCCAAAGATATTATTGTTTCAAATGTACTATAAGTGGTAACTAACAGTATGTACATTTTAGTTAATTTTCATCTCAAAGTAGCACAGTTATGTAAACTTAGATATTTTTAAGATTAGCTTAAGAAGTACTAAACTAATTGTTTTAATATTAAGTAGCCTACAAAATTAGTTCGTGGAGAAAGAGCACTTATTATGGAAGTGTACTTTTTCACATAGTGTGCTTTCTGCTGGCCCGGCTGCGCTCGTCAGTTTGCCTGGGCTCCGCTATCTTTGCCTAACAATAAAACTTTACCAGACTCTTATCAAACTTTTGAAGGAGTAACCCCTGTCAATACAATTTGATTAGCTGCCTAAAAAGTGGAGAGATGTTCGAATCAACAAACACCAATGCGCTTGAATCGGATTATATCATTATTGTCAGAGGATATTGCCTTCAATGGACGAGCACAGGTAGGTCAAAACTTGCTAGCAGCTGGCTAGTCAATGTTAACTACTTATAAAGCTGTAATTTGCCTTAGCATGAGGTATTATTTAGCTATCTTCCTTACCAGTATTTGTTTTTTTTGCGTTTTAACGCGAGTTCAACCATCATTTGGCCGCGGGATTGTGCAATGGTTTGTTGTTTCTGTGTGTTACGATCGGGGGAAACCGCAGTATCTGCGGTATCAAAGCTGGAAAAACAAAGCCAGAACGCAGTAACATCACTTACTGCGGTTTGCCTTGGTATTAGCATGGATTTTGTAGTTACTGCAATTTTGACACCCTCATTTCTCTGAAACGGGACAAAATTGAACCAGGAGACTTTGTCACAAGACAGAACAGATGTCATAAAGCTCATTTCAAGCCTTAACTCAATTTCGACCAAGTGTGTAGTTACTGCGCTTTCGCTTTGGACGGCAGAATACTACAGTGTTGTGAACATATTTACAATAGTTTGTCAAATGTGTCATTATGTTTGGGCCTAGATTTCAGTGTTTACACTAATTTGACCAGCAGGTGTCGCCAGCGTGTGCGGTGTTTCGAACGCTTAAAAAAACTGAATCAATTTGCGAAGCTTCGAAAAGATTCGAAGCTTCGAAAAGCTTTGTTTCTCCCATCACTAGGTATTGGCGATGTAATAATCAGCCAGGAGCAGGTGAACAGGATGTGACTTATATACAAGAACAAACAGGAAGTGTGAAGTGAAACATGGCAGGATGTATATCAAAATAAAAGCCAGAACAGAACAGGATGTCAAAATAAAAGTCCAAAATACAAAAATACACAGAATACAACCAGAACACATAACAAAACCATTACAATTACATATGCATCGTAACTCGCTTAAAGCTTAAAATATAAAGTTTTTCTCACAAGCCTATCATTTTGCATCAGAAGACCCACTGGGTTATATATGAATCACTTTAATGATGGATGGATGCACTTTTGGAACTTCAAAACATTGATGCCCAGTCAATGCCATTATTAAGCATTGAAGAACCAGGACCAGTGGCGGACAATGACTTATTTTCCGGGGGCGCACAATGCAATGCGAAGCTAATCCCAACATGTATGTAGCCCGTCATGTGTGTGGTTCGTCATTTTAAAATATGTGTTAGGCGTATCGCATAAACCCATGTGAATCACGTGTCATGTCAAAATAAGTGCCTGCTGCACACATGTTTGAAGGGTTTATGATAAAAGATACCTGCATTATCTCATGCGTAATCAGAGTTTAATGTTAAGTGAATGTGCTGCGTGTATTTTGTGAACGTGAGCATCTCTTTTATCATAAACGGTTTTGACGCGTGTGCAGCAGGCACTTCTTTTGACAAGACAAGTGATGCACATGGTTTACATGACGCAACAAACACATATTTTTGAAAACACGAGCAACACACATGACACTCTGAACACTTATTTTGAATTCGCACCCCTCAGAAGAGCAGTCATGAGCCGCCACTGGCCAGGACAGTATTTAATATAACTCTAATTGTGTTTGGCTAAAGAAAGACAAACATCTTGGATGACATGGGGTTGAGTAAATAATCCTTCAAAGCTAAAAGTTTACGTAAAAATTATAATTGTATCATTTACTCACCTTCATGTTGTTATAAACTTGCCAAAAATTCTTTAATCTGATAAATTATGTCAATCATACAGTTGATGGTACCCATTGACTTCCATAATAGGAAAAAGACATTTTATTGAAGTAAATGAGCAGCTGTGTACTTAACATCATTTATCAAAATATCTTGTTTTGTGTATATCACAATAAATAAACTCATGCCGGTTAAGAACATAAACAGGGCCTGTGTGATCACTAAAGCACAATAAAAAACATGTAAAGCTATCTTACCTTGAAATAAAATTTGACACGGACTACTGAAAATCTAATGAAGGATAAAGACAAAAAATAATATATTATGCACAAACGTTAAAAACAACATTGCAGTGTAGTGCTTAGTATAATGCGTTTCAAATAAGTAAATTCAACTTACATTATTTGTATAGTATATATCAGTACAGGGACATGCACAAGTTTGGGCACCCCTGGTAAAAAAAAAAATTCTGTTAATGTAAACATTTAAGCGAGGGGAAGATGAAATGATCTCCAAAAGGCATAAAGTTAAACATGAAATGCACATGATTACCACTGTATGTAGTCCAGTGCTGGCATCGTCTGAAGTCCTTGCAAGGGGCGATGTCATCTTTCAATTTGTGTTAGGTCATCTGACAGAGGCAGGATCCAGACTGCAGCTCACATAATTGCTTGTAGAAATAGAAAAGTAAATTGAGAAAATTTGCATGACTGCTGTTCATAGCTTTTTAGGTAGTGGATAGTTGTGATTATTAAGTTATTTATAACCTGAGGCAAAGGTTAGTGAATGCAATTATGTGTATGCTAGACTTAGAGCTGTTGCGTTTGGTCGATAGAATCGGCGGTGTCAATTTCAACGTCGATAATTAGTCAACATAAATATTGTGTCATCACGACAAAAATATAGCCTTTTCCCCTTTGACATGGCAGATTTAAATGCAGATTAACATTCACAATGAGAAATAACTGCAAACTGGACTGAAGAAGAAATCAGGGGGCTCGTCACTATCAGCTATGAACATTCACCAGTATAACTAAACAGCGTGTAACGCAGTGCTTCCAAATCCTGGTCCTGGAGCACCCCCTCCCAAAAACTTATTTAAAAGACCTGATTCAACTTATCAGCCTCCTTCCAAAATGGTAAACATGTTTCCCCAACAAGCTGATGAGTTAAATAAGGAGACATCTAAAAAAAATTTGGGAGGGGGTGCTCGAGGACCAGGATTGGGAAGCACTGGTGTAACGCACTCCTTTATGATCTTATCATAAACAAAAAAATACACATGTGGTTTCTCGAGAGAGAAATCACGGATAAGCAAACTACAGATACTACAAAAAACCTACCAAGTGCAAGACTTTAAATATGTCATGTCTTTATGGCATGTGTGTGAAAGTACAAACAAATCCAGAAAACGAATGGCAGCGTGAATTAACCAAAATCAAATAATCCCGAACAACTCCCGGATGTGTACTCTGTATTTTTTCCATAATATGTGTGTGAAAAGGGCTACAGACATTAACCATTCATTGAAAGCAAGTTGTCCATTGAACCTTAAATGTCCTTGTCAGTATCAGGAAAGCGGTCCTGAAACAAATATCCTCGTCGTAAGAGATGTACGGCGTACTGTCTCGACTAAACATATGGAGTCCTTCTTTAGGATCTCTGACTGCCACACTCTGATGTTGTTCACCTGGCGTGTAATATGACAACCCAAATTGTCTTCATTATCCCAGGCACCTGCACAGAAACATTGAGAACACAAGCACCAGGGAAGCAGCGAGTGTGCGTCTTACCTACACCTGATGTAGCGTGTACATGCCGGGCGATGGAGGCCCCGGTGATCCCAACATAGGGGGAGAAGCAGTTATAAGTGGGTATCTCAAAAGCCTGAGGCAATGTGGGGGGAGAAGTGCTAGCTTGTGTCTTCCACTGTCGGTTTGCTGGCATTGGAGAGAATCTCATCTGGATAGATTGCATCCTAGATGTACATGCCCTGCACAGAGAAACAGATGGCTTAGTACCTCTATGTCCTATCTCTGATAAAACTAATATGACAGTATGGTTAAGATCAAAAACACTTAGGGTTAAAGTCAAATAATAAAAATGTCTGTAACAGCTGGTTAAAAACAACTTACAGCAAATGATGTTGTGAACTGTTTTGCAAAGACATAAAACATAACAATTGAATATTACAGATTTACATAAATGATGTCCAGTTACACCCACTAAAATGTCTTGAGGTGTCTGTCAGTGAAATACTTACACAGCAGTGCCAATGACCTGTTAACACACAAGAAGAGAGGAAACATATATGAGGGAAATATTAGCTAAGGAAAAAGGCAAGAAATTTATACAGTCATTTCCAGCCCTTGATGTGTTTAAAATCCACAGTATGGCAAATGACTATGATATGAAACACCTGTTCATTAAATCCCTGTACATTTCATACATCTGATATACAAAAAACATAAATCAGATTGCACTGTGCATAACAAAATGGTTGTCAAAGAATCTGAACTAACTTACATAATGTCAAAGTAAACATCTCTTGTTTGTTTTGTTTTTAAATTTGCTGCCATTGTAAGCACTCAAACTATCATACAGATCATAATAATACACTTTATACAGTAACTAAAACTGCCAGAGCATCATAAATATATATAGAGACAAAAATCATATTATTCACACTCACTAAATGTGTTTAAAATGACAATTTACCTCAGACAAGATATTTGCAAAAGCTTTTCTAACAAACGGGACAGAACAATTAACCATAATATTATGTTGATCATTTAAACATCAAACAAACACTCATAATGATCCTCATATTTTTCCTAAAATTTAAATTACCTCAGAATACTTCCAACTGCTGTTCAGAAAAGCAATGGCCATCTGCCTATATTAAGTTCATCTTTTATATAGCAACAAAAACACAAGTGAAAGGTATTTAGATTGATTTCAAGTACCATGTTTTTGTCATAGCATAAAAAAACAGACGAGAAATGACCTTTCTGTCCTCAACGTTAACATTACCTCTAGTCGGTCAGACTATGCATAACAACAAGCTGACACGTATTGTTTTACAGAAACATTTTAGAACAACAAAAAAAGAATGGAAATTATAATCTCTATTAAATAATACACAAACATTTTAGCAAAAATGCCTCAAATCTGAATAGCGCTGCTAGTACTACAAACATTACTATTTGCTGTGCTGTAGTAGACGGAGTGCCTTATACTAACTTTTAAGACTTTTAATATAAGATTTTTGTCGAAAACTTACCTGAACCACATACGTCTGCGAAGTCAGCTCCCGCACTTTTTACCTTGTTCATGGCAAGACGAGACTGGAGTGGCTTGTCTGGGTTAAGGAATACATCGCCCTCTGTTGGTTTGGCATGCTCATGACAATGCTTCATACCGGGGTTTTGCGTGTTCGAGTTGACGTGGAATTGTTTGGTTTTTTACGAAGGAGAAGAACACAAAACAATGATACGTGTAAAACAAGCCAATAATCCCTTATTTTTTCTCACTTTTCCGAGTTGCCTTTTCTCTAACTTACTTGAGTATTAACGGTGGCTGGCAACCAGCGTATGTACATTACTGCCCCCTCCTGCTTCGGAATAATGGAACTTAGCAGCTGTGTGTCATTAAAAGCAAAGAAAGCGCTGCTATTTTATTTATTTTTACTTGTATATTATATTAAAACATTTACATTTACTTAACGGATTCCATTTTTCTTCATTTATTATTATTTACTTAGTTCTTGTTGTACATACTTGATACACCCATGATGTCGCCTTTGCTCTGGTGGGTTGCAAAGGGAGGAATAACTGGGCACGCACCAACAGAGAGAAGCGCAGCATCGGCCTCCAGTATAGTTATCCGACCCAAAGCCGACGTAACAGACAAGCTTGATGAGCGGGAAATACCGTTGACTTGACTGAAGATTTGGCCGATGCCTGGCCGATACTTATTAGATGTTTCAGATAAGGAGGCCGACGTACGCTCTTGAGCCGACATTGGGCAGACGCACGTGTGCTGTCTGGGTGAATATTGTTGCATATATGTCTCCCTTTTCATGAAACCTGACTGAGATTGATCAATGAGGGAATCCAATCCTAATTTTAGTCTGTTGGCAAAAATAAGAGAAAATAACTTTGCATCAGTATTTGATAAAGTAATGGATCTCCACCCTTCTAGAGATAAGGTATCCTTATTTGGTTTCGGTATTAATGTAATTACTCCCCGTCTAAGACATGGAGATAAAGTTCCATTCTTTATGGATTTATTAAACATGGCTAAAATAAATGGGCAAAGGGCATCCCCAAAAGTTAAAAAAAAAAAATAAGAGAGGAGATTTGCTTTCCTTGAGTTTCTTAATGTTATCAATAATTTCGGTAATACAGAGAGCTTGCATTTTGGCTTGTTTATTTTTGGCAATCGTTTTACTAAAAAATAAGACATTTAGCATATATTTCATAAGTTCCTAATGTAAATCAATTGGTTAGTAATTACACCCTGTTTAAAGTATTTTTTATTTTTTGTAAGACTTCATGTTTAAAAACATCATTTAAGAATAAAGAATTATTTAACATCCAGTATTCACTTCTGCTTGTGTTCCCTATCAAAAGTTTCTCTCAATGCTGCGCTGCTAAGCGCTATGGGGAAACTTCTTTACTGTTGACCTGCAAGGCTATAAAATAGATGAGCACCAGCTGTGTCATCAGGTCTTTTGTTTTCAGACCGCTACTGAATGTGTGTGTGCTACAAGCACTGAATACAAAATCTATCTTACCTTTTGAACTCCACTCGAGATCTTTTGTAAGGAGTTAGATTTCAACGAGACAGAGTGCAGATTTTTCTCTCTTTCGATATATATTAAAAAGTTGAAAGAAAAAATATGAGTAAGAAGAGCCTGTGTTTGTTCTCGTGCTATGACGACGGACGACACACATGCTTACTGCTTTGTGTGTTTGGGGGAGGAGCAAGCGGTCACAGCTTTACAGTCGGATGAGTGCGAGCATTGTGATTCACTCACAGTAAAAATGTTTTGTGCTCGCCGTGATTATTTTCTAACCGCACCATCAAATTTAAGATCATGGGGCTCCGAGATGGACTTGGCTGATGAGCAGGAGACCGGTGAGTCTCTTTCGCCTGCTCTGTCACCAAATCCATGTGTTCCTTCACGTGATTCCGAAGCGCACCCCGGTGCTTCTTCGGTTCATGTGGGGGTAATGATGATGATGATAATGATTTCTCTCTCGGCTCTGCGGACTTTGATAAGCCAGCCTCTGTGCATTCCTTGCACGACCAAAAGTCGGTCGAGGAGCGTTTTTGAGGTGGTAACCCGCGCGGTGGCTAGGTTGCAGATCGACTTTCTGCGCGAGCCGGAAACCCTCAATAAACTAATTAGGGGATAGGTTTCTATATAGTGACAAAGGGGAGAGGATGAAACATGAGCCTCTCCCCTTCTTTGAGGATCTCCATGGTGAACTAAATAAATCATGGACTAGACCGTACTCATTGCGTGTTTTCCTTCCGACAACGTCAATTTATTTGACTATCGTGGGTGCAAAAACATGCAGATATACAGAGATGCCACAGATGGAAGAGACGCTCACAAGTTTTCTCTCGCCTGGTTCGGCTACGTCGTTAAAGAAACCTACCCTACCCACGGAACCGTGTAGAGTGACTTCAGCTTTTGTGGGTAAATCTTATCAGGCTGCAGGTCCGGCTGGTACTGCGCTGCATACCATGGCGGTATTATAGGCGTACCAGGCTGATCTGCTAAAGGATTTAAGTGAAGGCAAGACAATAGATAAGGAGACATTTGATGAGCTGCGTAGGGGTACAGATCTGTCCCTTCGGGCCACCAAGCAAATGACTCAGCTCAGCTCAGCTCAATGTCTGCTCTAGTGTGCACATAGAGGGATTTGTGGTTAAATCTTTCAGGCATTAAAGACAAAGATAGGACCTTTCTCTTAGATGCCCGTTTCCCCTTCGGGTTTGTTTGGCGATGCAGTTGACTCCGTTGTTACTAAATTCACTGAAGTAAAGAAACATGAGGAGGCATTCACTCAGTTTTTGCCTCACCACACACAAGGAAATGGCTATCGGTCTCAGCCCCGAACCCTTCCCGGTCCGTGAAAGCCATGGGATATGAAAACCGAGAGCGTGGCGAATCGTGCTCCCCGCAAAGAGCTTGGGTACCAATTCGTCATCCTCAACAGCCTCCCAGGGCGGACCTCCGGACTGTTATAAATAGAAAGTAGCAGTTCTGATGGTCGCAGTCAGTACAGTAGGGCTCATATTTAGCATAGCATGATTATCAACTGAAGTTTTAATATCTGTGTATTTTGCTTGTTTTTCAGCATGTACTGCCATGCAGAACAACGTTCGCCAAAGAACTAGATAGGAACTATTCTGCAATGGAAGTTGAGCTTAAGAAAACATTTGAGGAACAGCAGTACGTGTCAACAACTGCAGATATTTGGACTGCCTACAACAAGAGTTTTTTGGGGGTGACAGTCCATTGGATTGTTTTAAGGAACACCAACAAGTCAAATCTGAGGATGACGAAGAAAAGGAGGTGGAGGAGGATGATGAAGTGGCCCTCACCGACCCCCACAGCGTTCTTACTGGAGGATACGATGAGGATGCCCAGCAAGGGCTATGTGTGCTGCCTACACATTATAGATGTGCAGCGCACACCCTTAACCTCATTGCAAACAATGAGATTGGTAAATGGTTGGCATCAAGCCCAGAATCCAGGGCTGTTTACCGGAGTTGCACAGCTAAGTGTTCTGCACTATGGACCAAAGTTAGCCGGTCCACAGTTGCGTCTGAGTGCCTACAAAAGATCAGTAAAAGGAAGTTGATTGTGCCCTCAGTAACCCAATGGAACTTATTTTATGACGCTTATGTTCGGATCATAGAAATGCCACTAACTGAAATTAACAATCTATGCACACAGCTTCAGATTAAATGTATGAGTATGAGTTTTTGAAGGAATTCTACTCCATTATGAAGCCTTTCAGCGTTGCACTGGACATCCTACAGGGTGAGTAAACTGGTTTTTATGGGACACTCAACCAACACTTGAAGTTCTAATGGCCAAAACGTTAGCAATGCAAAATGGTCTTTCACAAATGACTACTGGGTTGCGGGAGCAATTAAAACTCGTTTTGCCACAACAATTGACTTGAAGGAAGCCCTACTGGCCTCAGTCTTGCTGGCCAAGTTTAAACTGCGCTGGGTAGAGGGGATCCAAGATGGCGGTTTAGAGAACGGTCGCGTTGTCGGGTTGCGCTGATCATTGCTCTTATTTTTTAAGTTCATTATTGTATGCTGTGCTTACTGTACAGTTTGCTATGAATCTAGACAACTATTTTTTGAGACAGCCGAACAACATGCCTCACAGGAGCACCAAAAACTCAAGCAAATCTGAGCAGGCGCATGGCTCTCAAGATACTGCTGCTGTTAGCACAGAGGCTAACGCAAATGTTACCGACCCTGCTTTGCGTCAAGTTATAACGGAGATTATGGATAACATTTCAAAGTTAATCGTTGAAAAGTTAAGTCCACTGTCACAGCTGTTGCATCAACAGAAGGAAAAACTAGATGACCATGAAAAACGAATCACCGAAACTGAATGTCAAATTTCCGCGGTGGAAGACGCTGCTGTGCTGGTTGAAGGCAAAGTTGAGACGCTAGAGACGAGTTTGGCAACTAACAGACCACTTAGATGATCTGTTCATCGCGTTCCAGGCGGACCTTTCAGGAACGCATCTTCATACCCAAGTACAGTTTTGGTCAGATTTCATAACTATGCTGACAAGGAATGGGTCATTATTGCAGCAAGAGTCATGGGTAACGGGGAGCAGTCTCTGATGTTTGGAGGTTCTAAGGTGAAAATTTTCCAGGATTTCTCTGCTGCCGTTCTACGTAAACGCAAACTATTTAATGAGGTCAAGAAACATCTGAGAGCGACCGGGGCTACTTATGCACAGCTTTATCCTGCAACTCTCAAAGTCACCCATCGGGGAAATACTAACGTGTTTCAAGATCCATCTGAAGTGGACAAGTACCTGTTGTCACTAGAGGGGACATCCCCATCTGTTTGATGATGAATATGCGTCTCTGACACGCTTTGTGTTTTAGGCTCCACGTTATACAATCATGTTGTGTATGCTTATGGTCTGCGTGCCTGTTAGTGCAACATGTTAAGTTTCTTTTGTCGTTCAGGACCCCCCTTGCATGGAACTGTGTTATACCTAATATTCCAGAGAAATGACTGACATAAGTTCTAATGCAGTTTGCATTACCCCTTGTTTTATAGTTTTGTGTTCCTGAATTGTTCTTGTTACCATTCGGGTCACATTTTTGATGTAGAATGTATCATTATGGCATTATATCTTAATATAGAATACATCTTGTCAGAAATCTTCTTGCTTTTTTCTATGAAACATGACAACGAAAAGACGCAGGTTTTGTTCATGGAACGTTAACGGGATACATACGTACATATGTAAAGAGAAAATCGGTCCTCACGTTTCTTAAAAAGGAAAACGTCGATATAGCCCTGTTACAAGAAACTCATCTTGATGATAAAGAACATCTTAAGTTGCAACAGTTGGGCTTCAGTAATGTCTTCTTTTCTTCATTCACGTCGAGGAGTCATGGAGTGGCAATTTTATTTAAAAAATCTGAAGAGCTCTTTTCCAAAACGCGATAAACGCCATTTAAAAAAAATGAGTTTGTCATGTCATTTGGCTGTGTACTGAACCTATTCACTGCTCCATTAACGTTCATGCCAAATCATTAAATTTCCTTGTTAAAATGTAGGTACAAGATGCCGTTCTTTTCCAAAATGTGATAAGAGCCTATTTTTAGCCTAAACGCGATTTATCCTGTCGACCAATCAGAATTCGTAAGCGTTCAACGCAATCCAATGGCGGCGCTCTGAACAGATGTTTGTTTATGTTCATTAATTTCTCAAAATGAGGATTAATGTCATGTTAATACATCATCCGGAGAAGGTACCCATTTGCAAGGCGATCTTCATCAAAGTGTTTGGTATGTACAACTTTTGTTTCAGAACTGGCTCGTTTAATACGGTTTTGAACGTTTCTCCTTCGCGATAAAGTTTTTTTTCCTGTGAAGAAGCCTGCTAACGTAACATTAAAGTACTGAATAGTTCGATAGCCTGCTGATAGACAGACTGGCGTTTGATACATTGACCATGATAAGGTGCTATTGTAGATTGTGTGTAGTGCAAAAGTACAAAATGTGGCTAGTGAACAATGCAAGGACATCTGTAAAGTTCTGCTTTTTGGATTGGATATTATGAGCGCGTTGTTACATGGTATGTCATTAAGAGCAGATCGTGGGGAGTTCGCTGTGTGTGTGTGAGGTTAATACAAACTGTGTGTAGACGAGAGAGAGAGAGAAACAGAGATGTGAAATATATAAAGCAAAAGAGGTTCCTAACGCCCTGCTAAGCAGAAAACTGAAATGGTGGAGGAAAGATTAGCAAGTTATGTGTAATTCTGTTTATTTCATACTGGCTCCAATGTATATCACAATCTGATTAATTTACTTATTCATTGATAGTATGAAGAGTCCCTGAATATATGTTGCATGTTCTCTTATTGTGTTTTTTGTTTTTTATAATCAACAATATTGTTGTTTGATTTAATAATCATTATTCAACATGTTCAGACTGAGCAAAAAAAAAAAATTTAACAGAATTTTCACAAAATGTGTGGGTCTAGGTAAAAATTTACTTTTTCTGAAAACTATTGAAATGGATTTATAGCGTTTTGGAAAAGAGCTCTTCATCTATACATTTCAGGTTGTTAAATTGTATTAAAAATAAAAATGGATATTATGTGATTGTGAAGGGTATGTTAAATGGGGAAGAAGTTGTTATTATGAGTGTCTATTTTCCCCCTGGTCATCAATGTGACTTTCTGACTAGTGCATTTGCCAAAGTATTGGAATGTAAGGTTACTCGTTCTATTGTGGGTGGAGATTTAAATTGCCAGTTGAACCCACTTATGGACAAACTCCCCTCAGGTAATAGGTGTGTTCAACTTCATGCAGCGCTGCGCAGACCGATCGGCGGCTGACTTAAAGCAGTGCATTCCGGTTAGTACTTTTGTCCGACTTAAGCTGGCGCTGCAGGCACGTGACTGTGTCATATGGTTTTTAAGTACCGCGAGAGCGGTTCGAGATCAGCCGCCTGAGTTAGCCAGCGCAGTTCCCGAAGAGGAGCTGCACGGGCTGTAATGACGACACAGCTGTTTCAAGATTGGTCGGATTCACCACATGACAACAATCACGTGTGTTTCGTGTGTATTTTCACGCCCTCAGTTCCACAAATGCTCACAAATCTGTATTTTTATAACAGTTAAAGCTCTTTTCATGTAGTCGCGATGTTATATTGTGTCATCTTCATCAAAATAAAATGGATACAAAAACGTAGACCCCACTACATTGGTATTTAAATAATTTATGCTTCTGTTAAACTTTATTCTTGTAAAAACAGATGCTGTAAGCCTCTTCAGTTCCACTCATGCTCATACACGGACATTCAAAACAGTATAATTCACTTTTTATGTAGTTTACATCTTACAAATCATGTTGAATGCGATTAAGCAAGCAAACGGCACGTGATCAGCCATGCCTGACGTAAATGCAGCAAACTACGGGAACCACAGCGCGTCCGACTTCACGTCTCCGTTTTCAGCTCCTCCCCGCCTGCACGCGGCTAATCTCGCCGATCGGTTACATCTAGCCACAGCCGATGTCGAACACACCTAATATAACTCCCTCACTTTAGGCTAAGTTTGTTAATTCTTTATGTGTGGATTTAGATTATGTGGAAGTGTGGCGGGCACAGTTAGCCTGGCTCCGCCCTCCTATGTGCTTCCGCTTAATTTTCATTTCGCTTCATCAGTACGTCTGGGATTTCTCTATAGAGTTTCGTTTTCTCCTGCAAAAATCTGGATATTTTAGAAGCAAAACTTAAACGAGTAGAACGGGATTATGTCCAGAATCCAAGGCCAGCCAGATTAAAAGAGATAACTGCTTTGTGTTCTGCTTTAGATTACTTGCATGTAAAATCAGCTTGGAAAAAAATGAGGTTTGCTAAGCAAAGGCTTTATGAACATGGTAATGAACCAGGGAAATACTTGGCTTATCTTACCAAGAAAAAAGCAGACTCAAACTTGTTTTTCAAATTAAGTATGATCAAGGGCATCTTTCCTCTCATATTAACTCTTTCACCGCCAGCGTATTTTTAAAAAGTTGCCAGCCAGCGCCAGCGTTTTTCATGATTTTCACCAAAGTTTAATGCCTTCGAGAAAATTTTCTTCTTTAAATATATAAACATACAATATACCAAATGAAAGAACAGACCCTCTGCTTTAAAAAAAAAACCGTTTCATCCTACCTTCAGTGGTTCTTTTGGAATCAGCTTTTGAATATGGGTAGGTTTCTGCAAAAACACCACATTTTGAGCAAAAAGCAGAGATAATTCCATTTTTGTGACGGACTTTTCATAGAGATCCCATTCAGAGCGATCTTTAAAACAGACACGGACATGCAGCAGCTTGCCATAGGGCAATACTTCCGGGTTTAAAAAGTTGCAGAAGGGCGCCACCTGGTGGATAATAGCGTTATTGCGGAAAGACGGAAAATCTCGTCATTGCCGGGGAAGAGTTTTCTCTTAATTGACGAGATATCTCGTCAATGGCGGGGAAAGAGTTAAAAATAATAATAACGCATTTGTTTGTTTTTTTAAAAATCTCTATAAAGCGGAGTCCCATGTAACTCCATAAATCTGATGGATGTTTTTTTTCTAAAATTAAATTACCTTCCATAAATGAGCATCAGAACTCTTAATGCTCCTATTTCAAAAGATGTGGTACTGACAGCTATCAAGGGACTACAGGCTGGAAAAGCCCCTGGTTCTGATTAGGGGTGTAACGATATTACGAACCGAACCAAACGATCGCGATACACCACCCACGATACGAATCGCGAACCTCCCGTGTCGTGTCGCGGTACTCTCACGCCTCCTGCTGCCCATTGTTGAGGTTAATGTCACTTATCTCTGACTAACTAATCTATTTATAAAAAAAAATATTTGCATATTTTTGATTAAATTGTATTAGTAACGACTAATAAGAGCTTTTAAAATCCTGTTCTAAATAGTATATTCCAAAGTTACTGTTTTCCAAGTGCATGTCATGTCATGTCACGTGACTTGGGAGTGAGCGCAGGTCACAGGATGGCTGCTCCGCCTGAGATTGCAGATCCCCCGGACACATTTAAGTCTCTTGTGTGGGAACATTGTGTGGTTTCCAGTGGAGTACAGGAATGGAATTCGTGTCGTAGACAAATCACACACAATCTGTCGTAACTGTGCGTGTGCTTGCGTTCGCGTGTGTGTGTGCTTGCGTGTCAGATCGGGTTAACCGAAGTGAAATAGAAGAGCGCGAGATCATTCTCCAGAACAAAAGTAAAAATTTAACAAGACGTCGTCTGTCTGAGGTAAAAACAGAGGGTTTACACGTTTGTTGCTATTTTAATCGCAACAGAGATTTGATTTGTTTATTTTTTTCTGTTCATCACAAGTTCGCGTGTTTAGTCGCCTCCGCTGTCACTGTGAGAAGAAAATCATTAATTCATCTGTTTCATGATGTTAAACATGTAAAGTGATGCATGGTCTCTGTTCATCTGTTCTCTTCTTCACAAATAATTAAATACATTTTAACTTGAATGCTCGTTTTGTAAGTCCATGATTAAAAATGTACATGTAAACAAAAACAATTATTATCATAAAAGCATGAAATGACGAATAATAAGTGATGGCAGAATTTTTAAAAGTGAAAGTCTAACGCGACCTCTGGTGTGTGTGTGTGCGTGCGTGTGTGTGATGATGATTACCTTGATTAGTTCATTACTGATAATAAACCCACATTATACTCAGATTTACAGATTCAAAGTACATTTATTTCATGCATTAGTTGACTTCAACAGTAACATTTTCAGCATTTTAGATACGGAATGATTTTCATCCCCTGATAAAGAGCTAATTAGAGTCCTGCATTACTAAAGTTAAAGTCTGATTTTAAGTTTGTTTGCCAAAGTTAATAAAGAAAACGTCAAGTTATTTTTGTTGTTGTTATTAAGTTAAGTTAATCTATTGTTCCTTAGCATTGGTGATAAAATGACAGGAACCCTACACCCACAGCAAACCGAACCGAATCGGACCGAACAGTGGCTCCAAAACCGTAAACCGTTCCGAACCGCGCAATTGGTGTATCGTTACACCCCTAGTTCTGATGGAGTGAGTAGTGAATTTTATGCAGATTTTCAGATAAATTTAAGTTGAAACACTTTTGGAAATGTTTATGTCACAGGCCGAAGCGGACCACAGACTTTGTGAGTCACGCCCCTCCCTAGGTTCCACCTCGAGGAGGTCCCCAAAGCACCCCAATGACCAGACACACGAGTAAGATAAGTAAAATAGTTGACAATCTTTATTAAATTAGTTAAAATAAGTTGTGAGTGGGGAAGGGGAATTTAAAATAACTTTCTCTCTCTCTCTTTCTCCTCCAGGAGACGACGGGGATCCAGAGAATGGGGGAAGGGAAGCCAGCCCGGTAAGTGTTCCCGGGGAAAGGACAGGACGGAGCTCCTTCGTCCCTGTCCACTTCCTGTGGTGTAAATTGCTCCCGTGGTGCCCTTCACTTCTCCTGAAGGCAGAAATCAGAAACACACAATGAGTATAATGAGTGGGGGAGAACAGGAAGTAACTACCTGAGTCTCGCAGAGGCCCGTTCACTCAATCCACTCCATGCAGACTCCAAAAAAGACCCTTGACTCCAATGGCCGCCCTAGGCCTCGGGGTGAATATAGCTGGAACACAAGATGTGGGTAAGTATGGCTTTTCCATCGAACTACAGGTAGGGGTCCCTGTTAAGCGCAAGCACTCTGTTCCTCTTACAGGTTTCTCAAGGCGAGTGTGATTCTAACTGGGTACACAGGTAAGTATTTTGGAACAATCACAAGGTCTCAATTCATCGCACCCGTTCTTCAAGGTGAGTATAGCGTTAGCTAGGACTGAGATAAGTATCTCCAACGATCACAGACTCTGAATTCAGTATACAGGTTCTTTGAGGTGAGTATAGCTTTAGCTTGGGGTGCGGTAAGTATCACTGGCGATCACAGGCTCTTTATTCAATATACAGGTGCTTCGAAGGGAGTATAGCTTTAGCTAGGGGTGCAGTAAGTATCACTGACGATCACAGACTCTTTGTTCGGTTTACAGGTTCTTCAAGGGGAGTATAGCTTTAGCTAGGGGTGCAGTAAGTATCACTGGCGATCACAGGCTCTTTATTCGGTTTACAAGTTCTTCGAGGTGAGTATAGCTTTAGCTAGGGGTGCAGTAAATGTCACTGACGATCACAGACTCTTTATTCGGTTTACAGGTAAGTATCTCGGACTATGATAAAGACTCGGAATCATACATCACCTCTAGACTCGGTGGCACAGGTGGAAGAGAGGAGTTTGTTACTGGCGTCACGACAGTGGCTAGAGAGGTCCAATAGGGCTGGTGGTTCCTCGATGGTTAGGCTTAGGGATGAAGTAGCCGATCCGCGTCCGTCCTCGTAGCGGACATGTCCTCTTCCCTTCCTCCTAGAGGCTGGTGAAGATCTAGACCGTGGGGGTGGACAGCTCAGATCACACAGCCACCATGGGGTATACACACACAGCAATTAGTTCTTCATATAACACTCGCAACGCCCCTTTCGACAGTATGTGATTATCTGTAACGCTGGGTACAGTACCTCACTTGACGACACAATCCACGTTCGTTGGGCCGGAATTATATTGGGCAGTGATAGAGGTTGGGGGACCACCGTTGCGGTAGCTCACGTTCGCCTCCACAGGGCCTTCTGTACCTGGGGGTAAGTGCAGACAACAAGAGACACAGCACGACACTGCAAAGCTTCAGGTGCACACGCGTCACAGACAGACTCACCCACGGCACAACACACACTTCGCTGAATTGAAGAAGGTCCACACTGTTCGCCCCAGCTGGAGACTTCGATACACTGCCCCAACGATGTCCTTCCCGGGTCATAGTAGTCCCGCAAATAACGCCGGCTAATTCGTCTTCGGCTTGCCCGCCCACCTCAGTATGAACGGCGGGGCCGTGTAAACAACAGATGGTTATTCCACAATCTTACTTGGATCCAACATCAATGATGTAAAGACTTCAGTACTCACTGTGCCCGTGTTAATACTCTCTCCCTTTGTCTTTCCTTTTTTCGCAGGTCCTCACCACATGCAGAGCTACAGCGGGAGCTTTACCGAAGCGTGTAATTCACGTAATCCTTCGGTGTGACACACACCCAACCGGCAAGTATTATTTCTTCCACATATGTTTTCTCTCACCTCTGTGCCATTCGTCGTCGTCCTCTTTCTCCGTGCTTTACACGTTTTCACAAGAGCTTCAACCTGTTTTCACTCCACTTCCGGGTTTTGACTCACCGCTCGCTCGTCGCAATTGTTCCCCCAAATCGTGTTCCTCTTCCTACATCTCCACACTATATACTCCTCCTCACCCTCCGATTCATCCAATCAGCGATCGCTGCGTCATTTCCCACACCTGTTGCGGGTTTCAGTGATTTGGGGCTTCCCCCGGGAATACCCGGAAGTGCCGGTGTTTGTCGACTTCCGTCCGGGCGGAACCTCTTTTCTCATTTTTGGTTCCGCCCAAAGATACTCTGTGACATTTAATTATTCTTTAAAGAATGGTATTCTCCCTCCTTCCCTACAGGAAGCCAATATTTATTTATTACTTAAAAAGGGGAAACCATCAGAGGAGGGTACCTCTTATAGACCAATATCTTTATTAAATACCGATTTTAAAATTCTTTCCAAAATTCTGGCTACGAGACTTGAATACTTATTGCCCCAACTCATTAAATAAGATCAGACCAGCTTTATTAAAAGACGAAGTTTCAAGTAATAACATTCGTAGACTATTAAACATTATTCAGTTTTCACAGCAGCAAGGACTGTACAATCTTGTTATCTCGATGGACGCTGAAAAGTATTCGACATAGTGGAATGGCCTTATTTGTTTCATAAACTAGCTACATTCGGTCGGGTGAGAAATGTATTAGTTGAGTTAAGTTGTTATATACTGCTCCCCTTGCTGCTGTGATAACTAATGGGCCATGTTCTACTACTTTTGAGGTTAACCCTCTGGGGTCTAAGGGTTTTTAGGGCCCTTGGGAAGTTTTGACATGCACTGACATTTGTGTTTTTTTCAGTTGCTTAAAAACATATTAATGGCAAAAGTCTCATAACACTGTGTTCATCACAAACTGGGCTACAATATCATATAATCAACATGTATGTACATGTTTGTATTTTTGAGAGAAAAATGTTTATGCGTGGTTTTTGAAAAAGCAAAATTTTTAGGAAGTAACTACCTGAGTCTCGCAGAGGCCCGTTCACTCAATCCACTCCACGCAGACTCCAAAAAAGACCCTTGACTCCAATGGCCGCCCTAGGCCTCGGGGTGAATATAGCTGGAACACAAGATGTGGGTAAGTATGGCTTTTCCATCGAACTACAGGTAGGGGTCCCTGTTAAGCGCAAGCACTCTGTTCCTCTTACAGGTTTCTCAAGGCGAGTGTGATTCTAACTGGGTACACAGGTAAGTATTTTGGAACAATCACAAGGTCTCAATTCATCGCACCCGTTCTTCAAGGTGAGTATAGCGTTAGCTAGGACTGAGATAAGTATCTCCAACGATCACAGACTCTGAATTCAGTATACAGGTTCTTTGAGGTGAGTATAGCTTTAGCTTGGGGTGCGGTAAGTATCACTGGCGATCACAGGCTCTTTATTCAATATACAGGTGCTTCGAAGGGAGTATAGCTTTAGCTAGGGGTGCAGTAAGTATCACTGACGATCACAGACTCTTTGTTCGGTTTACAGGTTCTTCAAGGGGAGTATAGCTTTAGCTAGGGGTGCAGTAAGTATCACTGGCGATCACAGGCTCTTTATTCGGTTTACAAGTTCTTCGAGGTGAGTATAGCTTTAGCTAGGGGTGCAGTAAATGTCACTGACGATCACAGACTCTTTATTCGGTTTACAGGTAAGTATCTCGGACTATGATAAAGACTCGGAATCATACATCACCTCTAGACTCGGTGGCACAGGTGGAAGAGAGGAGTTTGTTACTGGCGTCACGACAGTGGCTAGAGAGGTCCAATAGGGCTGGTGGTTCCTTGATGGTTAGGCTTAGGGATGAAGTAGCCGATCCGCGTCCGTCCTCGTAGCGGACATGTCCTCTTCCCTTCCTCCTAGAGGCTGGTGAAGATCTAGACCATGGGGGTGGACAGCTCAGATCACACAGCCACCATGGGGTATACACACACAGCAATTAGTTCTTCATATAACACTCGCAACGCCCCTTTCGACAGTATGTGATTATCTGTAACGCTGGGTACAGTACCTCACTTGACGACACAATCCACGTTCGTTGGGCCGGAATTATATTGGGCAGTGATAGAGGTTGGGGGACCACCGTTGCGGTAGCTCACGTTCGCCTCCACAGGGCCTTCTGTACCTGGGGGTAAGTGCAGACAACAAGAGACACAGCACGACACTGCAAAGCTTCAGGTGCACACGCGTCACAGACAGACTCACCCACGGCACAACACACACTTCGCTGAATTGAAGAAGGTCCACACTGTTCGCCCCAGCTGGAGACTTCGATACACTGCCCCAACGATGTCCTTCCCGGGTCATAGTAGTCCCGCAAATAACGCCGGCTAATTCGTCTTCGGCTTGCCCGCCCACCTCAGTATGAACGGCGGGGCCGTGTAAACAACAGATGGTTATTCCACAATCTTACTTGGATCCAACATCAATGATGTAAAGACTTCAGTACTCACTGTGCCCGTGTTAATACTCTCTCCCTTTGTCTTTCCTTTTTTCGCAGGTCCTCACCACATGCAGAGCTACAGCGGGAGCTTTACCGAAGCGTGTAATTCACGTAATCCTTCGGTGTGACACACACCCAACCGGCAAGTATTATTTCTTCCACATATGTTTTCTCTCACCTCTGTGCCATTCGTCGTCGTCCTCTTTCTCCGTGCTTTACACGTTTTCACAAGAGCTTCAACCTGTTTTCACTCCACTTCCGGGTTTTGACTCACCGCTCGCTCGTCGCAATTGTTCCCCCAAATCGTGTTCCTCTTCCTACATCTCCACACTATATACTCCTCCTCACCCTCCGATTCATCCAATCAGCGATCGCTGCGTCATTTCCCACACCTGTTGCGGGTTTCAGTGATTTGGGGCTTCCCCCGGGAATACCCGGAAGTGCCGGTGTTTGTCGACTTCCGTCCGGGCGGAACCTCTTTTCTCATTTTTGGTTCCGCCCAAAGATACTCTGTGACATTTAATTATTCTTTAAAGAATGGTATTCTCCCTACTTCCCTACAGGAAGCCAATATTTATTTATTACTTAAAAAGGGGAAACCATCAGAGGAGGGTACCTCTTATAGACCAATATCTTTATTAAATACCGATTTTAAAATTCTTTCCAAAATTCTGGCTACGAGACTTGAATACTTATTGCCCCAACTCATTAAATAAGATCAGACCAGCTTTATTAAAAGACGAAGTTTCAAGTAATAACATTCGTAGACTATTAAACATTATTCAGTTTTCACAGCAGCAAGGACTGTACAATCTTGTTATCTCGATGGACGCTGAAAAGTATTCGACATAGTGGAATGGCCTTATTTGTTTCATAAACTAGCTACATTCGGTCGGGTGAGAAATGTATTAGTTGAGTTAAGTTGTTATATACTGCTCCCCTTGCTGCTGTGATAACTAATGGGCCATGTTCTACTACTTTTGAGGTTAACCCTCTGGGGTCTAAGGGTTTTTAGGGCCCTTGGGAAGTTTTGACATGCACTGACATTTGTGTTTTTTTCAGTTGCTTAAAAACATATTAATGGCAAAAGTCTCATAACACTGTGTTCATCACAAACTGGGCTACAATATCATATAATCAACATGTATGTACATGTTTGTATTTTTGAGAGAAAAATGTTTATGCGTGGTTTTTGAAAAAGCAAAATTTTTAAGTCACTGATATAACTCCACAAAACTCATTGTAAACATGTTTTCCCAAGACTTTCCAAACTGGATCTAGTAGTCTAGAGTTTTTTCTTCAAAATGATGTGAAAATCATATGGCCTACTCATTTACATAAAGCAAGATATTGATTTACAATTTCTAAGACACTTTTGCTTGGGAAAGGCTGTATGCGTGGAGGCGGGAAAGCTCCTGAATAATCAGTGATTGACAGCTGAGAGACAAAAGACAGGGTTCCCGCAGGGTCTTAAAAAGTCTAAAATTCAGAATGTTAAATTTAAGGCCTTAAAAAGTCTTAAAAACACCCATATTTTTATCCTAGGTCTTAAATTTAATTTACCCAAGTCTTAAATTTCTTACATGCGTTCATTCCCGAAAAGCGCTGTCGGCAGAAAATAAAATAGTAATTTAAAACGCTGAAGAACTCAGTGGCGGAGGCAGAAAGTGTTTGATGGTGGGTCTCGAAAAAGAAACGTTCTGCACTTTGTCATAATCCACGCAAATCGTGCCATAAGCTGTATTTCAGGGGTTGTGATCTGACTGTAAACTGTGGGTTTGACAAGAAACAATCCTTAAATTTAGTTTTGTATAAGCAAAAATCTTTTTCGGGGTAATTTATCCCGTGGCTTACCTGAGCATTTGCCAGGTTCTGAAACATAGAGGGCCCAGAAGCGAATTACAAAAACAACACTGCTTTATTGAAAATCAACTCAAAAAGTCGGGCTGTCACGAGCCACCAACAGCGTGTCAACTTTAGTATTACACAGTTTATATTTTAGACTTTAATATTGCTCTCTGCTGCAATGCACTCGAACCTAACGCGCTCCCCCTTCAGATCTCCACAAACAGCAACGATTGGCGGACGGAAAGCAAGAAAGTACCATAATAAACCATTTATTTCCAAAAAGCGCAATTGTCGTCTTTTAGGAACAATTCAAACTTTTTTTTATAGCGCAAATACTTCAGGAGTTACGGTTAAATGAATAGCGGTAAAATCAGAGCAGAGCCCTTTATGCCGTCTCAATCTGAAGACTGTAGCCTCCGGAGGTCGCATACGCAGGCTGCTGCATACGTCATCAAGCCTAGTTTGTTTAAGTTAACTGAGCAGTACTTTCGCAAGTCATAAGCATATTTCAACAATTTATGATTTACTAATAACAATCAATATTTTAAAGTTAATTTCAAAGTTTATATTCTGAAATAAGACAGTCTTTGTGACGTATGCAGCCTACAAATGCGACCCTTCGGAGGCTACAGCCTTTGGATTGAGACACGGTCTTACTGGTTAACGTTATCAACACATAGGGGTGGGCGATATGACCAAAATCTTCTATCACGATAGGATTAATTTTATATCATGATAACGATATGTATCACGGTAGAGTTTTTTATGTTTTAATAAGGTTTAAATCTTTAATACCATAGAAATGTTCATAATTCTCACAAAAAACATATACAAGCATAGAAAGAAGATAAAAACAAACAAAACTCAAGCTCTCTGAAGATACACAGTCAATAAGAATGATAATAAATAATTATGCATGTATGTATAGGCCTATATATATTTTTATTTAAGGTAGAAAAGTGATTTAATCAGGAGCAGTGAGAGATTTTTTTCTCAATGCTGTTTAATTAACACGAGTGACAGACAGGAGCAAAATTAGGTAACTTCCCCTTTAAGACCAAAGTCCGGATCCAATACACTGTTACACATGCGCTTTCTCTTTTAGCTGTTTACTTTCTCTTAAGACCTTACTGGTCGTGTTTATGATGATGCTTGCAAAGACGGGAATTTTGACGCATATGTGTATTTAAGGCCAATAAAGCGGGAAAAATGCTCACGAGCTTAATAAGCAGAGGTCGCGCGACTTGCGCGCTCCTCACAGACAGAAAGAGCAGCGGTTGCGCGACTTGTCCACTCCTGACACACAGAAAGAACGCACGCATACAGATCTGTTGTCTGTGTTTCAATGGCTTAAAATAACTTGTTTTAAAACTGCAGTGCTTAAATACGTGTACAAACGTTACGTTTTCGCGACCACACGCACAGGAGCGTGACGTGGGCACGTAACCTCGATAGAAACGATAGTCCAAAATCTCTACCGGTTGACAAATTTCTACCGGTTAATTTTGTCTACCGGTTTATCGCCCACCCCTATCAACACATAACAAACCATGTGTACTCAACAGCCGTGTCGTGTCTAGGAAAAACTCACCCAGTCTTGTCCTGTCCAGTGTCTCCTCTAATTGCATTGATGTTCAGCTGCGTGTGAAGCTGAGGAGAATTCTCCATACCTGATTTATCCACTGCTGCGCTACAGGCCAGCTCCAGGGAATATATCTGTGTCGTTTTCCCAGAACGGGACTCAAGTATCTTTTGTTAAGTCACAGTGCTGTGTGCTACCAACAGACTGCCTTTGTTACATTCCAGTGCTGTGTGATATCTCCAGACTGCCTTTGTTACCTTTATTAAAGACTCAAATTCCCTGTGATATCTGCCTTGGAATTCTTTTTCATTATAACAAAATTTCGTTTTCTTAATGCAGATGAATCCGTTATTGTGTAATTAGAGAGGCTATTAAACGTGATGGCTTTATATAGTGCATATTTATGCATAAAATGTATGGGTGGTGTGTTCTCTGTGATTCTGTATTCAATTAAATGTAATAAATTAATTTATTAATAACTTGTTTTAATAAAATGCATATGTTATTGCTTTTAGGGATTAATAATAATTTTAAGTGATCTTTAGTTCTTTGTATATATATAAATCAAACAGGCACAACATATACACAGCAAACAGTCATATTATAAACATGCATTAACATTATGGGGTGGTTTCCCAGACAGGGATTAACTTAAACCAGGACTAGACCTTAGTTTAATTATGAAATATATCTAGTTTTAACAAACATGCCTTACTAAAAACATTAGTTGTGTGAATTTTGATGTATTTTAAGATATGTCAGTGCAAGTTGTTTCAGTTTGGACAGCTCTTAGCACTAGTGTAATCCCTGTCTGGGAAACCGCCCCTATACGCTTACGTATTACACAGTGTGATGCATTTTAAAGCTTTAAAGTTGTATGAAGCAGTGTAAAAGTGGGCACAAACCAGCAGCTGACCATACTCATCTGATCTCATATTAGTGGATTTTATTTGTCAAAAAACATTGTTGATAGAATTTTATAAAAATACTACTTACACATATTAGTGTGATATATATATATATAAATATTGTAAATCAATGCATTTCTTGACTATTAATTACGAAAAATCACAGCTCTTTGCTTCTAATTCAATGTATTTGAATGGCTCACTAGGAACTAACTGAAGTCTCTGTGAATCATGTGACGGCCAAGCTTTTTGGGCTTCCATTGTCAGAAGTCTCTTCCTAAAGGGCTATGGGTAGAATTTGTCGGTGCCAACACTTACGGTCTAATAGAGTTAAGCATAATGTATTTCCGTGTATTTTGATTATCTGTTTTAATACTGTGTTTATTTTATATTTTCTATAACTGAATCAATAAAAATAGAACGTTTTGAGAAATTCTGAGATCATTCGAATGCTTCTAGTAATGTGTCGTGTTGGTCTTAAATTTTACTCATAATGGTCTTAAAAAGGTCTTAAATTTAACTTGCTGAAACCTGCAAGAACCCTGAAAAGAGTTTAATAATGAGCCACATAATGAGCCTTGTGGGGATGTTCATCAGGAATGTAACTTTGTAGTAAAACCATAATAAGGTTTACTTTTCAATATAATGTAAATACACACACACACATTTTATATATTTAGGTGTTTGTGATCCAACAAGCGGCCCAGTTTTCTATGCTGCTGATTAAAAAACTTATGATCTACATATGATCTACTTATTTTTTTTTTTGCCTACTCAAATAATACAATGTAAAAATTGTTTCACCAAAAATATTGAGTTAATAATAGTTAAAGTTGAAATCTACTCAACTTTTTTAGTTCATGTTAAATACATATATTAACTTGAAATGAGCAATTATTACAGTTTTAAAAACTGAAAAAATATATAAGTGTTACATTCTCAATATATTCATTAAAATTTACAACAAATATTAAGGATATTTATTAGGAATAATCTGTTAGTTAAATACTTATTTTATTTGATATGATATCTGTACATTTTACACCAAAATATCTGTAAATTTTTTTAGTCATTTTGGTTCGTCCATTTAAAAAAAATCACCTGAAATAAAAGAGATTTGATTAAGCTATTTTAATAATTTATTTTAGTGATGTTTACAAAGCCACTGAATATTTTTTTTACAGTGTGGTTGTAATGATTCTGTCTGTGTTTTGCCCTGTGTTTCTGTCTGCTGTTTTCCCCATTGTTGATTGTTTGCTCTGCCCACTTGTTAGTTCCCATGGACACTCATTAGACTCATTCATTCCCTCTCGTGTGTTGTCATAGTTACTCATTGTCTCTGCTTTGTGATTGGTTCTTGTTTTACATATTTACACTGTTTGTTTACTTCCCTGTTGCTAGTCGTTGTTTAAATGTTGTCCCAGTTTAGCTCTGTGTTTTACCTGCCTGTTCTTCGGTTTATCTGTTTCTTGTTTTGTTTAATAAATACTTTACTTATACTGCAATTGGATCCTCACTCGCCTTGCCTCATTTACAACAGAACGACTAGCCCCTATGGATCCAGCAGACATTCTTTTTTGTTTATGCCAGGAAGATTCCCCAATTGAGGAATATGTGGAAGTGTTTTTGGACCTCGCTAACCAAGTGGATTTCGGGGATAAAGCACTTAAGGACATTTTCCGCCAGGGTCTGGAGGACAATATCAAGTATTTAATGCCTGATACCCGTGAAGTGGGGTCTTTCGTGGACTATGTTAACTTGGCGTTGTTGTTAGGCGGGTCCACTCTCACCGTGACCAGGGTTGAGGTGGACGCCGCTCCTAAAAATTTTTTTGGGGGGGCAGTAGGCATCGGGGTCTGTGGGATGCCGAGCCAGAGCAGCCACGGACGACCAAATGCACTATATTAATCCTGTCCAGTCCAGTCCTTGGTACGCCAAGTCCCGAGCCTGTTCACAAGATGGCTGCTACACGGTAAGCCCAGTTCAGGCCTGTGCGAACCGGCTAGTCTCAAGCCTGGCGGATACCCCGATGGTGTCGGTTCGGGCGGCCGGCATTCCCAAAACATCTGCTTACACAGCCGGGCCGATCGCACCAACGGAACCAGCCGGGCCGATCGCGCCAACGGAACCAGCCGGGCCGATCGCGCCAACGGAACCAGCTGGGCCGATCGCGCCACAGAACCAGCCGGGCCGATCGGGTCGACCGGAATGACAGAGTCTGCCGGTTCGACCAATTTTTTCATTTTTGAGTTCAACGATTCGCCTGGGACGTCTGATTCGCCTGGTTTACCTGGGACGTCTGATTCGCCTGGTTCACCTGGGACGTCTGATTCGTCTGGTTCACCTGGGCCGTCTGATTCGCCTGGTTCACCTGGGCCGTCTGATTCGCCTGGTTCACCTGTACCGTCTGATTCGTCTGGTTCACCTGGGCCGTCTGATTCGTCTGGTTCACCTGGGCCGTCTGATTCGCCTGGTTCACCTGGGCCGTCTGATTCAACTGATCCGCCCTGGCTTCCTGCCCTATCTGCACCGCCCTGGCTACCTGCCCTACCTGCACCGCCCTGGCTACCTGCTCTGCTGACTTCACTCGATCCTCCGCCACATGAACTTTACCCACCCTCCCACCCCTGTTGCACCTGGACTATTTCATTGCAGCTCAGGGAGCGTCTGGAAGCCGCTCTTAGGGGCGGGGTTCTGTAATAATTCTGTCTGTGTTTTGCCCTGTGTTTCTGTCTGCTGTTTTCCCCATTGTTGATTGTTTGCTCCGCCCACTTGTTAGTTTCCATGGACACTCATTAGACTCATTCATTCCCTCTCGTGTGTTGTCATAGTTACCCATTGTCTCTGCTTTGTGATTGGTTCTTGTTTTACATATATACACTGTTTGTACACTTCCCTGTTGCTAGTCGTTGTTTAAATGTTGTCTTAGTTTAGCTATGTGTTTTACCTGCCTGTTCTTCGGTTTATCTGTTTCTTGTGTTGTTTAATAAATACTTTACTTATACTGCATTTGGATCCTTATTCGCCTTGCCTCATTCACAACAGTGGTTTAAGGTTATGCTATTTTCACTTACGCATAATTGCCCAAATTAATAAATTTTACTTCATTAAAATTATAAAGTATTTCATTAAGAATAGTATGGTAACACTTGATTAATGACAATGACCATTTATTTAACGCTTGCTTTAAAGGATAATTCCGGTATTTAACACTTTGGGTCTCATTTCTGGTTTGTTTTGGATGAACTACAGTGATGGACACAGAAATTTTGACAATGGGTCGTGTCTTGAGTTTTTGACTTGTTTAGAAGTGTCTCTTGACTGCTTCAGAATGGAAGTCAATGGTCATGCACAAACATGTCATTAAAACAACACTTAACGTTAATTTTCAAAACTGTACTACTCACCGAGTGGTGCGTGGTGTTCGTTGATGTTTAAAAACAAGTTGTGAAGCGAAATACAGTTTCTGTCGTTTTTTTTGGCATTTTGTAAAATTCCATTGATCTCTCTTGTAAGACTCATTGCTCGCTGATATATCACTCCGCCACTGGGAAACAGAAAAGGGTCTGTTTACATGTGGTTGTAGTTTTTTCGATAGATTTCTCTCAGAAGAAATTTTTCCCAGATTTGTAGGGCTGGACCAGAATATTTGAATATTTGTTCCGTGGGTTGACATTCGATTTTCAGTTTTTAGATTCGAATATATATATTAATATTTCACAGCGTTAATGCAGAGCTTTTGTCAAGCAGGAAGTGCGCTTCACCCTCCCGCTCTATATGTGGCGCAGAGAGACCAACATCCATAGCCAACAGCCACCAAACGCCACCAGTGGAAGAGATCGCCTCGAACGGAAAGCGCGCTTCCTGCTTTGGCATTCACGCTAATAGTGTTGTAAATAACGTCCAGTTTCTTGCAAAAACTGATTGATTTGCTTCACAAGACGTCAATATGTCACACGGAGTTATGGGGGATTACTGTTGTATTGGATATATATGCTTTAGCTCAAAGTGTGCGGATCGGTTGACTTGCATGACAGTGCACTGGGGTTTCTGCAAATAACTTCTTTATTGTTCTGCTGATGAAAAAACATATTGGATGGTGTAAGTGTTATAAATAAACTTAATTTTGAAAGTATGCTACCGTTTTATTACAGTTTGTTGAACTTCGTTCATTTATTTTCGTTGTTTTATTTAAATAGCCTACCCTTTACGTTGTCAGTAATTACTGTGCTGTTAATTTCTGACACGGGAGTGTTTGTTTGTTAAAAAAATGTAAGGCTACCTTATCAAAAGTGCTCTTGTGTTTTGTTTCACTAATGCTGTTCTTGCAGGACGCGTGACAGGCATGCCGAGTGTGCTATGTGCAACGCTTCAGACTCAAATATAGAGCGGAAGTATATACGCGGTTGTGAGGTATCTGAAAAAATAGTTCCACTATAGCAAATAACACGGATTGAAATCATACATTGCGCCAATATATTTGTTTTTAATCATCAACGAACACCACGAACTACTCGGTGAGTAGTACCGTTTTGAAAATGAACGTTAAGTGTTGTTTTAATGACATGTTTGTGCATGGTCATTGACTTCCATTCTGAAGCAGTCAAGAGACACTTCTAAACAAGTCAAAAACTCAAGACACGACCCATTGTCAAAGTTTCTGTGTCCATCACTGTAGTTCGTCCAAAACAAACCAGAAATGAGACTCAAAGTGTTAAATACCGGAATTATCCTTTAACAACTGAATTTATTTGATGGTCAAATTTAAGGCCCTCTTAAAAAATTAAATAATAACTCTGTAGTCATTGTTTACACTTAAATGGATAATTCACTTTAAAATTCTGTCATCGCTTACTCATCTTCACGTTGTTCTAAACCTGTATGAATTTTCTTTTTTTCTGATGAAAAAATAAGATATTTTGAGAAATGATGGTAAACACTGTTGGACTTTAAGGCGTCCTTGCATGTTCATAATTTAGAGGAAAGGCACAAAATACAAATATCTAAGTTCAAATATTTATTGATCAGATATGAAAAAGTTTCACAGCATGCCGGACCTTCTCAAGACCACACTCGGTAGCGAAGGAAACCCAGCCTCTTTTCTAACAATTATTTATATATTATATGACGTCGATTTCTCTTAGAATTCTCCACCCACATCGGTTGTTCTCGTTCACCTGACTCCATTACCACACCCAGTTTTAGCCTGTAGGCAAAAATGGACACACACACACAGACAAAGAAAAAACAAACTGTTCTCCGCACCACTTTGAGAGTCCTGCTATTTGTAACTTTTCCCCCAGTACTTTTCCACTTCACATATGATTGACTTCACATAGCATATTACAATGCTCTCTTAAAAACAAATCATTAATAAAACATTCATTTATTCATAAAAAGACATAAGCTGTAAGATGGAAATGATTATTATGTAAAACACATTTCAATATCATAACATCATTTCATTATTCGTAAAATTGGTTATGTGAATAAGGCACACATTAACTTCTTTAGATAGATAAACACATATTAAGTCTTTTACTGCAATACTACTTCTAAGCAAACACTTTAATCATTATTAATAACCATCTGTTAGGAAAGAAAATACACACACACACACACACACACACACAGGAGATTCTGTTCTTCAAAGTTGAGCTGCCATGCCCCCATTAAGTTATTCTGTATGCAACCTTTATTTCATTGGTTAATACACATTTATCAAAGACAACATCTTATATTTATTTCATCAATTATTCAATGATTAATACTGATTAAGTAAGAAATACATTGCATATTTTATCCTGTAAATATTAAAATATTGGTTAATAACATGAATGTATGTTTGCTTTTCTCCCTCAGGCCTCACTCTTATCTTGACCAATACAAGCTGTACACATTCCAAGCTTATCCAACCGAAACCATGGCCTTGCAGCTTTTGCACACCCAAACTGCTCCCTCTCAGTAACTTTCCACTCTCTTAGACAAACACAAACAATATTTTACTTCAGCATGCTATAATGATTATTGAAAACACTTCTAAGTAAACTATTTACAAACATATAACCTTAAAATCCCACAATTCCCTCTCTTGACCTCTGAAAGAGGTCACACTTGTTCCTCCTCATCATCCTCCAGGTTCTGTACTGTATGGGGGTGGATTTTCTTTTTTTCTCTATTGCAGACACTATCAGCCTGTTACACAGGGATCTGAGACAGGGGATACAACAACATCCACAAGTGACCAGTATGGCCAAATCCAAGGTGTATGATATTGTTCAATTTTTGTGTAATTTAATTCAATTCCCCCATATCTCTTTAAACACGGATCTTGTGGTGTTGTTTTGGACCTTTTGTCAATTTTCAGATTACCTCCATTGTTTATGCCAAATATTATGGTAATTATAATTGCAGTTATAGCCCCTAGGGCCCACAGAACCTTCCAATTTCCATATAGCTTCATCTCTGTGGAAAAAATACACTTATGCCTATTGGCTAATACTCAAATAACAATCGTAAATTCAAAAAGGAAACATTGAAATGTAAGACTATATAAGAAACTTAAGAAATTCAAAGGTCAAAATTCATATACCAATATGGTATGTAGTTACCCAGGTTATAATGACTAAACAGTAATTGTGATGTTCAGGTCCCTGAACACTTCTGTCAGGATTTCCACCACCTTATGGAAATCCAATTTAATGACAATGATGACAATTTATTTATATAGCACAATTTAAAACAACAGCTGTTGACCAAGGTGCTTTCCAAATAGATAAAATAATAGATAAAAGACAGAAGAGAAAATAAGATAAAATCACATCAATAGATAAAAGACACAGGAAAAATAAAATAAAATCACATTAATTAAAATTTTCCTCAAAGGCTTTTGAGAATAAAAAAGTTTTGAGTCTAGATTTAAAAGTAAGGAGAGATGGAGCCTGTCTTAAGCTAACAGGTAAGCTGTTCCAAAGCCTTGGAGCCGCACTGTAAAAAGCTCGATCTCCCCTACACTTTAGTCTTTTTATCTAATTTATCTATCAATTTATCTAACCCACACCCCAGCCGGGGAGTAGGCACACTTGTTATTCCTTTTTCCTCACACCAATCTCTCATGCATCTGAGGCTGTTAGTAAAATTCTCATATGTTGGTAAATCAGTACAGTTTTGTTTGGTTATTAAATGAAAGATCAGTCTGCCGTCATCCTCATGGGTAACTGCACATTCACCTGTGTGTTTGTTTTGACTTACAACCTTTTGTGTACCGTACTTTGCCTTGAACTGTACGGCTATACCTGCACCGTATGCACAATCTGCACTTACACAGTGTGCTAGGGGTTCTGTTGCTGGGCTGGAAAAAATGTCACCTTTTTTATGCACAATTTTACAGATTGTCTGTTGACTTTGTGGTTGGTGTTGTGTGGGTGTTACCAATAGTGGTTCACTTCCCGTCTGTTCTCTCTGCTCTCCAGCAGGTTTAGTTTACTTTCACTTTCACTTTCAACAACCTCTCAACAACCTCCCTCTCTTGGACCTGAGTCCTCAGGTCCACACCTGTGTCTGTCAGTGACCTGGAAGGAAAATCACATGGAACACAAAAAGAAACATGGAACCAGGTGTCTCCTTTTCCTTGGAGCTACACACAATGCGACGGCCTGGCAGTCACTCTTAGCGACTTGGACCATGTGGGCTCGTCCCACTTCCTCCTTAACACCGTTACTCTCACCCAATCAGCTATACTTTTGGTTTGGTCACTGTCCCCTTCACGTGTTTTGGTAGCCTGCCATGAAAAATGTTCAATCAGATCAGTTAGTGTGTCAAAAGAAACAGCATGTGTTAGTGGCAGGATAGGGTCCTTCACCAGGGCATTCCTCGGACCCGGAAACTGGCGACCTGTAAACAATTCAAATGTTGTCAAACCAGTGATCCTGTTAACAGAAAAGCAAATAGACATTAATGCAATTGGCAATGCATCAAGCCATGTTATTTTCGTTTGTGCACAGATTTTGTCAAGTCAAGTTTTGATATCAAGGTCAGCTTCATTATTTCAGCTTTGCTCTGTCATTGGGGTGTCAAGCAGCCCCGAAACTATATGTCAATTCCATTGCGGGTTTGTCAGTTTGTCAGATCTAACTTTGTCTTGGGAAACCATGGTTGGGGATATAAGTGGTTTATTAGGCCGTTGACAACAGCCACTTCATTAGGTACCTACACGGCCTGTAGTATGTGTCAGGCTTCGCTAGCATTTGTTATAGGCCGGCCTTTCCTGGTTTCAAACCCACCTATGCAGATCCATATATACTACACCAATCACATATGCAGAATCACTAAAAATGGTCACCCTCTCTTCACCATGTAGTGCAAGGCTTTGATAACAGCTATCATTTCAGCTCTCTGTGCTGACTGTTTACCGTTCAACCTACCACTCAGTCTTGTTACAAAATCATTTTCAACCTGTTCAACAACTGCAAAACCTGCCTTCAATGTGCCATCTGCTGCTCTGAAACAACAACCATCTGTAAACAGTGTGATTACCGGTCGGGGAGTTGTCAGTGGTACCGCGAACAAACCATCTCTCAATATATTTGCTTTTTCAGTCAATGGTATGCAGTCACATGGCTCACCCTCAGTGATTAGATCTGCCATGTTTACACCCTCATGGACATAATTTCAGGTTTGGTTGGCCAGGATTTTGGTAAGCTTTCTGTAGGACACAGTAATATATATTGGTAAATACTTTGTTATGTTTTGTCTGTTGAAATGTATAGGGCTTAAATGAAACCGGGGTGATATTGCAAAAACCTACGTCCGTAGGCCCCTGTGACCATAGGTCATGTGGCATGCTTTCAATTAGTTGTCCCGTCCCTTCACCGTCTGTGTTTTCCCTACCATGACTCCTGGTCAGTTGTTCGTGTTTTAGGATGGCTACATCCTCTGTCTGCTGCCTGATCCAATAAACGTCATGACTATGTGAGTGTCATACCCCTGAGATATGTGATGGTTGCCAGTCGGTAAGGGTTAAAAGCATCTTAACCATGCTGCCTAGCTCTCTAGCCTCATGGTTAGGGTGCAAAGCTAGTGAAATATGTGGTGCGGCTGTGTCAGACATCCTATACCATTCTTTCTGGCCGTCTGACAAAAATATGGGTGCAGCCACGCCTTGTTTGCCAACAAATATACCACATACCACCATCCACCAGTCTCCACTTGGTCCCCTCAATGGACATGAAAAGTTCCTCATAGGTTGTTGTGACAAACCTGTCATAAAACATGGTGCAGTGAAGTGGGTCTATGGGGGGTAAAAATAGGGCCCTGTCTTGTATCCATGACTTGTGGGTGTTATAAGGAGACACTACACTGTTGCTAGACATTTCATCCTCCCAGTCGACCTCCAGTTCTGCCCAATAAATGTCGACTGACTCCTTATATTTCCCCCCCACTAACATCCATTGATTACCTGTCTCTGTTGAGCTCAATGAACAGTTAACTGTGTGTCCGTCTGGAAACCTAACTACAATACCATCAGGTGAACATAGTATGCTAGCCCCTAGTTTTGTTAACAAATCTCTGCCCATTAGGGGAACAGGTGCGTTGGAGGAGTACAGAAATGAATGCGAGACAAGTTGATTAGCAACTTGTGTTGGTAACTGTTTTGTCAATGGCCACTTTTCAATTTCACCAGAGAAACCCATCACACTCACTGTTTTGTTACTTAAATATGCTGACCATACGGTGCCGCTTATTACAGTAGAGTATGTAGCTCCAGTGTCCACTAGAGCTTTTAGTGGTGTGCCATTCACCACTATGTCCATGAGGGGCTCGGCCATTCCCCCCATGGTGGTTCCCTGTGTGCCCCGTCATTCCTCTGCACCACCACCCTGGCCCCATGATGGGAGCATAGGCGCCATTAAATCAGGTGATGATGAGTTGTGTGGCCCTGGTGGTCCCCTGCCAAAACCACCATGTCCACGCCCGCTACCTCCTCTATTGGGACCCCATCCCCTTGCATTCGGTGCGTTAAGTGGATGCCGTACACTGGAATTTTGGGGCTGTGGCCCGAGTTGTGGGCACCTGTGGGCCCAATGACCTTCCTGTCCACATACATAACATGTATTCCCTCCAAAAGCACCATACCCCCCTCTGTTACTACCACCCCGTCCTCTGGGAGCCCCTCTATATTGCTGATAACCTCCCCATGGGTTCCCTGTGTAGGGTGGGCCTGCATAAGGGTCTGGTGGACCATAGGCTTGTGAGTATTGGTCATACTGTATCGCATTGGGAGGACCTGAAGTGGAGGGTGGCTGGGCAACCTGCTGTGGCATTTGTTTCTTTTTGTTTGTGGCCTGTACAGCTACAGTTTCAAAAGCTCATTCTCAATCATATCTACCTGTACAAGTTCTGTTTGTGATTTGTTTATGGCCCTGTCTGTAAAATCTCTTTCCCCTGTTGTTAGCATTTACATTTCTCTGAAGTCTTAATAGAGTTGTGACTATCTGTCCCTGTGTCATAATTGTTTGTTGTAATCTTTCCATTTTTCTTTTCAGGGCCTCTATTTCATCAAATTCAACATCTAGTTCACCGCTGTTTACTGTTAACACCGGCTGTTGCTTTGAGATCGAAACAGACTTTACCTCATAAGGAGGAGTTGTTTGCAGTGAGGGGTGTAGCGACTTCACTTTAGGAGGAGCCATGGGAGGAGTTGTGGGCGTCACACTTGAGTCTGGCTGACTGTTTCCTTGTTCAATTTCCTTTTGCTTTGCAGCTGCACCACTGCCAACTTCCCCTTTTCTTCTTTGGTTTGATAGCCTGCATGGCAGCAGCGATAAGAGCTAATCTCGTCCAAATTCTCTACTCTTTCTCTAAGCCTGTCACAGTTGGCCCTTTGCCAAACCACTTTTTCCTTCTGCCTTTACAATCTCAATTCTGTGTACCAGTCTATGTTCCATGGCAAAAATGATGGGAGTCAGGGGAACACGTTTTTTCTCCTCCGTAACCCAGCAATTTTCTTCACACAATGTGTTCCATGCTGATGTAACCTCCTTTTGTCTTTTCTTAATATCTTTTGGATCGGTTTGGGCCAACATCAGTTTCAATATTTTTTGCCACTGAACATAGACCGGTGGGCAACCATACTCATCACACTCTTTTTGAAATTCAGCCATTTTAAGACAATTTTCGAGCACTGAAAATTACAAAGACACACAAGTCGCTCCTATCTTAAGCAAAAGCATATACAACAGTAGTTTTCAGGACTTCCACCCGCGCGACTACTGACCCGTCTTTTAGCGAAGTTTGAAAGCAAAAGGATATATACACCAGTAGTTTTCAGGAATTTCACCCGCGCGACTACTGACCCGTCTTTTCAAAGAAAATCGAAAAACACACAACTATACAAAAATAGGACGTCTTTTCAGTTTTTGTGGAGTTCTCATCCAACAGGCCTTTCACCTCTCTTTTGGTACTTTTCAGCGCCTAATACGCTGAGGGCCTCCAACCCAGCTTTAATATTCGTAGGATTTTCACCTAACGGGCCTTTCACCCTTCTTTTGGTACTTTATAGCGCCTAATGCACTAATGGCCTCCAACCATAAATTACTATTTCTCTTGGTTCTTTATAGTGTCTAATACACTAATGGACTCCAACCATAAATTACCAAGGTACCTTTTTCAAAAGTTTTTCATTCTGATCATATGTTTAAAATATCTATGTGTTAAAATTCAGTTCGGATATCCTTTTCAACACAAGTAATTTGGTATATTCAAAGAGCAGAATATGATAAAACAGGCTCTGCTTACCTTTTTAGTAGAGCGCGCTTTTTGTGTTGAATTGGATTCCTCCCTTACTTTGGTTTCTTCAATATGAAACCCTCCTTCCTTTCACTCTCTCCTTTCCCTCCAAAGAAACGTCGGGGTCACCAATTGTTGGACTTTAAGGCGTCCTTGCATGTTCATAATTTAGAGGAAAGGCACAAAATACAAATATCTAAGTTCAAATATTTATTGATCAGATATGAAAAAGTTTCACAGCATGCCGGACCTTCTCAAGACCACACTCGGTAGCGAAGGAAACCCAGCCTCTTTTCTAACAATTATTTATATATTATATGACGTCGATTTCTCTTAGAATTCTCCACCCACATCGGTTGTTCTCGTTCACCTGACTCCATTACCACACCCAGTTTTAGCCTGTAGGCAAAAATGGACACACACACACAGACAAAGAAAAAACAAACTGTTCTCCGCACCACTTTGAGAGTCCTGCTATTTGTAACTTTTCCCCCAGTACTTTTCCACTTCACATATGATTGACTTCACATAGCATATTACAATGCTCTCTTAAAAACAAATCATTAATAAAACATTCATTTATTCATAAAAAGACATAAGCTGTAAGATGGAAATGATTATTATGTAAAACACATTTCAATATCATAACATCATTTCATTATTCGTAAAATTGGTTATGTGAATAAGGCACACATTAACTTCTTTAGATAGATAAACACATATTAAGTCTTTTACTGCAATACTACTTCTAAGCAAACACTTTAATCATTATTAATAACCATCTGTTAGGAAAGAAAACACACACACACACACACACACACACACACAGGAGATTCTGTTCTTCAAAGTTGAGCTGCCATGCCCCCATTAAGTTATTCTGTATGCAACCTTTATTTCATTGGTTAATACACATTTATCAAAGACAACATCTTATATTTATTTCATCAATTATTCAATGATTAATACTGATTAAGTAAGAAATACATTGCATATTTTATCCTGTAAATATTAAAACATTGGTTAATAACATGAATGTATGTTTGCTTTTCTCCCTCAGGCCTCACTCTTATCTTGACCAATACAAGCTGTACACATTCCAAGCTTATCCAACCGAAACCATGGCCTTGCAGCTTTTGCACACCCAAACTGCTCCCTCTCAGTAACTTTCCACTCTCTTAGACAAACACAAACAATATTTTACTTCAGCATGCTATAATGATTATTGAAAACACTTCTAAGTAAACTATTTACAAACATATAACCTTAAAATCCCACAACACACAGCAGAAAGTGACCATAGACGTCCATGGTAGGAATAAAAAAATATGATGGAATTTAATGGGTACCGTCAACCATGTGCTTACCATCATTTATCAAAATATTTTCCGTCAACCATGTGCTTACCATCATTTATCACAATACTTCCAAAATATATTTTTTTCCTACTATGGAAGTCAATGGTACTCCAGGGGAAAAAAGAGGAATATCTTGGAAAGAGGTTGAAAACATGGGATCTGCTTTTATGTTAAGTTGGGTGATGAACAGAAGATGCAATCTTATGTTATTACTATCTTATTGATTGATATATTGTAAAATGTTCAATTTAATTTTAATATCAATTATTAAATATTAAGTACTTTATAACTAAGTATTACTTAATTTACAGATTAGCCCAATAAAATGAACAAAGTTCATTGCATGACAACAAATATGCGACCCATCACGGAAAACAGTGACACAAGCTGGCAGCACAACTTTTGAGATAAAGAGAAAGATTTTTTTTTTTCAAAATTGGTGATTTCCTTTTTTTTGCAGATTCTGTTAGTTGAGATCACGAAGAAGCCTCTCCATGTTTGAGATAACAGTATTTGTATATTTAAAAGAATACATTTTGCGGTTGAAATTGGCTTGTTTTTCCAGCACCGTGGCTACTAAATAGGTATAGTTCACCCTTAAATGAAAATAATGTCATTAATGACTTACCCTTATGTCGTTCCAAACTCGGAAGACCACCGTTCATCTTCCGAGCACAGTGTAAGATGTTTTAATGTCAAGAAAGGTTATAAAAACATCATCAAAGTAGTCCATGTGACATCATTGGGTCAGTTAGAATGTGTTGAAGCATTGACAATACATTTTAAATACATTCCAAAAATAGCAAAAATTCAGACTTTATTTAGCATTGTATTCTCTTCCAGTTCTGTTGTGAACCGCGTGAAGTCACGTGACTGCAGTGACGCGGCTGACATGTTTTCTCAAACGTGTTTGCAAAGTTTTTTTTTCAAACTTACAACGTGCGTCTCCCTCAGACAGTAAACAAAGCTTGGTTGCACAAAACAAAAAAGCTGTGGTGCAACAGATAACACGTCAGCCGCGTCACTGCAGTCACGTGACTTCAGTGTCTCGTGCACACGGTTATAAAGACAACAGCAACTTTTATTTTGTTTAACGTTCGACACTATACGCAATACAAATTATTTCTTATTGAATTATTACTCTAACAGGCCGTCAGGGCATCACTGATTTTGCGACATTAACAGTACATTAAAACATTAGGATAGGTGAAGAAAAGTAACTGATCCACCATTGCAAACACAGTTTAGTACAAACAACAAGACAACAACAAACAGGAAAGTATTATGGTAAGAAACATGCTCCACAAGTTTCTGTTCTTGGAAGAAGTAAAAGTTAAAGAAGAAAAACGATAGTGTGTGTGCAAATGCTGTCTATTTCCTTTGTATAATTGTTTGTAGTGGAGTGTCTTGTCTGATGTACGCCAACTGTACGCGCACTGTCTGTGCGGTCTCAAATTTTGGGCTGCACGTGGTCGGTCCATGCGGCCGACCACGGACCCTCCTGATGATGAAAATGACGTCATGCAGACGTCCCGCATACGCGGACGTCCCTAGTATACTTTCGGCTTAAGAGAGGTGAAAACGGCACAAACATTAAAGCCTGTTTTCTCCAATTTGAGCTTTTTTGAGTGCCTACCTTCAAATGGCCACAACTTCTGCAATTATTATCAGTCTTCCATGTGTTACATATCGTTGAAAAGCTTGGAGACTACACTTTCAGAATCTGCGAATAACTCAAAATGCTCCAGATCCAACTTGTGTCCCTACTTTCCATGATTGGTCACAATTGTAAACATTGCAATTTTATCTGTAAGGATGTGTCACAGGTCGGGACGGACCACAGACTGTAACAAGCCACGCCCCTTCCTAGTTTCCACCTCGAGGAGGTCCCAAAGCCACCCCAATGACCAGACACACAAGGAATGAATTATAATTAAAATAAATCTTTATTAAATTACTTAAAACAAGCGGGAAAAGGGGAAAGGGACAATTTAAAACAATGGTTCCTTCACGCCTCCAGGCGGGGCTTCCACAGGGACGGGGGGGCAGACTCCTTGGGGTTTGCTCCCTTGAACCCGTGGCGCGCTCCTCTTCTCCTGGAGGCAAGATCACAAGAGAAAGAAATTATTGTACTGTTTACCAATACTAATACTGGCTTTTCCTTCCTCCTTCAGGTCCGTGCTGCGAACAGAGGTGCGTGTTGCACTAGACTGAGACTTTTCCTTCCTTCTTCAGGTCCGAGCTGTAAGCAAAGGTAAGTGAGTACACAGAACTGAAACTTTACTTCCTTTTTCAGGTTCGTGCTGTAAGCAGAGGTAAGTGACTACACAAGACTGGGATTTTTCCTTTCACAGGTTCGTGCTGTAAGCAAAGGTAAGTGACTACACAAGACTGGGATTTTTCCTTTCACAGGTTCGTGCTGTAAGCAAAGGTAAGTGTTACACAAGACTGAAACTTTACTTCCTTTTCTCAGGTTCGTACTGTAAGCAAAGGTAAGTGACTACACAAGACTGAAACTTTACTTCCTTTTCTCAGGTTCGTGCTGTAAGCAAAGGTAAGTGACTACACAAGACTGGGACTTTTCCTTTCTCAGGTTCGTGCTGTAAGCAAAGGTAAGTGTTACACTTTTCTCAGGTTCGTGCTGTAAGCAGAGGTAAGTGACTACGCAAGACTGGGGCTTCTCCTTTCACGTGTTCGTGCTGTAAGCAAAGATAAGTGTTGCACAAGACTGAAACTTTACACCCTTTTCTCAGGTTCTTGCTGTAAGCAGAGGTAAGTGACTACGCAAGACTGGGACTTCTCCTTTCATAGGTTCGTGCTGTAAGCAAAGGTAAGTGACTACACAAGACTGGGACTTCTCCTTTCACAGGTTCGTGCTGTAAGCAAAGGTAAGTGACTACACAAGACTGGGACTTTTCTTCCCAATTCCTCTCTACCCTGGGGCAGTGGGCTTAACAAGGTGTCAATCAAGGGTTTAACAATGTGCTTCGACTTACGGGCTCCAAAAGGGCAGGGGAGGGGACGTCGAGTATGGAGGTGTAGAGCCGAACGCTTCCCTTGTTCTTCCTCCGCTCACAGTATCGGGGACGCGGAACAGGGGCGAACCTTTGAAGAGGCTCCACACAAGAACAGTTATTTTGTACAGACCTCAACCCGACAACCCTTCGTCGCAAGCATTGATCATAAATTGGTCTGCTCACTTCAATACCCAGATGCTTCACCACTGCCCATTCACTCGTCAAGGAAAGATTTCGTCGCTTCAACCTCAAGGGAATCCTAGTTGCAATTTCCTCCAACCCACACTCCACCGACCTCAACAGCTGGGGTCTTCCTCACGACTCCTCTGGCCTCGAAGTGGCTCCTGTCAACACGAGCACAGCACAACACTGCAAGCTGAGGTGTACACACACAATGAAGACACGGACTCACCCACGGCACTACACACACACTAAGTGAACTACGGACTAAGCCAGAACTCGAGCCGGGCCTGCCGTGCAGTTGGTTGGGTGGTTTTGTTTCTCGGTGGAGGGGAAGAAGTGCATAGAAGATGGACGCGGGACCCCCTTGTGGTATTTACTGGTGCTCCTCAGCTCACCCATGCTTCGCTCCTCTGTGGGGCCGCTACGCTATGTGGTAGACTCACAACACAAGAACAGATAATGCACTTCAGATTTACAAAGCGTAACACAGACTTTAATGTCTCTCACATGTATCTTGTACTTCCAGTATGGTTCTCCGGCTCACCCACGCTTCCCTTTCCAGTGGGGCCGCAACGCTACGTGATAAACTCACAGCACACGAACAGGTAATACACTTTAGATTCACAATACGTAACAATGACTTTGATATCACTCACATGCGTCTTGTTCTTCCAGTATGTTTCCCCGGCTCGCCCACGCTTCCCTTTCCAGTGGGGCCGCAACGCTACGCGATACTCACAGCACACGAACAGGTAATACACTTTAGATTTACAATACGTAACACAGACCTTGATATCACTCACATGCGTCTTGTACTTCCAGTATGTTTCCCCGGCTCGCCCACGCTTCCCTTTCCAGTGGGGCCGCAACGCTACGTGATAAACTCACAGCACACAAACAGGTAATACACTTTGCTGAATTCTTCCCAAATATTTAGTTCATTTACTCACACTCCCGGAGGCTTCACTACTCTTCCTGATCCTGTTCACAGCTGGAGTTACGCTGTTTGATGGTCCTTGCCGTCCGCCGCGGTAAGTGCTTTCCAAGTTCTCTAGCTCCACGAAGACGTGTCGTGTCGTTACATCCACATCATACCAGCAATTTTTTTCCACTTACTCAACCCAGTGACTCGATTTAGCGATGCTTCCTTCACCCAGTTTAGCCTAACTCCAATTCCTCTGTTTCCCAGTTCCACCAGACCTCCATGGCAACAGCAACACAGCACTACGACAACCAACACTAACACAACAAGACCCCGTTTGTATTTTCAGAGTGCCTTTTATACTCATTCCTTTCTCCGCTTCAACCAGTCGCCAACCGCTGCATTGATTTTTTGCCCCTGTGTCTCATCTGGCTTGATTTGCTGTCGAAAAGACTACAGGAAGTTCCGGGGTTTCTGGTAAGTCGTCCGGGCGGAACTATCTCCGGGCGGAACCAACCTTCTCAAATTTAGGTTCCGCCCACGGAAAAAGGTCACACCGTGAGAGATGTCTCGCAGGTCTCCGATTAATCTCGTAACACAGAGATGGTTGAAGTACCTGATGATGTTGATGTAAGAGTTTAAATATAAATTTTTACCTCCTAAAACCCGACCTTTGGTTTGTCTTTTTTATTCAGATATCTACCAGCTATTTTGGGGTTAGAAAGAACCAATAAATATAATAACCAAATATTTTTCTAAGAACATGAAGCAGTGTATTTGTCCATGTTTGAGTGCGACAGGTTCCAGTTAAACAGAATTAAGTATTATGGTACAAAATGTTTAGAAGGTTAATCACTATTTAAGAGTTTTCATTCATTTTTATTAAAAAAGAATACGTTATCTGGACTATATGGAACCTCATCTTCGTCCAATTATACTACAAGGAACATTGTAATTGTGTAAATGTCTAGACATTTAACTTGTTTGCCCTATTCATATACACCTCCCCCCCTTCTTTTTTCTCTAATCTGTTATGTATGGGTTTGTCATTTTTTGTTTAGAATCTGAGCTGTATGTTGTTGTTGTTGTTGTTTTTTTTTTTTCTTTTGTGGGATGTCTTGTTCTTTTTGTATAACAAATGAAAATCCAATAAAAATAATTATATATATATATAAAAAAGAATAAGTTATTGACCGTGCAGTGATATGTTTAAGGATGTCGTTCAGGTCACAGCTCAGTCTCCTTACCCTGAGGTGGTGGAGGTAAACAATAGTATTAATGTTAGTGTTTGTTTTAACATTTCCATGCACTATTTAAGGGTTTTTGGTAACTTTATATAAAAATAAATTATATGTAGGGTTATTACTTTCTTTGTTGCTCATAAGCTTTACATGAATGGCGTGCCTTTAGGGCTAGACAAGATCAGGAATATAATGACAGTCTACATGCTGACCAAGAAAGAGTTAATGACACTTAGTTATTTTTATGAAATAAAATGTTTCTTTCTGTATATGTAAGTTTATGCATACAAATTCATATTGGTAATTTCCTTTTTTCTGTCTTCTACACTACAGGACTGTGCCCGGCAGACCTTAATAACAGACAGAGGGACGTATATTGTTACTTACACCCCCTCCCCCCATTTGTATGCATTCAAATCAGAGACTCATTAATTTCCATTTTTATACACTTTTGGCAGGCTGTGGAAAGACATCGTCTTAAATTGAGCATGCAGATCGAGTCAAAGGATGGCATACCCCTACAATTTAAATATCCAGATGGCCATGTCTTAAGGAGGTTTAACCTCATGGAACCAATTAATGTATTATGAAATTGTGTTAAAATTTAGGAAAATTCTCAAGCATAAGTGTTATTTGACCTTAACACCACAACTAACAGTTTGAGCTGCTTTTTTGATCTGTTCTAAAGCAATTTCCTAAGCCACACATTTGTTTTAGATTTCTTTGATCAACCACATCTGATTTAGAAAAAGTGTGTTGCGGTCATGACAGCTAGCCAACAAACTTCATTCATTTTTTTAAAAGGACCTTTTCGATTTTGTGGGATCCAAATAAAATGGCCACAGCTGTGTTTTCTGTCAAGAAAACCCGGGGTTCTGCAAAAATAAACATAACCAGAAGAAAGATAATTGATTATGTCAATGAATTCTGCACACTTTTTGTTACATGGGATCAAATAGACATAAATATGGAAGTGAGATTCCTGTATTACTATAATGTATGAAACCTCAAAAATTGTAAATACGACTTTAGTAATGTTCTTTATCTTGATCTGAATGGACAGGTTAATCAAGAAAACCAAACTGAAACCAACACATCTATTGCTAACTTGCCTGTTTTTAGTCATGGCACTGACAGTAGCGAGTAAGTACTGTTTGTCTACATTTTATTTAATTACCTTGCTGTTAGGTGAGACTGCAACATCAAAACTGTTGCCTATGGCCCAAAGTCCTCTTTGATGAATGTGTACTTTGTGAAACTTTACTAACAAATTTATAGTTGTGTTGATTTGAAAACCCTATTGACGATTCTAGTGTTCAAAGTGTCCATGGAGGAGACGCCCATCAGTAACATGATCAACATTTGTCATGATAACATCATGGACGGTGCCAAAAGGGCAGTTACTAGGAAGAGTTTTAATCCTGGAGCACGAAAAAGTGTTGTGTTTATGGATGAGACTATACAGGCAGAGGGTTCTGTTGATGAGGGTGGTCCTTCACAAGAGTTTTTCCGCCTACTGATAATGGCCATAAAGGATAGCACCCTTTTTACAGGGCTAGAAGACAAAAATATTTTCCCGGGACTGACTTTTTCTGTCTATGTTAATATTTGATACATTCTAATTACGTTTGGGAGGAGCATGGTCCTGTAAATCAAACCTATCCCCTTAAAGACATCTGTTTATATATTCATCACTTATCGCTGTCCTGTAACAGTTTTAACACTATTCCTCCTCTACCGCAGGGATGTGTACTATCACCCATCCTTTACACACTATATACAAATGATTGCCAAGCATCCTCCTCAGCTCACACCTTTTTTAAGTATGCTGATGACACAGCACTGGTGGGCTTCTTTTATCCTGATACCCCATCTGTAGAAGGCTTTGAAAGGGAGGTTCAAGGTTTTATTAAGTGGTGCACAGATAATTTTCTACAGGTCATTGTAAAGAAAACTTAAGAAATGTTAATAGATTTTAGTAAAAAAGGGATACCTGTCTCTTCATCTGAGATTAATGGTGAACAGATAGAGCGGGTCTCATCTTATAAATATTTGGGAATTGAGATAAATGATAAATTGTGTTTTAACCATTGTGCACAGAACAAGTGTAGGAAACTGCAACAGAGGATGTTCTTTCTTAAGAAGCTAAAAGATTTTAAACAGACAGCAGCATCCTCCAATTATTTTATAAGTCTCTTTTGCAAAGTATCCTGTCTTTTGGGTTAATCGTTGTTTTTGGAAATATGTATGTACATGATCATAAGAAATTGCAGTGCATTATTAAATCAGCCAGTAGATTTATCGGAGTGGACCAGGTATCTGCAATCCAGCTTTATAATGAGCTCATTTTGGGTAAAATGGAGCAAATCCTAGCATATCCAACACATCCTCTGTTCCCAAAGTTTGTCAGAAGTAGCAGGTCGAATGGTAGAATTCTGCAGAGAGCAATAAAAACAGCAAGGTACCACAAGTCATTTGTACCTACAGCAATCAGATTGCATAATAATAGATTTAAAATATCTGCTGCACTTTAGTTCACCCTTCGGCACATCTATGCAACTTCTTTTTAGGTATTGGAAAGTTTTTTATCTATAATCTTATCTATTTATTCTTTATTTATTTTATAGCTTTTTCATGAAATGTCTTTGTGATGTTTGTAATGTCGTATATTTATTGTTTGTTTGTTCATGTTTTGTGAGACTTGCAATATTGACCACACGAATTTCCCCTTGGGGGATAATAAAGTTGACCTTGACCTTGACCTATCATCACACTCTCAGCTGGTATCTACCCCAGTTAAAGAATGGGGAGTACTCTGGGTTTGGGCTAATATCCAAAGCCGGACCTCTGGCTTTCTCCGTCTTTTTATATTTTTCAATTTAGTTAAAAGAAATGTTGAGACATTGATGATTGTAAAACAAAGGAAGACGTTTAACCTATCACACAAGTCTGCTACACACACACGCACAGCTGTACATTTAATCATAATTACTATATTTATCATCATCATTAGACATCATCTATAAAAGACTTCTCCCTGTATTCATGTAAGAAGGCTGTGTCATTTTTTTCTTGTTTGAGAATGGACCGACTTTTTTTCTTAGTTTAACTGTTGGTAACATATAGCCATGTTCTGTGGTAAAGTGCTTACATTTAAAAAAATGTATGCATAGCAAAGTTGTAAGATAAGGCAACCTGGTCATCAATGGCACAATGGTGTGGGGGATATTTTCTTGGCACACTTTGGGCCCATTAGTACCAATTGAGCATTGTGTATTGTTTCTGACCATGTTCATCCCTTTATGACCACAGTGTACCCATCCTCTGATGCAGGGGTTCCCAACCTTTTTTGTTCCAGGGACCAGCATATTCATAAAAAAATTTCCAGGGACCAGTTGTCAATTTGAATGCCTCAATTTTAAGATGCATCGTTTGAAACATATCACTGTGTAAAAACAGTAACAGCCTATCATTTAATTGCATATAATGAGGCTACTTGTATGAATATACCAATCTTTTAAAACTTTCAGACCGGTTCACAAAATGTTTCCCTTTTCTCCCATACAATTAGGTCTACTTCAAAAGCAACTTACACAGCACTCAGTCACTAGCAGGTGGCAGTAATGGCAAATTGTATGTAAATACCAGTCCATTTTACCGGTCAAATCTATCCAGAACCACCAAAGACAATCACTTCAACAGCAACTTAGTGTTTTCACTTACCAACAGGTGACAACAAAGACTAATTGTATGAAAATAAGAGCCAGTTTCAACAGTCAGACAGTTTTAGGATACAATATCAAACACACAGTAATTTCTGTTCAGCCTAATCACTAATCAGCCAATCATTTTTAAAAGTATTAAATTAGAGATTAAGCTTTAACCTTCAACAAAAAAATACCAGACCAGACCAATGAGAACAAAACTATTTTAATGTGAAAAAAAAACATACGCATTCAAAACATCGCAGAGCGTGCAGGAGTTATATTTGGGACCATTTTACACCATCATGACTATAAGTTTGTGTGTTAATTCACAGCTTTTGGTTTTGTGCACATGTAAGTTATAATATTGTTTTTATTTTGTCTATCTGATTTATCTCGTGATAGGATGCATTTGGTTAAAAATTAATGTAGTAAAGTGCAGCCTTGAGATCCGCAGCTTCAGCGCGCGAATCTTAAACGGCACTGCACGACTAATGACTACTGGGACTGTCATATTAAATAACATTATAAAGAGAACAACATTGTAATAAAACATTGTGAATTATTTTGGTGTTGCCATGTCGCGTTGTTCCAGGAAGAGCGCGTCCACCACATGAGCATTCTGAATGGCACATAACTTCGTTCGAATTCACTTTGCGTGAAATAAAGCGCTAGCAATGCTCCAGTTTACTGGTATCTATTTAACGCACGCACCTCAAACAACATTGCACAGCTAATAATAACGATGAAAACACTATTTTAATACTAAATTGTTGTTAATTTATTGGTATTTGTTATTTTCAGCACGTTGTTCCAGGAAGAGCGCGTCCACAACAGTCAAAATAATATTTTTAAATTAATTAAATATAAAAAGTAGCCTATTATTCTTTGAAAAATCTGCATTTACTGAAATTACTATTTTGCCAAATTGAAAATTAAATAGAAAATATACTTTGGGGACGGACGTTATATATGAATATGTAATGTGCATTTACCTTGGACTCGGAGTGGGTTGCGCATCCATTCTTTGCCATTACTTGGGTCTTTTTCAGATGGAGAATAACGCTCAAACTCATCAGACAGTGATGTTAGGTGGCAATTTATCAACTAATGAAATAAGCCATTGAAGTTTGCTGAGGCCCGCTCATCTCTCCACATACTTCTCTTTCACTTCAGGTGCAACGCGCATTTTTGCAGTCCGTTCAGATACGACGTGTTGCTAAGCAAGGCGCAAGGTGCTCAAAGAAACAATTTAATTGATTTATTGTTTATGTTTTAGATTAAATAACATTACATGTCATAGCATTTAAAAAAGACAATTATTATTATTATAAAAATATAATTCTGGGAATTTTCAAGGAATATTTCAAGGCCCGGTCCTAACGGGTCCACGGACCGACACCGGTCCGGGGACCGGGGGTTGGGAATCACTAGTTTGATGGATACTTCCAGCAGGATAACGCGCCATGTCATAAAGAGCAAATAATCTCAGACTGGTCCTTGAACATGACAATGAGTTCACTGTACTCAAATAGCCTCCAGAGTCACCAGATCTCAACCCAATAGAGCATTTTTGGGGTTTGGTGGAATGGGAGCTTCGTGCCCTGGATGCGCAGTCGACAAATCTGCAGCAACTGCGTGATGTTATCATGTCAATATGGACCAAAATATCTGAGGAATGTTTCCAGTACCTTGTTGAATCAATGCCATGAAGGATTAAGGCAGTTCTGAAGGCAAAAGGGGGTCCAACCCGGTACTACCTAATAAAGTGGCCGGTGAGTGTATATATAAACTATTTCGCCATTTAAAACAAAACTGAACTGCTTTAATTGCTGCAAGAGTAGTACAGCTGTGTAAGGAATCTGTGTAAGGATTTATTTTTTTGCTATTTCTGCGGATTTCTTTTGCAAAATCTATTCGGAATTTCGCGAAATTATTTAAAATGTTTTAAAACGATCTGAGAAGAATGGGCGCTGTGAATATAACCAATCAGTATAGAGAAAACAATGAGTCATCAGGAGCCTCATTTCATAGCCCTGCCTTCCCACCCGTGCTTTTAAACTCAAATCAGTGAGAGAATCGTGACAAAACTGCGAGCACAGAGGGACAAGTAGATGAGTTATTTCAGGAAATAGTTTTCCCTCTGTATGCAAGTCATTTTCCATTGGTTTATTTTACACACAGAGACAGATTATATGCAATTAATTCATATTTGCATTTGCATATTTGTTTTTTATTGCACACCACTGTTTGCAGACTTGCAATGCTTTTGGCAGTATTTCAGCGCAAAAACTGTGCCAAAAGTGTAAGCGCGGAAAAACTGAGGTCAGATGCATACAGTTTATACTTAGTGTAAATATGAAGTTTCATTTTTACAAGACATGAATTACACTTATGATTAACGGTTCAATGATGCAAAACTTGTTTACTTACGCTTGCAACTTTATTCACACCAGGGGGTTCTGGCCAAGATGGCGGGCTGAGCACATGTGTTTTACCGAGCTGCTTAGTTAATCTCCATTTAAAAAGTTATTAAAATTATCTTTTACACCTACCTAAAATATAAGTTATTCACTCCTCCTGTGTTTTGCACACTCAAAATGCGGAAATCTTCTCAGCAAGCCACTCATCCGAAGATCGTCATCCCTCCGGCTGATGGTTCAACTCCAGCTCCGGTCTCAGATGACTCAAAGATGGAGTTACAGACCGACCCTGCAGGTGAACGTCGTGACTTGTCTTATTTAACCCCTACTAAAACAAACACCTTGAAAAAAGTAAGATTCTGCAAGGAAGACATCACTAATGCAACTTTGCTACAAGCCATCACTTCATTGACCGCTCGTTTTGATGCACAAGATGTACATTTAGAAGAAATGGCGACACAAATGCTGAGAAACAATGTCATGATCGCAGAGGTTTCCAAGGCTGTAGAATTTAATGCAGCTGAAATTAGAGAATGCAAAGGAAAGTGTACAGAGACGAGCAAAGCGCTCCTGGATTTAACAACAACACACAAGACCTGGCGAGCAGAATGTCTGAACTCAGGCGGTACAAAAGTAGATGGAACCTCAGGATCAACGGATTGAAGGAAACGCCTGAGGAGGATCACAGCAAGGAATTGACTGATCTTATCGCTGAAATAGCACTGCATCTCGTTCACAAAATAGATGACGTTGTGGATACAGTGTATCGTATTTGCAAGAAGGAACTGGGGAAGACAAGACAGATGATTGTGCAGTTTACCATGAGGAAGTATAGAGATGAAATGTGGAAAACAACTAAGAACTCATTAGTCTGTCGGGACCGCAGAGTCAGATTCATGGAGGATCTTACGAAAGAGGACCGACTGGCCCATGCGGAGCTGTGGCCATTGATCGATCAGGCGCGCAAAGCTGGAAAGAAAGCATATTACCGTGGACCTGTCCGTTACATTGAGGGACGACGCATTGACTCAACATAGTTATATACTTGTTCTGATTATAGGTAGGATGATGAGAGATATGATTGTTTGGAGAGATTCTAGGTTGTGAGGTAGGCCTATGTTCTAGGTTTGTGGTCATACAACCTGGTGGAATTTTTTTCTTGTTCCTTTACATACAAGTGTTTGCATTCTTTTTTGTTTATATTTTTGCATTTAATTTTCCTCTTTGGTTTAACTTTAAATGCTTCCAGTTAAATACCATTGTCGTTCATGTCATTAAATGTTAAGGGCATTCAAAATAAGGTTAAAAGAAAGGCTATATTCCTATATTGTAAAGGGAGTGGATCTCACTATATTTTTCTACAAGAAACGCATTCTTTTGTTACTGATGCTACCTTTTGGTCCAGTCAGTGGGGAGATAAAATTTTATTTAGCCATGGTTCCTCCCACTCAGCAGGAGCTGCAATTTTATTTAATAATTGTCCAGGGAAAATAATGTCTTCTAGATCTGATCTAAATGGACATTGGCTTGAGGTAGTTTTAGACATTGAGAATATTTTTTTTCATTTTAATTAATTTATCTAACCACAATAATTCTAAACTGAATCAAAATCAACTACAGGAGGTATCTTATGTAATCTCTGATCTAAAAAGATTATACCCAACAGATAATATTGTTGTAGGTGGGGACTTTAATGTGGTACCAGATGAGATGCACGATAGACATCCACCTAAAAGCAATACTTCACGGCCTAACCCTTTAATCTCCCACTTTTGCACTAATATGAAATTGAAAGATGTGTGGAGACATATCCATCCTAATCTTAGACATTTCTCTTGGTTAAGGCGTAATGCTTCCAGCAGGTCAAGAATTGATTATTGGCTTATTTCAGAAAACTTGTCTTTATTTGTCAAAGACTGTGCTATTTCAGCAGTGCCTTTGACAGATCACTGTGCCATATCTCTATTAGTAAAACCGAACTGTAATACTTCAAGAAATAAGGGATATTGGAAAATCAATTTGGAGTTACTTAATAATAAGAGATTCTGTGATAAAGTTAAAGATTTAATTTCAGAAATTAAAAATGATAACTTTAGTTTTCATACAGTCAGATGGGAGTTTCTCAAATTTAAAATATGTGAATTTTCTATTAATTATAGTAAAACACTAGCCAAAGTAAGGAGACAGCAGGAATATACGATTATCCAAGAGATTAACAAATACTGTAGTGAAACTATGTTAAGTGATGTCGGAAAAAGAAAAATGGTCTCTTTACAATTAGAACTGGACAATCTTTACATTAAAAAGCCAAACTTTTTTTACATTAAAAAGTTCCAACGCTAAATTGATCGAAGAGGGAGAGAAAAGCACTTCTTACTTTTGTAGATTAGAAAAAAGACAATCATATCTTTAATGATAAATGGTATTGAAAATACGGACCCTACTCTAATAAGTAAAGAAATCCATAAATTTGACAGTGACCTGTATTCATCCAACTTCTCCCCAATAGTGTGCAATAATTTCTTTGAAAAAATAACAAATTTCATTCCTCAAATTGATAATGATTGGAGAGAGCGCTGTGATGCTAGCTTGCGCATTGAAGAACTTGATTTAGCAGTTCAAAAGCTTAAAACAAACAAATCTCCTGGCCAAGGTTTTGAACCGGTTTACGGAACGAAAACGAAAACCAGAAACTTTTGATGTTTTGCATGGAACAGAAACAAAACCAGAAACTTTAAAAAAAGATATGTTCCGGAACAGAAACGTTAATTGAAAATAATGGTAACCGGTAAATACCGTTATTTTTTTAGTTCTTTGACAAGATTTCTGTCTAATATGACTCTCTGAAGTTCACTTCCGGTCGTCGTTGACTCATTGGAGAAATTAGAAGCTTGCCACCAGCAAGTAGGCTACTCAAGCCCAAGTCTCTAATGCTCAATCATAAGAGGTAAATATTGTAGGCTACCAAGTATGTACTTAAGTATGTCAGCAGCCATATCACCCTGTAGCCCAAGACAGCTTGCCCACTGAACCAAAGCAGGGCTGAGCCTGGTCAGTACTTGGATGGGAGACCACCTGGGAAAACTACGTTTCTGCTGGTAGTGGCGTTAGTGAGACCAGCAGGGGGTGCTCACCCTGTGGTCTGTGTGGGTCCTAACACCCCAGTATAGTGATGGGGACACTATACTGTCAAAAAAAGACACAATATCTGACGCAATATGGCTGCAATATGGCTGCCGTCGCATCATCCAGGTGGATGCTGCACATTGGTGGTGGTTGAGGAGATTCCCCTGTTCATATGTAAAGTGCTTTGAGTACTGAGATAAGCGCTATATAAATGTAGGGAATTGTTATTAATTAATTAATTATTAATTATTATTAAGTATCTCGAGATGTGTGTTTTTTTAATACTAGTGGTGTAACCGATCACAGTTGATCTGTGATCCGTACAGATCACGACCCACAGTTTGGCTCGCATGCGATTTGCGGATTAATATGCACATTTAAATAAGGTGAAAGTTGTTCATTTGCACGTGTTTCAAAGGCTTGTAAATGTTAACACTTAAGTGATTTTAAATAATTTAACCGCAAAAAGGCGCTAAAGTGTGATTGAATGTGTCCGGTTCAACTCCAATCAAACGTAATTATCCCGCCCTTCAAAGATCAGAACTCTGGAAGATAAGAGAGAGAGTTTCACTACTGTGTAAAATACATTTGGCGAATAAAGCGCAGGAAAACAACGTAATTTTCACTTTATGTGGAGCGACTGTTTATGCTGCATCTTCTTCCCAAGCGCTGTTTGGAATTTGCTTACATAATGTAACAATTTTTAATGTTTGATGACAAGATAGACACTTAAGGAAAATTATGTAGACTAATAATTTAAATTTAATAAGTCATATTTTTTTTTTAAGTCCTAATGATCAGCCTACTTATTTGTATGTCCCACAGCTGACATGGAACGTTATTAACCGGTTCAGGAACCTTATTTTTTTTGTTCTAACCAGTTCAGGAATGTCAATTTTAAGGTTGAACCGAAAACCGGAAACGTTAAAATACTGTTTCTGTTCAGAACGAACCAATTGGGAAAAAATCTGGTTCAAAGCCCTGCTCCTGGCCCTGATGGCCTCACAGCTAACTTTTACAATTTGTTTTGGAAAGATATTAAACTATTAATATTCAATGCTTTTGTTGAATCTATTAACTCTTTCACCGCCAGCGTTTTTAAAAAAAGTTGCCAGCCAGCGCCAGCGTTTTCATGATTTTCACCAAAGTTTAATGCCTTCCAGAAAATGTTCTTCTTAATATATTTGAACATACAATATACCAAATGAAAGAACAGACCCTCTGCTTTCAAACAAAAAAAACGTTTCATCCTACCTTTAGTGGTTCTTTTGCAATCAGCTTTTGAATATGGGTAGGTTTCTGCAAAAACACCATATTTTGAGCAAAAAGCAGAGATAATTCCATTTTTATAACGGACTTTTCATAGAGATCCCATTCAGAGCGATCTTTAAAACAGACACGGAGATGCAGCAGCTTGCCATAGGGCAATACTTCCGGTTTTAAAAAGTTGCGGTATTGCGGAAAGACGGAAAATCTCGTCATTGGCGGGGAAGCGTTTTCTCTTAATTGACGAGATATCTCGTCAATGGCAGGGAAAGAGTTAAAGAAGAGTCTTTATCCCCCACTATGTATCAGGGTTTGATTACCTTAATCCCTAAACCAGATAAAGACTGAAGATATGTGGACAACATGCGCCCAATTACATTGCCAAACAATGATTATAAAATTTTCTCACATATATATGTTAACAGATTAAAAGAGGGCTTACATAATCTAATAAACGAATCACAATCAGGATTTCTCAAAGGAAGATCTAGTCATGATAATGTTAGATTAGTTATGGATTTGCTTGAGTACAGTCATTTGATAGAGGATGATGGTTTCATATTATTTTTAGATTTTAAGAAGGCTTTTGACATGATAGAACATGGTTTTCTCTTTAATTCCCTACAACATTTTGGTTTTGGTGAACAATTGGTTAGTATCATAAAAATGATTTACAAAGATATGAATAGTTCAATTTCTCTTCCTTTTGGCACTACAAATAGATTTCCGATTAGTCGTGGAATAAGGCAGGGCTGCCCACTATCCCCTCTTTTATTCATTTTGGCGACAGATATGTTATCCACTTTGGTTAGACATGATTTATCAGTGAAGAAGTTAAATGTATTTGGTAAATCTTTAGCAATCAGTCAGTTAGCAGATGACACAACATTATTTTTAAAGAGACACACAGATCCAAAATCGAAACTAACCTTTATTGCAGTGTGTCGTGTAGCTGTCCATCAATGTAATCAACATGTAAAGTAGTTGAACCAAAAAGTGCACGATTAATAAAGTTATTGGCTTCTAAAGCAGGGAGTCGACTCTGAATCGCTGAAACGAGTCGTTATATGTATTGAATCTCCTGCCTGTCTTTATCCACGTCACACGAACGCATCCACGTCACATGAGATACTAATCTCCGCCTACAGCCTTGCCCGGGAGAAACGAAAACTATGACCCGCCCACAGCTAGTTAGTGTGTGAGTGTTAACATCAGCTCAGGCTGTGTTTTCAGTTTGTGTTATTTTCACTACCAAATGAGACTTTTTCAAGGAGGGATATACTAAACGTGTCTGGCTGTAAAAAATCAGTGGTTAAAATTAATTTTTAACGGAGGGATTTAGACGTTTGGCAATGAAAGATGGTTCAGTACCCACTTTATTTGGAAAAACATGCGTCTCCTAGACACAACCTGTAAGTATGATTATAGCTACATACTTGCTTAAAAGAGTGTAAAATGTCTATATTCGTTTTTATTGCTTGGATTAATGATGAATGATATTGTTGTTTAACCTCTTGAAAAGCACCCCCATTCTGGCCCGAAACCATGAAAATACCTACTTTCACTAAAAGGGCTGTTTTTACTAAACCATTTATAGTATAAGCATAACTGTGGTATCATTAGATAGAAGACACTTTGAGCTTTGTTTTCCATGTTTCAAAATTATTTTAAGATTAAAAAAAAAAAGTTAGAGAGGCTGAAGTACATTGTAATAATTTTTTTTTTGCATAACATCTTTTTTAACACTAAAAATCTTAATGATAAATATATGTGTGAAACCTATAAATGCAATGAGGCCAAAGCCACAAGTCTAAAGAAGTTATATTTCACGTTTGAAGTCAATAGACCCAAAAATGAGGTTCTTGCAAGAGTTTTTGTAAGACTAGTGCCTTTTCTAAGTGCCAGTCAGCCACAAAATAAAAGTCTTTTGTTTACATGCATACACGTTCGTTCTTTTTATTGTTCATCCTTATATAAGCGTATAAAATGCCGTATCCACACCAGGAAATAAAGCTTCACACAAAGATCGTTGAATTCGTGTTCTAATTGGCTACACGTTCTGTCTATCAATATTTTCCATGAAGTCATTGGAGGAACGCGCGAGTCAGATGACGTCACGATATTAGACAGCGCTGTTTGGATATTATGTATTATACTCCCGCCTACTTGTACAATCAAGTATGAGCGCTGGTTTTGAACGCGAGTGTGCTCTCATATACAAGTGTTACGATGTAAATAGTCCTCAGATTGTATATTATAATCTATTACAAGACGTGCATCTGAAATCTGATGTAAACAATGGAAAATATATCCATATTTCACGGATTATACGCATTTGTGGACAACAGTGGTACATGTTGCACTGTTGTTGGTCTGTGCCACCGATCTTTGGTCTGTGAGACTGATCTGTGATCTGTGCAAAGACACTGTGTCAGTTGACCAATCAGAGCAGAGTAGGCTACTGAAAGGTGGGGTTTAGGCAGACTGAGTCGTTGAACGGCTTCACAGAATCGTTTGGGGATCTCTGAGAAATGGGGTAATTTTAAATTTATATTTTGATAAAATTACATTGTTTTTTGACCTTGCATGCATTTAAACCTGTTGTCTGGGACTTATAAATAGTGATAGGATGCTTAAAATTATTATCTTACTGGCTCTTTAAAAAACAAAGACCAAATCCCGCTGGCTATTTCTCTAATTAATTCCTTGGTTACACTTTATTTTGATAGTCCACTGTAAGGGTTGGGGTTAGGGAAGAGGTTTGGGTTAGTGGAATAAGTTGACATGCACCTGCAAATATACTTATAGACAGTTGAATGTCTGTTGAGATATCATCACAATAAAGTGTTAGTAGATATTAAGCAGACAGTTAGTAAAATGTCTAAAGTGGACTATCGAAATAAAGTGTTACCAATTCCTTTTCAAAGGCTTCAGGCCTTCAATTGAATCTGAACAAATGTGAGCTCATGGCACAACACCCCAATCAAATTGATTCCTTGTTTAACATTCCTGTGAAAGAAACCGTATTAAGCAGACAGTTAGTAAAATGTCTAAAGTGGACTATCGAAATAAAGTGTTACCAATTCCTTTTCAAAGGCTTCAGGCCTTCAATTGAATCTGAACAAATGTGAGCTCATGGCACAACACCCCAATCAAATTGATTCCTTGTTTAACATTCCTGTGAAAGAAACCGTGAAGTATATAGGTATTTCAATTACGAGAGACTTGAAGGTTATTACGAAAGAAAATTTTAAAACGTAAGTTACAAAAAGCTAATAAAATTTTGAACTGCTGGTTACAGAGAGATCTCTCATTTTTTTGGAAGAATTTTTCTATCCAAAGTTGAGTATTTATCCAGATTGATCTATCATACCTCTGCTTTGGCTCCCTCTTCAGCTATTATTAAAAGTAGTAATAAAATAATGTATGATTTTATTTGGAAGCACAAGACCCATTATATAAAAAAATCTGACATTATAAAATCATATGAACAAGGTGGGTTGAATGCAATTGAATTTAAGAGTATGAATATTTTGTTAAAGCTTAAGTGGCTTCAAAGATTTTTAGGTAGCATGGACAGCTTGTGGTATATCATCCCATCAGCTCAGTTTTGTAAACTAGGTGGAATACACTTTCTACTTAAATGTGACTTTGATAAACTCTAACTCCCGGTGAAGCTGTCAGCATTTCACCAACAAGTTTTATTATTTTGTAAACTGGCACACGCATAATTTTACACCCCACAATACTCCACTGTGGGATAACAGATACATTTTACATAGAAACAAGTCTCTGTTTTACGAGGACTGGTTTAGTAGGAATATTTGGTATGTACTTGACTTAATGGATGAGAATGGGAACATCTTGAATTACAATTCCTTCACTTTAAAACATGGATTTGCCTGTCACCCCCCCCCCCCCAGTTTTTTACAGTAATTAATGCAATTCCTCCTGATATAAGAATGTTATTAAAGTGTTCCTTGTCATACTGTGAAGTTACATCAATCCTTCCATCGCTATATGTAGGTGAGACTGAATTTGAAAATAAACAAGTTTGCACTAATGCAAACAATCTTGCTACCCATGTCAAATCTTAAGAAACTTTAGACTATACATTTGATAAAGATACTGTTAAATATTTTAGAACAGCTTATTTAAGATTTCCTCTTCCCCCCAAAGCAAAAGAGACACATCTTAAGATTCTAAATGATATATATCCTTCCAACAAATTTCTACATTTAAAATTTAAATTTGAAAATGTGCCCTGTCATCTTTGTAAGTGTATCTCTGAAGATACAGAACATATATTTTTATAATGTAACTTTTCTAAATCTTTTTGGAGTCAACTACAAGACTGGTTGAAAAGAAAAGATGTGGTGGCTGACGGTTTCACCTTCACTTTACAAAATATAACGTATGGGATAACCAAGGATTGCAGTAGACTATTTGATTTGATTAATAACATTATATTATTGGCAAAATACTTTATACATAAATGTAGATTCCTGAAATCACCTCCCTTGTTTGTTATATTTAGAAACAAATTAAAGTACTTCTCAGATGCCCTCTCGAAAATGGAAAAGCGAACTGCAATAAAAGTGTATAATCTGTTAATATTGTATAACCTGTTTTACACTTGCAACATTCGTACAAATTTTATCCTGTGTATTCAAATCTTTTAGGCGTTAAATAACCTTCATAAGAGAGGCTGAAAAGCAGTACTTCTTGTTGAGTACAATCCTGAATAGGAACACTTTCTCATACACATACACACACACATTATTATTAGCTTTGGATTGTTTGTTTCATTTTTATTAATTGCATCATTTATCTGGAACTTGTATCTTTGTGTAAAGCTGGCTGTAGAGTTGGTTTTACATACACATGAAGTTGTCATAGTATTTCTAATTAACTTAACTAACTTTTATCTTCAGTTTGGTTCAAACTTGTATTTACTCACGGTAATTAATTAAAGTTTCAATTCATGCTAATATGTTAATTTCAATGAAAACTACCATATTTTGTTTATTGCTGGCAGTTTATACTAGAATAGTTTTCACAGATACAATGTGGCTGTCGTAGTGTTATTGACTTGTAAAAAGGCAAAATAAAAATAAAAAGGCAAACATTTTGAAAGTAATTTTTTTTAATATACTTTGGGCAAGATTAGGCTGAGTTATGGCTCAGTTTTGAAAGTTCTGCTTAAATGCTGGTTTTATTATTGTTAACCTATGGCTGAGAACTAGTACCGATGTTAGAACCTGTTCTGGCCCAGGTCTGGGCCGGTTATGGGTTATTATCTGGCTGAGACATGGGCCAGTTATGGTGTGGTCCTTGTCTGTAATCCAGAACTAAGACACTGTAGGGCCGTCATTCTTTGTTGTATGTGGGCTGAGGAAAAACTGGTTGTGTGGGCCGGAACAAAATTGCTATGTGGGTATGAGACTCATACAGGCACGCACAAGCACGGCAATCTACTGGCTGGTGACAGGAGACACCCAATCAGCAGCCCATTGGTCCTTTTTTATTTGACATTTGGCTAGCCCAATCAAAACTTTTCTGGCTTTTTTATGAATCAGAATCAGAAAGAATCAGAAAGAACTTTATTGCCAAGTATGCTTGCGCGTACAAGGAATTTGTCTTGGTGGCAGTAGCTTCCAGTACACATACAATATAAAGTAACAAGACAAGTGACAAGTAACATAGGTATAAGTTATGAATATATATAAAGTGATAAGGTGCTATAATGAAATGTCTGAGGGAAGTATTGCACATGTTGTTCCACAGTAGGGGAACATTTAAGTGTTCATGAGGTGGATGGCCTGGGGAAAGAAACTTTTCCTGTGTCTAGTTGTTTTTGTGCTCAGTGCTCTGTAGCGTCGACCAGACGGTAACAGTACAAACAGAAAGTTTGCTGGGTGTGACGGGTCCAGAGTGATTTTGCGAGCCCTTTTACTCACTCTGGATGAGTACAGTTCTATGAGTGTGGGAAGGGTAGTGCCAGTGATTCGTTCAGCAGTCCGAACTATTCGCTGTAGTCTACGGAGGTCGGTTTTGGTAGCAGAGCCGAACCAGACGGTGATGGAAGTGCAGAGGATGGACTGGATGACAGCTGAGTAGAACTGTACGAGCAGCTCCTGTGGCAGGTTGAATTTCCTCAGCTGACGTAGGAAGTACAGTCTCTGTTGGGCTTTCTTTACAATAGAGTCTATGTGAGTGTCCCACTTCAGATCGTGAGAGATGGTGGTGCCCAGGAACCTAAATGCCTCTACTGCAGTCACAGTGCTGTCCATGATGGTGAGTGGAGGGAGTGCAGGGGGGCTTCTCCTGAAGTCCACAATCATCTCCACTGTTTTGATCGTGTTCAGCTCAAGGTTGTTATAATTGCACCAAAGAGCCAGCTGCTCCACCTCCTGTCTGTACGCAGACTCGTCACCGTTCCGGATGAGTCCGATAACAGTAGTGTCATCCGCAAACTTCAGGAGCTTGACAGAGGGGTCTTTAGAGGTGCAGTCATTTGTGTACAGGGAGAAGAGCAGTGGTGAGAGAACACATCCCTGTGGAGCACCAGTGCTGATGGTGTGGCTGTCGGACGTGATTTTGCCCATTCTGACTAGCTGTTGTCTGTCTGTCAGAAAGCTGGTGATCCATTGGCAGACGGAGCTAGGGACAGAGAGCTGGGTCAGTTTGGTCTGTAGCAGTGATGGGATGATGGTGTTGAAGGCATGCAGTGTCAGTGTGAGTCTGTCAAAATAAGAGACGAGAAGCCAGAGATGGGACCAAGTCACACATGTGCAAGTCTCAAGTAAGTCTCAAGTCTGAACCTTCAAGTCTCAAGTAAGTTCCAAGTATTTTTTTTCTTGGGCAAGTCGAGTCACAGGCTATGTCAAGTCAAGTCACCTTATTATTGTAACTTTACCTCCAGAATCTGATCTTAATAAAGATATATAGAATATAAAAATATAAAGAAATACTCATGTTCAGAAAAATACATCATGGAATCAAACAAAATTGTAATCTCTTACGTTCGCGCGCCTACATTTGGAAAAAACTAACTTGAGTGCGCAAGAGATGCGATATGTAAACCGGCCCTAACATTGTAGAATCCAGTCATTTTTTCTGTGTGTGTGTTCAGGTGGCAAACTTAGAAACAGTAGCCAAGTCTCGTACCGCTCAAGGGAAGTATTTTTAAAAAATAAATAAAAATTATTTTGCCCACATTTGTCCCCAAAACGATATGATGAGGGTTAATGGCTACTTTAGCTATTATTGCATAAGCTAACTACCAACTAACCAGATATTAACAAATTGACAAGCACTTACTGAGCAGAATGGCTCTTCAAATGATGGAAGAAATTGGAGGTTGTCGTCTGGCTGCACGTGATTTTAACGTTGCATGTCTTGCAACGCACTGTTCGTCTTTTGCCATCTTGTTGAAGCTGAAAGCGATGACCCTCGCTACCCCTCCGGCTGACATGTTGATATCTGATCTAAGTGGTCGTGGTGTGCGTAAGGTACGAGAGGGCATGACTAATGATAGTGTCGTGATTCAGTCATGACAACGCCATTCTCAGCCTGCGCTCCAGCTGGGTCAACTTTTTTTTTTTAAATAGTTTATATATTTTATATTCAAACTTAAAACATGATGTGATTAACACTCACGTCATTCAAATCATCGTGTCTCAAGTCAAGTCAAGTCCCGAGTCTTTAACTTCCAAGTCCGAGTCAATTCTCAAGTATTTTATTTTTTGTCAAGTCAAGTTACAAGTCACAAAAATAGCGACTCAAGTCGACTCGAGTCCAAGTCATCAAGTCACAAGTCCCCATGTCTGCGAGAAGCGAGTGGCAGGCAATAAGCAGAACTGCTTTTAAAACACTGTCATTAGATATCCTCTTGATAAAATGCATTTAAAAAAGTGATAGACCAAGGGCTGTCTGCAAAATGACAGTGATTGCAATGAAATACAGTGTGGGCAGAATTATTAGGTAGCTACATCAAACTTTTGATCACAGTTTTTATCAAACATGTTTTACTAATTCCAAACCAAATTAATCTTAATAACTACCAATTTTGTAAATAAAGCACTTATAATTAATACATTAATGATGGCAGGCTGGAAAAAAGCACCTATATTTAGGTGTGCAGAATAATTAGGCACATTTTCTTTTAGAGGTAAAATGACCCCAAAAAAGATTCACACACACACACACTGGAAATTCATTATTTAATGTATATTTCATGGATAAGAAATATGCCAAGCATGGAAATTGCAAAATTGAGGTGTCTCCATTAGACAAGAAATCCAGATTTGGGCAGCAAGGTCATAAAAATATAATGAAAGGAAAAGATATATACAAAAACTAATATTAGTTATTAAAATGACTGTGGTTTGGAAATGGTGAAATGTGTTTTGGAAAAAAGTGATCAGAATATTCTGCAAACACTGTAAAAGCGGATGCGTGGCTTGCACACTCCTCTCAAAGAAAAACAGTGCGCGCATATAGCACTGTTGTCTGTGTTTTAACGGCTTAAAATATGGACTTTAAGCAACAGCTGGGAATGGAATGGCTACGGCGACCGGAAGTATGCTGTCAGACCGCCGTAGCCGAGAACGTAAAAATCCCTAAGCAACCGTAAACAGGACAGCGCAACGCGGTATTAATTCATTTATTAAGATACAAAAATATGTCATTTAAAAAAGCAAGAGAAGGATGGCTTTTGGCATTAAATGACAATCTTTTGTCAGAAGAAGAGTTTTTACTATTGTATGATGTAAATAAGTCTAAAAACCTAGATTTAAGCAATACTGAAAATGTTGAATACTTAAAAATCTTTAAAATTAGCTTTAATTTAAAACATTTGAACACATATTATATAAAAGACTTGTGGTATAATCATAAACTGATGCAATTACAATGTCATATGCCAGGGGTCTTCAACTACTTTTCTTCGGGGGCCAGATTTTAAAATTGTAAATATGACGTGGGCCAAACTTTTACCTTTATTTTTACTTTTGATTTTTTATTTTTTACTTTTACCATATATGTGTGTGTGTTATTGTCATTTGTTACTTTTGTTGTAGTATATTTGAAAAAAAACATATTAAAAACATGCATTTTCAAAAAAAATGAAATTTAAAAGCCTTTTAATTACTGAAAACTCATATTTTCTTTATTAATATTTAAAAACAATTGCAGTTTAACATGTAAGAGCCAAATGTTAATAGTAAAAGTGTAAAAGATCAACACTCCTAAACATATTTTGTTTATAACTGTTTAACTTTCATTAATTGTTACATGTCAAGTATTCACAACATATAGCCAATCTTCTCCTAATGACTAAAATTGCACTACATGTTTTCTTTTTTTAATATTTTATAGATATATAGGCTAAACAGCCTTTCCATTGTACATTACATACAGATATAACTGTCGGAAGTTTGCCCCCTAGTGGCAGTCGTAATGAAAATGTAGTTTAATCGTAAATCTGTCATGGGAGAGAACCTTTATTTTATTTACATAATCTCTCACGTTGTAGCGACTACGGCAAATCAGCTGTTCTCCCGTAGTAGACCGTTACAGTAGAAAGCAAAGTAGCAGTTAAATTCGCGAATGCGCAATACAACGCCAGAATGACGTTGCTGTTCCACCAGAGGCTGTTGCTTAAAGTCCCTAATAACTTGAAACTGCGGTGCTTAAATATGTGTTCATATGTTAAGCTATTGTGACCATGTGTACAGCAACATGACGTTTCCTGCGACCCTGTCACAGACCCCCCCCCCCCCGACCCCTCATTTTCAAAAACTCATCAGATCTACAAGAATTGACATATTTTGGATCTAAAACGGCGAATTTTGCCGAAAGGTGACAAGTTTGCACCACTATAAAACCACTTATATGTTGATATACCAAAGTATTTTATATTTTTCTTTCTTTATTTTCTAATCCTATTCAGAAAATTATGTTCATTTTGATCCAGTGGATTAAAAATCCCCCAACATGGGATGTGCTTCAAACAAGCAAAATTATATAAGGCTGATGTGAAATTGGTTGTATATACAAAGAAGAATCCAGCCCAGCAAAAATCTTAAACATTGGAAAGTGTGTTTTTGTTATGTGTTTGTGATAAAATGTATGAATGTTGTGATTTTTATTATTAATCATTTCAGGAACTAGATCTGCAATGCTGAAGCAGCTTCACTCTATAGAGAAAGCTCAGATTGCCAACAGACCTGATTGCCGTCAGACCTGAAGGAAATAAGGTATTAGGAAAAGGGCAGCGCAAGAAGTACCCCACAAAACAGTCTGAATCAGAGAGCAGTGAGAAATATGAAGTAAGTTAGGATGTTGCTGTTTGTGGTGGTAATTTGCGACAAGACTAAAATCTGTCTAAAATCGAACAAAACATGAATTTGTTTGTTAACCTGGTTTATAAAATCAAGGTCAATGTTTGCAGTTGTGCAGACATTCTGGAAAAAAACTGGATTCTTGGTCATGTTCAACTGCTAACCTCTATCAAGTCATGACCCATAAGGATAATTTTTTTGCACTCATATCCTGAATTTTTGTGGTATTTTTTTATTTTTGTGGCATCAGCGTTTTAATTGGCTTTATCCAAGTCCCAGTCCAAGCCCTTTACATGTTTTACAACAATTGATGTGTAAGCTGACTCTTAGTTTAGCAGTAGGGCTGAACGAATAATTGCATTTGCATTTAAATCGCAATCTGGTAAAACGCATTTTTCTTATGTGACATGGGAGCGCCATCTGCAGAGGAAGCAGCAACTCTGTACATTGTAGCTAAAAACTTAAACACTGCCAAAACTTTTGTGCCAAACTAAAGAGGAACAGTAACGTTACTTCAATTGTGTGGGACTATTTTGTCTTTTAAAAAGATGTTGCGCAGCGTCAGGTTGTTAGGCTCAGAAAAACAGAAAATCCCAATGCAGTTAACAGAAGGTTTTATTTAAATAATAATGTGGGCAAAATGACAATAGCACGTCTGGGCATAAAGCCACACCAGGGCAGACGGCTGAGGAGGGGAGCACACACAAAGTTACAAACACGTGCATAGACAAACGAGAGTATAGACAAAGTGACAGGCGAGTATATCGACAAACGGACTGGCAACGACACACTAAACACACAGGGATTAAATACACAGACCAGACGAGGGGATAAGAAGCAACAGGTGAGGAAGACAAGAGGAGGCAATCACACTGAACAGGAAAACCTGTGAGGGAACCTGTAAAACAAACACAAGACAACCACAGCACTAACAAGACAAACGCATAAATATATTTATATATATATAAAATATATACAAATATATATATATATACACACATGAAAACAGAACACTAGACAAACAAGACATAAAGACAAAGACTAGAAAATGCAAGGGAGCGGGGAAAAAGTCACAAGACACGGGAAAAACGTGGTCTGATATGACAATACCAAAACCACGTTCATCCCACACAAAACATCGTACTGTCAGGACCCTGCCACACACAACTAGATATAATTACCAAACAAGATTATGGCAGAGTCCTCACACAGGTATTGCGCTAAACCTGTTTTGCTATCGCTGCTACATTACGGGACAACTCACTTGCAAAAACACCACATATCCATGTATGATAGTGGCATGTCAAAACAGCCAATCCCTGCGAACAAGCCTTGCATTTACGGAGGACAACACATTAACTACGGTGGTAGCAGCACAGCTCAATGAATGGACAAGGCTAGTGTACATTTGCATCTCGAGTGTGTGTATATTTGTGTGAGGGAGAGGAAAAAAGTGTGTGACTGTTTTGAGAGAGAGTCTGCAAGAGATAAAAAGAGAGAGAGAGTGAGTGTGTGTGACTGTTATTTAAACGAGTAAGAGAGTGTGTGTATAATTAAATAATATGTATATAATGTATAATGGTGACCACACGACGTACTAGTTACGTAATTTATTGGTCATTTTTGGTAATTTCATGACTTACCAGCTGGCAACGTAACTGTTACGTCCTAGGGAGGTAATTTCATTACCATTACAGAACCAAATCACCACGTCGCCAGTACGGACTCCTTACGTCGCAAGATAACCAAGTATATATAATTTGTATTTTCATTTTAATAGTTTTATTAATTATGTATTCATTGTAAATCTTATTAATTTGAGCATTTACTAATAAATTTTTTTTAAATCAAATTGTTAACCACAAACTAACATCAATTACTGTAATGACATAAACAAGAATTAATAAATGCTTACAATATATTGTTCATCGTTTGATCATAATGCATTTACTAATGTGAACAAATACAAAGTGTTTAGTGTTACAGAAACTTATTTAAAAAATAAACTTAGTATTTCCTATTATTAGGCCTATACATAAACAAACAATTCAGGGTTTGTTCTGTTCACAGTAGGGCTGTCGCGGTAACCGCATTACGGCATGACTGCGCTACTGACAAGCCCAACCGCATGGAAAAAAGCAACCGCAACAACCGCGCCTTTCACGTTAAATTCGTGAAACTATATGCCGCCTTGTTTTTCACGTCATACAGTACATGTATAAAAAAGGCCAAATAGATTGTCAAGAGTTAAGAGAGTAGGCCAATTTGTTTTTCGTTAATTTCAATTAAAAATGTAATACTTCAAATTTCTTTAATCATACAGTGAATGTGTGAAAAAGTAAAACTGAGATGACAGAATAATTGTGGCGTCGTCTGCCTCTAAATGCAGTTTTATAGATTAAAATTACTTTAATATAACTGATCAACACAAATAACGCCAAAATATAACTGGTATAAATGGTAACCAGCATTAAAACCTCATAAAAAAGACCTTTATAGGATTTTTCTGTGTGCATCTGCAGCGTCCGCTCCGTGGATGCAGCCAATATAACGCCGTGGTTGCATTTGTGAACTGAATGCACACTTGACTTTCACCTAGACATTTAGATATGCAAGTTTTTCATCAACAGTATCTGCGTGAAACATTTTAAACATTGATGATCATCTGCTGACTCGACTGTTTCATCACATCCTCTGTACACGGAGAGTCTGCTTTATTAACGGCTTTTCCTTCGCTCCGTGTGAGCTAAACGTTTCCGCTTTTTACTTTTTTACTCGCATATATTTCTACATATTTTCGACAAAGGAAGACACAGGATATAATGTAAGTTATTATTATAGATAGCATTTAAGCTTGTTCTGAAATGATGACAAATCTGTGTGACTAAAAATGACCTCTCCAGCTTAATTTAGCCAAAATAATGATACATTCATTTTCATACTTTATATATACACGTTCACTAGTTCGCCTGCTATTCAGGGGCCCGTTCTTCGTACGTCGCTTAATACATCTGAGATCAAATGAGACATCTGAGAAGTTTAGATCTGGCTAATTATAATCTCGCTTATTTGGTTCTTTGAACACCACTGCTGTTGATGATTATTATGGCAGGATTGAATTATCTGAGATCACTGCACGTTCGTGCACTACAAGAAAAGTAAAGACATATCGATTGTAGAAACACTGATCAGCCACGCTGTGATTGGCCAGTTGTTACAATGGCCAAGAACATGTCCATTTTTAACCCCTGCAGTCTGAGAGCTATTGATGGAAGGTTGTGAACTTTTTATGTGACTGAATTTAAAAACCCAGTTAAAGCTACTTTAGTACATAAATCACCATAAATAATGTAAAATTTTCTGTAAAAATATAATCTTGATATCTTTACTATGCTTGTCAAAGATTGAAATTAATGATTGTAATTAAAATTTGATGCTCCTAAAGTACTTTAAGTCTCTTTTAAAAACAGTTAAATGCTATTTTGTCTGTTTGTAACAGCAACTTAAAAAGCAGAATAAAAAAACACAGGTGGTGGCCCTCCATCTTCACGTGATGTGCTGGCAGGAGTGATGTCTCTAAACTGGCTGATTGTACAGATCATCTCTGGAGCAGTTGCTCTTTCTTAAACCGACAGCCAATGCAACAATTTAATTCCTGATAAATAAAATTTTAATTGTAGTGTATTATAAGATAGTGTTTTCCTCTCTTTTGTGCAGTTGTAGATAATACACCAACACTTTTAGCAGTTTCCAATAATGTGGTAAATAAAGTATGATGCGCAGTAAGGGAATGGTAATGTTATTCTACATCAAAAGATTATAAAATACAACCGTTTCTGATAGCAATGCACATGACAGTAAAGAAATCCTCTCAGATGGTAGTCCTTTAGAGAAACTATATGCAAGTGGTTAAATAAGTTTACTTCAATTGCATTATTCTTAACTGATTTCTGACTATATTAGCAGAATTCCACGTTAACTGAAAGTCCTGCATCTGCTGAGTCTGCACAGAAAAGTGTAGTAAAGAAGATAAAGATATGTGAAAATATGTGCAAAAAACTTATTTGGTTATTTTGGTCATTTTTGTCACAGAACAGGGACAGGGTAACATATTTGTAGACAACGTTTTAAAGATAGAACAGATAGAAATTACTAAACGAAAACCCTTTCATGCATGACATTGTAAGCTACTTGACAATCTAAAGATAAAACTAAAATAGGAGATTAGTTTATTCAAATGAAAATTATTTCACACTGAGTAATAGTCTTTATTGTACATAACGTCTATTAATGCTGGGTATGATTAATTGCTGTTTTTATTAAGGAAAATTCAAACAAATTTAAAATGAATGTGATCGGCATGTCATTCGTTTAAGAATAATAATCAAACACCTGTTACACAAAAACAAGTCGCACAAGTACAGAAAAAATATATTTGTTATATTATATATTTTTTAAATAACATCGCTAAAAGATTTAATTAATATATTCTTTTTTTATTACGTGTTGAATTTGAAAAGCTCTTTATATTAATCATGCATCTTACGCAGATTGCGCTCGTATAATGAAGAATACGCGACTGCGTCAGACTTTCCGTATCACATCCGCTTAAAAAGGTACAAACTAATCTTGTTTACATGAAATAAGCCTGCTCCCGAGCAGGTTTGAGCTTACGGACCTGTTGCTATGACACCAAGTTTAGAATGAGCTTCGAAGAACCAAATAATCCAAGATCATGCCAAATCATCAACAATCAAATCCAGCTAACTGAGTTAGCGACGTACGAAGAACGGGACCCAGGTCTTAATGATTAATGGTAAACAAACTTGGCTTGCTGTCCTCGAAGGGAGCTCTGTACCTGAGCTCTGAACCTTCAGAGAGAGCGAACCTGAGGCTGGGGCTCGAGCCACAAGTTCAACCCACTGCAACGGAATTGCAAAGAGGAAGAAAGAGAGAGTGAAGGAGGAGATGGGGAGGAGGAGGGATGCCGGAAAAGAAAGCAGCTGGACAGGAAGGCCTGAAGGCTGCCTTATATACACCCATGATGATGATGATTGACAGGCCTGAATGTTTAGGCTCCTCCCGAACCTACATTTAGAACTGCTTTATTTTACTAGTTCGCCTGCGCATTCAGGTCTTAATGATTAATGGTAAACAAACTTGGCTTGCTGTCCTCGAAGGGAGCTCTGTACCTGAGCTCTGAACCTTCAGAGAGAGCGAACCTGAGGCTGGGGCTCGAGCCACAAGTTCAACCCCCAAAAGAGTGTTTGATGGACAGCAAGTTGAGCAGGAGCCTGTGAGTAATTAAGGTCTGTAAGATTTTATCCTCTCTCTCCCCCCAAAAAATGGGTAGAATATCAAACCATTTCTTCTTCCTCTTACTGAATTACTACTGCGGTAGTAAGAGCGAAGATGAAATCACTGCTGCGGCAGTGAAAGAATTGTACAGAAAAAGATGTGCAAAGTTTCAGCTTAAGACGCCTGCAGGAGTCAATGGGAAGCATGCGGCCTGGGGGTCCTGTGGGAGCAAGGCTGAATCACTACTGTGGTAGTGCGAGCGTTATGAAATCACTGCTGCGGCAGTGAGCAAAGTTATACAGAAAAAGCTGTGCGAAATTTTTGGCTTAAGACTCCGGCGGGAGTTACTGGGAAGCGAACGGACTGGGGCTCCTGCGGGAGCAAGGCTGAATCACTACTGCGGGAGTGCGAGCTTTATGAAATCACTGCTGCAGCAGTGAGCAAAGTTATACAGAAAAAGGTGTGCGAAATTTGGGCTTATTTTAGCTCTAGCTATAAACTCTATATGCTACGTATCAGTTACAGGCTATGTATTGTAACTATGTTTGCTTGTATGGTCCCTGTCAAATAAATAAATAACTCCTGCGGGAGTAGGAAGTGCGCTGTCTGGGGCTTCGGAGCGAGCGGGATGAGATCACTACTAAGCAGAGTATGTGAGCAGAGTGGAGTGGAAAGAATTTGCGCTCCGCGCTCAAAGCATTTCATAATTACTCCGCTCTGGGTATACAATTTTCCGCTCCTCGCTCACTCCCCGCGCCGTCCTTACTTACGAATCGCTCCGTTTTCGCTCTATGGCAAAAAAAATTTTTTTTTAAAACAACAACGAATAGGCAGTACTAAGAGAAGAACATCATATACTTTATTGGAATTTAAACAAGTAGCTAATATTTGCCGAAATTAGGCTATTATTTAGCTCACTTTTAAACAAAGCAAAACAAAAAATTTGTTGAAATTAAAAAAATTATTAAATAAAAAACCTCATATAAAATAAATAATCAAACGAAAAACATCACATTAAATCAAAGAAAGAAATCGCAAACTGAAATATTAATTTAAACAAATAGCCAAACGAAAAAATATAGAGCTACTGCCTTCACTTTATGCCAACTTTTATAGGCTATTAATTACAGAACTATTCTGAACAAAACAAATGCTGGCTGGTTGAACATATTTTTTATTTTATACGCAGTTATTAACTGAAGAACATCACATACTGAAATAGCTAATATTAGCACAAATTAAGCTATCATTTAGCTCACTTTTAAACAAAGCAAAACAAAAAATGTGTTGAAATTAAATAAATGATTAAATGAAAAACCTCATATAAAATAAATGATCAAACGAAAAACATTACATTAAATAAAAGAAATAAATCACAAACTAAAATATTAATTTAGACAAATAGCCAAACGAAAAAATATAGATATATTCTACTGCCTTCACTTTAAGCCAACTTTTATATTAATACTAGAACTATTCTGAATCTAAACAAAACAAATGCTGGCTGGTTGAACACATTTTTTATTAAAGCTATATCTCCAATGCTGTATTCACTTTAAGAAAAAAGAGCTTTTGCCGACTCGCAGGTGCCAAGCACTTGCGCTGAATTTCTATCCGCTCTTGCCCTGAGAGTGTGCACGCAATTTATATCTCTTCAATCACTTCCATGCAATTGTTCTATATTTCCCGAAGTGTGTATGCGCTCAGACTGCGTCCTCTTGTGCATTCGCAAATCCATCAGCCCTCGCGCGCTCTCTGGAAGGTGGTGCTGTGGTCCGCAACGCTCCGCTGATCGCGCGCGCGTCTCAACAAATGGTCTCTTTGCGTTGCGCTTGGTGCATAGTGCTCATGGGAGTTGTAGTTTCCCAGTGTCGCGTATATAAATGTTTGTGAAAGTACTAGTAAGACAACAATACAAATGCAAACAAATGCAAAATATGTTAAGAAACATTTTAAGTCCCCCTCCGTTTTTATTCACAGTGGTTTGGTCCGGAGTCTGACGAGTCCTGACTCGTAATTGAGCGATAGTGGAGCGTTTTCGGAGCGAGAGAACATCACAACGCTCCGACATAAAAAAAACGCTCCTCGCTCCTGGCAAAATTACGCCACTCCACTCCTCGCTCCGCTCCCACTCCGCACCGCTCACATACTCTGCTACTAAGGCAGTGAGAAAAAAAGGTTGCGGCAACTGTTAAATAAGAGAGCGATCAGCTGGGATCAATACTGTGGTAGTATGAGCAGGACAAAATCACTGCAGAAATCAATGCGTATCGAGCAAAAGGTTGTTAGAGGCTGATTGTGTTTGATAATTAGCCAACATGTTCATTAGATTTTTTGTTGACAAATAACTGCGCAAAAAACACACGAACATTGGAAACAATCGTGAACACGTTTTTTGGAGCAACGGACTATATTTATTTAGGATACATTTCTATAGGAGGAAAATGCAAAATAAGAACATCTTGTGACTATTTTGTGGGCTCGTCCGCTTACTTTAGAGAACTGCGTTAAGAGGTTGGTATCCGGTGGGACCAGCGGGACCCAACTCGAACCTTGTGGGAGCATGCAGCTTACCTTTGCTGCGGGTGGGACTGGGCAGATAAAGAAAGCTAGTGGCCCCGGAGTTTGGATGGATCTGCGAGGCGATGCATGAATTGAAAAAGCGTGAGAATATGTACAGAAAATATATGGATGTTATAGAATATGCATCTGCGGCCAGTCAGTTTATGGGAAAAAAGCAGTGTTTCTTGATTGTTATAATACGTAGGCTACGCTGTGAGATCGAAGTCCAAAGACGTGATCCACTTAGCTTTGCAGCTAGCACGGCACTGTTTAATCCCAAATAGCACAGGTACGACTGTAAGATGTCTGATAAAGATCTGGAGAACTGGAATACATTTGGTGTGTAAAAACATTTTATAAAGGTATTATAAAGAGCTGCTTTACATACATTATAAATCAAAAACGTCTTTAATATGTCTATGACATCTTTTAGGAAACGTTCCAGAGACGTATTGCAGATGAGCAGACAATTTAATATCTCTTGCAGATGTAAACACAGACATCAAATAGACATCTTCGAGATGTATGTATGCTATCAGGGATGCGTTTGAAATAACACCTCTGGACAAAGAGACAGCACAGGTACGACTGAAAAAGCATTATAAGGATCAGGAGCTCTGGGGATGAAAAAAAAAATCTGGCTGAGTAAACATTTTATAAACCTGGCATAAAATTTCCCGGCAGCCTGCCGACCAATTGGCCTGCTGCCAGCCACTTGTTTTAATCAAACAGCATTGAGAGAAAATCTCTCACTTTTCTTAACTAAATCCCTTTTCTACCTTTAAAGCGTAACTAAACCCCTGGTCAGAGGCTGACTCCACCCACTGGCAATATTTGAAAAATGCAAGAAAAGTGGGCAGATCCCTACGAAGATAGAGGGGACGAACTAAGCTTGTACCAAGTGTGTGGTGAGATCGTAACAAGGGCGTGGTGATCTTGAACCTGCTTACGTCACGAGTCATTTTTTGGACCCAACATCCAATGGGAAAATTCAACTGCAGTAGCCACCGTTCAACCTGAAGAGGGCAGCACTCAGACGTTTTTACACCATATATTGCAGTATTGAAACACTTTATATCCAAATGTCAAAAAAATTACTAAAATCAATAAACAGCACTAATAAAACATAATCCTTACAGATCATTAACTAAAAAAAGTTGGTTTGGGGTTTAGTTACTCTTTAATAAGATTTGTACGTCGAATTGTACACAAGTTTGATTCAAGTTGATCTCTCAGCGTTTATATTCATACTGTATTAGTGCTGTTTACTCTAAACAGAACAGACCCTGAATTATTTGTTTATGTGTACTGAATTTTAATTAAAATTTTATTTAAAAAATGTATTAGTATATGCTAAAATTAATACGATTTACAATTAATAAATAATTGATGAAAATATTGAAATGAAATTACAAATTTTATGTATATGTTATATATATATATATATATATATATATATATATATATATATATATATATATATATATACATTTTATATATAATTTTATATATACGTTTTAAACTGTAGTTAACTACATTAGATCATATATATTAGTTCATATAAATAATAATAATAAATCAACATTTATTATTATTCATATTAATGCTTACCTAAGTATAATACAGTGGCGGAGCCAGAGGGCTATTTGGGGTGGCAATTGCCACCCCAGACGAAGTCCTTGCCACCCCTGTTGCCACCCCGCTGAAAACATTACTTTGTTTGATTTTTACGAACATTTCTCAAATCTCCCAGCGGACGTGAATGCATCCTACGCAGCACGCACAAGCGTGGTGTTGCTGCTATCTTTTCATTACGCTTGTTCGACTTCATGCGGCGCCGCAAGAACCGACTGCCGGATGATGTCAAAGTTCCGCGAGAGCGATTTAAAAGCAAACTCCTCCGTATGATTTCGCGAATCACTCTCGCGGTACTTTGACGTAATGCAGCTGTCTATTCTCGCGGCGCCGCATGATGTCGAACAAGCCTATTGGTTAAGCTGACACGCAGCTCCTTCGTACTCCAAAACATAACGCGCCAACAAGCACATGATCGATGAAGAGCGTTTTGCTGGTATGTACGGCTTTTATTGGTATTAAATTAAACGAAGTACTGTTTTAACGGGAAGTAAGGAAGACATTGCACTGTAGTGCTTAGCATTAATACTTCAATGAGCATTACTAGTCTTGTGAAACTGACTAATACTGTCACGCCTGCGTGAAGATGCTTAAAACAATAAAAAACTTGTCGTTAGCAAATGTTCAGCAACAATCGGGTAGGCTTATTCATATTGTCACGTGTAATGCAGCATATTGAACTTAACCCTCTGGGGTCTAAGGGGTTTTTAGGGCCCTTGGGAAGTTTTGACATGCACTGACATTTGTGCTTTTTTCAGTTGCTTAAAAACATATTAATGGCAAAAGTCTCATAACACTGTGTTCATCACAAACTGGGCTACAATATCATATAATCAACATGTATGTACATGTTTGTATTTTTGAGAGAAAAATGTTTATGCGTGGTTTTTGAAAAAGCAAAATTTTTAAGTCACTGATATAACTCCACAAAACTCATTCTAAACATGTTTTCCCAAGACTTTCCAAACTGGATCTAGTAGTCTAGAGTTTTTTTCTTCAAAATGATGTGAAAATCATATGGCCTACTCAATCACATAAAGCAAGATATTGATTTACAATTTCTAAGACACTTTTGCTTGGGAAAGTCTGTATGCATGGAGGCAGGAAAGCTCCTGAATAATCAGTGATTGACAGCTGAGAGACAAAAGAGTTGAATAATGAGCCACTAATGAGCCTTGTGTGGATGTTCAACAGGAATAACTTTCTCTGTAGTAAAACCATGATAAGGTTTACTTTTCAATATAATGTAAATACACACACACACACATTATATATATTTATATATATTTCTATTGAAATATTTTCTATTAATTTCACAAGTATAAGTTACCTTTTAAAAACCATAGTATTTTAATCATGGTAAAGATACTGTTTGGCCATCTTAACATGAACACACTTCAACCCAGGGTTAGTGTTTGGTTGGCCAGCGAGAGGTTTACTTTTGTGCAGTAAAAAGCTCAAAAGAACAACTGCCTATCGTTGTCTGGACTCTTCTTTGTGTATTTGTAATCATTATAGTAGAAACACAACAAGGGACACGCGTGGTAAACGTATCAATGTTTGTTTACAACCGCCGCCATTACCTCACGTGTTGATCATGAAAGCAGTGAATGTGTGCACACGCGAGTGATCCTGTGTTTAATAAACTTGCTGTGCGGAGATATGCGCTTAGACGCAACTAAATAATGATTGTACTGTTTGGAATCGCGCATTATATAAGAATACCAAAAAGCGCGTCGAGTTTCCTGACTCGCGTGTTTGTGTATGTGTGTTCCAATCGCGTGAACTGTTTCACGGAAGAACAAAGAAAACACTCGCGTCTGGAGATACTGACACACATACGCAAGGAAATAAGGATTTATGTCATGTTTGGTGCAATCGGATGGAACAACAAGGAATGGAGAGACTGGATTGTGGATTGCATATCCATTGACTGCAGGAGGCACGAGTCATGCATATGGATGTTTCTGCTCATTCACTTCAATGGCGCGGGGGTGTGGCGATCCGATCTCATTACAGATAATGAGGTAACTGGCGAAATACGGTACTTCTCCTCCTTCTCATACAGTTTACACCGAATGACAATATCTGTTTTCAATTTCACTTATATCATTTAAAAGGAGACATTCCAAGCATTATGTAGACATTTATCTTTTGTTTCTACACCAAGTATTCGTTAAGTTACAGTTTATTTTTCTGACGCGTTTCTGAAAGGACTTCACTGAGGGAGAGAGAACAGAACGTGCATCATGTTTATTTTCTTAATTTTGCGAAAAGCACAACATTCTGTTTTTATTGGGAGTGGACAGAAAAAAACTAGACACTTTAACGTTTGAAATGATGTATAAATCATATCTGTATGTCAAAAATCAGCAGAGTAATTTAAGTCTCTTTGCGGAGTGATTGAAAAATAAAGAGTTTGCGGCGCCCGCGCCACCGTCGACCCCAGAGTGTTAATAAAACAACCGTGGATATAGAACAGGGTTGTAAACAGCGCGCTTTTCGGCGCCTCACGCTTTTTAAACGTCAGTTTGGGTGACTTGGGTCTGAGAGGGTTGGATTATAATTTCACAAAGTCATCTGAAGCCATTCCATAGCTTAATGTGAGGGACAGAAGTCTATTTACATAAGTACATTAAAGTTAACGGAAACTAGTTCCCTCCTCCCTTAACATAACATGTCTAGATGTCTGTAAGCAATTTTCCTTGTGTTGTCAAATAGGTTAGACCTCAATATACTCAGATTTTGTCGTAGTGTATTATTTTAATATTTGTATTATTAGTAACGGTGTACTTATGGTAAATAATAACAAGCAAATTGTTCAAAATTTTGGTTTCTTCATGAGGTGTGTAACTATAGGGACGATATTACCAACTTCTTTCTAAAGAAGCAAAAGTCAGGTGCAGATCAGGTCCAAACAGATCCCAGTTGTTCTATTTTTGCTGTATACTTAATACATATATAATTGTGTACATTTTGGAAAATAAACAACTTTAATTTAATCTATATACAGTGTACTTGAACACTTTGTATATTGACCCCCCAAAATAATACCTCGCCACCCCTTTGCCACCCCTGGTTTAAAAGTCTAGCTCCGCCACTGGTATAATACATTTTATTCTTACATTCCCAGCATTCTTTTAGTCATGGCCAAACTTGCTCTGAACAGCCCAGATGTAAAAAACATCGATGAGGGGGTGAAGAATCGGTTTAAATGGAGCTGGTTGCAGGAGACTGTCCAAGTCCAAGGAGAGATCATGTCAATGAATTGTTTCAGCAAAATTAGGGAAGCAGGGAGGCGATTTGCGACACTTGCAATCAACATATAAATTACGGAACAAGTGGGAAGAATGCCCTAAAAAAGCATGTGGAGCATCCAAAGCATATAAAAGCTTGGAAGACGCAACAGCAGAATATGCGCATCAATATATAACACCATCGGATAATAAAATTGTTGCAGTTTCACCCAACAACCCAGTGCAACCCAGGATTCCTCCTTTATGCAACCGAGTTGCACAGGATCAAGTAAGTGTGGACTAATTTTGAGGTTTTGGTTTTTATGTGGCATAAGTAGAAATGGCAGTGAACAACTTTGTACTTGTAATTGCAGAAGAGTTTATAGTATTAAATGTATTGTGCTTTTAAAGTTGTCATCAGGCAGGACCAGACAGGGTATCGTTTGTTTTTGTGTGTATGTACTGTATAATTACTAAGCATAGACTTATGAGGGGTTAAGATGTACAGTTGCACACTTACTTTTCCCCCCATTACCTTACAGGCACTCGTTCTTGGATTTGCTGCTGAGAACTCACTTCCTCTATCAATCACACCAGGGCTTATTGATTTAGCAAAGGTGCTGGCAAAAGACCCAAAAGCTCTTGCAGAACTATCTATGGACAGGACCTCTGCCTCATACAAGCTCAATTATGGTGTTAAGAAGACCATTCAAGATGAAGTGCTGGAGGAAATAAGAAGTGTCCCCTTCTCCCTCAACATCGATGAGGCGACAAGCAAAACATACAAGAGGATTTTGGGTGTGCATGTTAGCTACTGGTCTGAGAAACTTCAGAGGACGGTTGTGCAACACTTAGCAGCACTGGAGGTTGTGTCTGTAACTGCGGAATCCCTTTTCAAGAAACTAGACAATCTCTTTGAAAAGATGAGTCTGCCGTGTGATAATTTGATCTCCATTCTTATGGACTCATGTGCTGTAATGAGAGGTTCCAAAAATGGGCTGGAGAAACTTATCAGAGATCGGCGTGCCCCTCAAATAATTGACATAGATGGTGACTCATGCCACCATGTACACAATGCCAGCAAGAAATTCTGCTCTCCATTTGAGCATTGGGTCGAAGGTTTGCTCTCAGATCTTCACACAGACCACAGATGGTCTGCAGACATGAGAGATGGCCTCAGAGAAATTTCCATCATCCTTGGAATCCATGCCTCACGATCTGAGCGATACATCCCACACCGGTGGCTGTCAGTGCTGGATGTGAGCCTGGATACACTGCGCATGTGGGATGCATTTGTCATTTTGTCACACCCAGGGGTTGGCTACTATTTGGCTAAACCACGCCCCTTCTCAACTTCCACCTCGAGGAGGTCCCCAAAGCCAACCCAATGACCAGACAACGACGAGGACAGGTAAGTATAAAACAAACTTTATTAATTTAAATATTTAAAATGTACTTTGGAAACGGGGAAGGGGGAAATTAAAACTAATGAATCTGGCTCTGCCCTCCAGGTAGGCCACGGCCAAGTGAGTGACGGGAGTAGGGGGGGCGACGGGGGTCCGGGACACTATGGACCAGGGGGCGTGGGACTCAGGCTCCGGCCTGGCCTTGACTATCCGTGGCGCCCTCCTTCTTCCTCCTGGAGGCAGAAATCAAAGCAAGATGAGTGTGGGAATTAATGTCCTTTTTGCATACCTTGACTCTCCTTATGAGGCCTTCTCCACTCGTGCTCACACAGTTCGTTGTCGTGTCACTCACTCTTCCTCTACAGGCAACAATGCGGACACAGAGGCGCAGTTAACTGGGACCTGGTTTACTCTCACCTCGTCGCCGGCTACGACCCACGGTAAGTACAGGATCCACACGACTCGTTTTCGTGGTACTCACTCCTTCTCTCTATTTCGCCACAGGCAGCAGCTGAGACACAGAGGCACAGCTAATTATGCTGGGTTCGTTCTCACCTCTTCGCTGACTACAGCTCACGGTAAGTTACAGGATCCACACGGCTCGCTTTTTGTGGTGCTCACTCTTTCTCTCTATTTCTCCACAGGCAGCAGCTGAGACACAGAGGCACAGTTAATTATGCTGGGTTCGTTCTCACCTCTTCGCTGGCTACAGCTCACGGTAAGTCACAGGATCCACACGGCTCGTTTTCGTGGTGCTCACTCTTTCTCTCTATTTTTTCCACAGGCAGCAGCTAAGACACAGAGGCACAGTTAATTATGCTGGGTTCGTTCTCACCTCTTCGCTGATTACAGCTCACGGTAAGCTACAGGATCCACACGGCTCGTTTTCGTGGTGCTCACTCTTTCTCTCTATTTCTCCACAGGCAGCAGCTGAGACACAGAGGCACAGTTAATTATGCTGGGTTCGTTCTCACCTCTTCACTGGCTACAGCTCACAGTAAGTCACAGGATCCACACGGCTCGTTTTCGTGGTGCTCACTCTTTCTCTCTATTTCTCCACAGGCAGCAGCTGAGACACAGAGGTCCAGTTAATTATGCTGGGTTCGTTCTCACCTCTTCGCTGTCTACAGCTCACATTAAGTTACAGGATCCACTTAGTTCCTTCTTAGGTCATTCACTCTCTCTTTCTCTCTCCACAGGCAGTGACTGGGACATAAAGGCACAGTTAATTCAATTTGAATGGCTCTCACCTCTCTACTAAACACAGCGTACCATAAGTACAGGTTTCACTCGGTTCCTTCTCGTGTTGCTCCTCCCACACCACTAAGAGGTTGGTATTTAATTATAACAAAAGTGGCGGACTTACGACCATTTGCCTTTGCGATGTGTCAGATGGGGGTAGCAGTTCCTACGTGGCGTCGGGGGCGAACCCTCACGACTAGCTTGCTGGTTACAGAGGGGTGAGACGTCACACCATGTCTCGCCGGGCCGAGCGCTGCCCTCTCCTCACTACCATTAGGCGATCGAACACTGGACAGGGGCGCCCCTTTGTAGAGGCCTCGGGACGGTGGAGCTCCTACACCTCTCTCTCTGCAACAGCAATTACTATAAAGTTGAAAACATCAACAATGATGGCCCCTGATCGTACTCACACATCTGCCAGTTCTTCTGCTCTTCCCCGCACCGTTTCTTAAGACCTGAAGCACGTCCGCAACATATGCTGTACTGAGTCTAGGACCAGCAGCTTCTTCGTCCTCCCTCGACAAAGTCTGTGAAGGCGGGGGTTTGTCTGACAAGACACACAGCAATACACAGCAATCCACAGCAATATACAGCACCACGTCAAAATAAAGTTTCCACAGCACAAGGACTCACCCACCACACAGTGTACACAAAGGACGCCCGTCTTCCTCCACTTTGCTTTGATAGGGTCTGACGATGAATAATACGGCCTAGTTGATAGTGTCGTCGTTGTGACTGCTTCGGTATGTATTTCTTCGGCTCACCCACCACGCTATCTTAGGGGTAGGGCCGCCCTCCTTCTCCTGGAGGTATCTAGTATAAAGGCAGGTCAGTATGCAATACGTTTCTAAATCTTGGTACTCACATCAACGCCGTTTTTTGACTCCTTTATCTTTGTCTCAGTTTACAACGTGCTCTGTTCACTTTTCAACCTTTAAGGTTCACGATATCTTCACAACCATGCAACTTTAACCTGAGAGAGAGAGAGTTTAGACAGCCGCCAGCAACACACCAGACGAGCACAACACAGCGCTTCAACACACACCAAAAAGCTCCCTAAACTGTGATTCCAACTGGTCTTAAGTACTGCCCTGTTTAGGGTGTCCTCCAATCGCCAACCGCTCCTCTTAACTAGGCACAGGTGCATCCAATTCACCGATTTTCCCTCTTACGGCGCTACCGGAAGTCCGGTGTTCTTCCTTTCCGGTCCGGGCGGAAACCTTCCGGGCGGAACCAAAACTTCCCCAACTTTGGTTCCGCCCCTAAAAGATCGTCACCTTGTGACAATTTTTTACTATGCCTTCCTGGGCAATGAAGATAGGGCAACATACAAAGACATAGTCAATGGCATCCTTGAAAAGCGTGGGGTACAAGAAGCTGGCTGGACCCGTGTAAAGGAGTTGTGGAAGGAGTTTGGAATCAGGTCCAAAAACTTCACAAATGAAGGAAAGATGAGGAAAGTTAGAATTTAAAAAAAGGTGAGAAATGACACACAATCCTCAACTTTTAAGTTATGTAGAAGAGGCAAAGCTCATAAAGTAGATCTTGTTTCTAAATATGATGATGAATATACTTATTGTGAGTATTTTTGTTAGTTGGTTTGTCAAGAATTACATTAATTTTAACCATTATAGTGATTGTTTTAAACTTATAATGCTCTTCTATGCTTTGGCAGGTGTTTTTCGAGGAGAAGAGAACACTGCTTAAGCTTTACTTTTATGCATCTCTCCTTCCAATGCTAAAACAATACACCCTCCTCTTTCAATGCAAGGAGCCGAAGATCCACAGACTCCACGATGAGCAAGAAATACTCCTTAGAGAGTTCTTGTCCTGTTTCATCAAGCCAGAGAAACTCATAAGAAATGGGAAGAACTTGTCGGGACCAAACATGAAGTTTCTTGATTTAAGGTCAACAGAGAACCATCTGCCAGAGCCTTTTATTGGATATGAGGCCACATCTTTTCTTGAAAAGCTTGGAAAAAATCATCCCGTGGCAAAATCTTTCAATATGAATGTATGGTGTAAATTGTAGCTTGTTTACATAGATTTTTTTTAAAATAACTACACATGTAAAAAAAACTTTTTTCTTTAATACCAAAAGAAATACAGAAAAAAATAAACTATGGTCTTTAACTAACCTCCATTTACTGTATGCCTCTGTGTTAATCAAGCATTTGTCTTCATTATAACAGGTTATCCAAGCCTACACCAGATGTGCCGTTGATCTGCAAGCAAAACTGCCTCTGGACAATCCAGTTCTGAGGACCCTGTCATGCTTGGACCCGAATGCCCGGGGAAGCCAACACATCATTCCTCACCTGAAGAAATTGCTGGAAATGTTTCCAGCTGTGAAGCTTACAGAAGAGGAGAAAGATGGTTTTCAGCATGAAATATACAGGTGTGTGTAATTGTTAGATGTCGTCATTCATGCATGTCATGTTATTTTACGGGCGAAGAATTTCCATTTGAGATGTGCTCTACAATACAATAGTATGTGGATCTACTGGACATCATGTTAATTTTACTTAAACAGTCAATGCATATATTAAGTAATTGTGCTGTATGATTATCAGCTTAACATTAACCCATACATTAACTTAATACATTGAATATCACAGTAAGACTATGGTGAAAATATATTTTACTGAATGTGGAGTGCTTGGAAATGTTTAGTTTCTGTGTGCAAAATGAAAATTAATGTTGTTTCTCATCTTAGATATGCAAGTGACATGAAGTTGCCACCAATGACGGATGACACAAGAGTTGACCTGTGGTGGAATGCAGTAAGACAAACATTGAGGTACCCAACACTTGCCAAGATGGCACTCTTTGCTTTATGCCCTTTTCATGGCCCTCAAGTAGAGTCTTCATTTAGCATGATCGCCAACATCATGCAGGCCAAAACAACAAGCCTGAATGTGGAGACCTATGAGGCCTATGAAGTTGTAAAGTACCAGCTAAGGCCATGCAGGTCTCAGCAATTCACCACTACTCCAGACCGTCAAAGGACAACCCCATCAACCCATCCCTTGTACAGAATGTCAAACTCGCAAGCCGGAGATACAGGGCAGAGAACAAACGGAGGGCAGAACTTCATGCTCCCAATCCAGCCAGAAAGAAGGCAGCCAAAGACACAATAGTGGCAGCAGCTTTAAGTGCCAGAAATACTTTTCAAAAGCGTGCGGCTGCAAGCATTGAGAAAGCTTGTTGCCAAAAAATAGTCTAATTCAATGTGCACTGTTTGCAATGTGTTTTGCACTGTTTGCAATGTGTTTTGCACTGTTTGCAATTTGTTTTGCACTGTTTGCAATGTTTAATAAAATCTATATAAATTATGTCTGTGTGTGTGTGTGCGCGTGGGGGGGGGTTGGTTTCGGGGTCGCCGCGTCATGGTAGGTGTACCATATAGTTTCCTGCTTTTTTGTCGTTTGCCAATCACACCTATGATATAACAGAGCACGAGACGGCGGGTTCCCTGAGCGCGCCGCGAGCCGTGCAAGATTTATTAATAGATAGCCATGAAGGTGAGCTCGCAGTGCACCGTGAAGGCATACAGAAACGCAATCGCGTGAATATTAAGCGTAAAGGCGCCTGGTAGATGGGGCCCTAGCCACCGTTAGAGTATTTAACACACGTCCTGAAAGGCGAGACGGTTGCCGTTCAGAGACCAAACGTGTAGATTCCATAGCTCCGGCTGTGATTGGCTTAATTTCCATCGGTAGCCAACCAGAGGCAAAGTTCACAAAAAGGCCCGCCCACACGCGCAGTCCAAGTCCGAGGAGCGAGCAGCAGTGTTAAAAAGTCTGAGCAACTTGGTCACTTTGTCGCTAGATTTAGCAACTTTCTATCACTTTAGCGACTTTATAGGACAAATCTAGCTATCTTTTCCGGCGTGGTTGGAGACTTTTGTAGACTGACATGAAAATACGCGTCGTTTTCTCTTCTCAACGAGCAGCGGTGCTGCTGCTGACTGTGCCCCATCTCAAAGCACTGACATGCAGCCCGGTCATCGCGCATCAATCACTCCGAAAACACCGGCAACAGGGCGATGGCAAGTACAACAAGCTCAAAGGTAGCGGTCGCAAACACAAAGTATAAAGCACTACTTTTCCATTGTTGAGGTGAAAGGCAAGAATGTTTGTGTAAAGTGCAACTTATGCCCATGAAGAAAAAGTCTCTCCACGTCTGTGGCAAGTATTTCTGATCTAATAAAGCACCTCACATCGTCACATGCTGCCACAAAATTAGTGATTTCTCTTTAGTATCCATTTTAGTCATTTAACATATTTAATTTTGTAAGGGGCATTCAAGTTATTTGAAATATTAAATTTTTTTAAGTAACGCAGTAATTGCTTTTCCTGGTAATTAATTACTTTTATAATAATGTAACGCAGTTACTAATTCAGTTACTATTTGTGAGAAGTAATTAGTAACTATAACTAATTACTTTTTTAAAGTAACGTTCCCAACACTGGCCATGGTGCTGATGTTTTCAGCTGCCACAGGTCGGGGAACCATGGTTGTGCCAAAACGGGGCGATCAGAATTATCTTGCATTTCGTCTCTCTTATCCTCTGAAGGATCTGTGGTAACAGAGCCACCGGAGGAAAAGCGTATAGAAGACACGCCGGCCATGTTTGCGACAGGGCATCATGGTGTCTCGAGAAGAAGATCAGGCAATGGACGTTCTCGACTGATGCAAACAGAGCGATCTCCGCTCGGCCGAAGACGGTCCATATTTCCCCGACCGTCTGAGGATGCAGCCTTCATTCTCCTGACGACGGACCGTTGCACGAGAGAATGTCTGCACCCGTACGTTCACGTGAGCCCATAATAAAAGCCGTTTCGCCAGCCTGGATAGGGAGCGAGATCTCACCCCTCCTTGGTGGTTTATGAATGAAACCACGTCATACTGTCCGACCGTACTAGAACGTGCAGATGTTGGATTTCGGTCGCAGTGCGCGCCCCAACCCGTTGCAGACGCATCCGTGGTCACCACTTTCCTCCTGCTCACGGAGCCGAGCTCCGTGCCCGAGAGGAAAAGGTGAGGGGATGTCCATATCGAAAGCGCTTTCACGCAGCTGTACGTGATTTTGATTAATAAGTGGCCCGACAACCAAGCGCGGGGCGAAACTTTCGCTTTCAACCAAAACTGAATCGGTCTCATGAACAGCATTCTTAATGGTATTAGTGGGGATGCTGCTGCCATCAGACCCAGCATTTTTTGGAATCGTTTGAGAGGGAGATGTGAACACGCGCTGAACGATGCCGCCTCACGTCTGACCGTGAGAACGCCTTCCGGTGTAAGCCATGCTCGCGTCTTTATCGAGTCGAGGGTCATGCCTAAGAACGCGATCCGCTGCATGGGGGTGAGCAAACTCTTCTGGAGTTTGATTTTGAACCCTAAATTCTCCAAATGCCGGAGTACAACGGTCTTGTGCACGATAATTTCCCTCTCTGACTGGGCTAGAATAAGCCAGTCGTCGAGGTAATTCAATATGCGGATGCCACTCTGTCTGTCTCTTATCTTAACAATTTCCAGACGTACATTCCTCAGCATATGCTGTTTCTCCCCCAACCGAAACCACACAGACAACTTTCTTGTACTCAGCACAGAAAGCATAATGGCACATATGAATTATAACATGACATACTGATTAATAAAACAACATAAAAATCCCACAGGTGCCATAGATAATCTGAAAGGCAGAACTTTGTATTGGTATTCTGTCCAGTCGAGCGAGAATCTTAGAAACTGCCTGTGACGAGGTGCTATCGGAATGTGAAAGTAAGCGTCTTTCAGATCCACTGATATGAACCAATCGCCCGGTCGAATTAACGCCATGATTCGTCTGGCTGTAAGCATTTTGAACAGCTGTTTGACAAGAGCGCGATTCAAAACGCGTAGATCCAATAGAGAGTAAAGGTCTTATGTGCCCAGTTAAGGAAAACTGAATAGAAGACAAGAAACGTGTAAAGCAGTGGCTCTCAAACTTTTTTCAGTGTGAGGCCCCCCTCGTGCAGGATACATCACTTTGTGTAGGGTGACCATACGTGGTATTCTTCCCAGACGCATCCCGTCCAGGGATTCGGTGCGTCTTCCAGAAAGTCGTATTTGTTGACCGCATACGCCATTCAGTTAAAAACATAAGATATACAATCGTAGTTTCATTCTTACCTTAAAATGTAACGGTTGTTTTTCTGTAATAATAATAATAATCCTCTATGACGTATGCGGTCGACAAATACGACTTTCAGAAGACGAACACAAAATCCTGGACGTGATGCGTCCAGGAAGAATGGCACGTATGGTCACCCAAACTTTGTGGGCCCCCAAAGAAAATAAATGAGACTGTTTTTCTTTGCAGAGCTTATCAATTCTGGGTGTTATTGGTGACAGGCTACAAGTCATCTACTACATGAAGCCGTGCCCTGTATTTTGTCTTTATTGCCATCATGGCTGAGAAAGATGCCTCACAAAGATATGTGGTTGGGAAAGGCAACAATAGTCCCATGGCCTGAAGAACAACCTCCTTGTACTCTTTTTCAACCATGGGCCAAAATTCTGATAAGGTCTGCTGATTAAATTTCATCCTGAGAGTGCGATCACTGGTTTATCCAGAAGCTCATTCTCAGCCTTTCCACTGAGGCCACTGGCTATCACATCACAAGAAAAGGGATCTCAAACCCAGTCATATTTTTCCATGTCAATGTCTTTAAAGTAGTGACCAAAATGCTCATTGATTAAGGTGAGATGAGTGGTAATTGTGTCTAGCATAAAGTCCACCTTTAAAATGTTTGTGTCCAAATATTCAGATAGATTTGGAAACATGTCAGTGATTCCTGTTTGTAGTTCACGTATCCACAGATCTAATTTTCTCCTGAATGCCACAATTTTGTCACTTGCCTCTAGTCTTGTGGAATAAGACCCCTGCAAAGACAGATTAAGTCCATTGAGGTTGGTAAAAATGTCAGTGAGGAAGGCCAGTTTTGCCATCCACTGTTGGTCGGAAAATAACTATGCCAGGTCAGGTTTATGTTGTTTTAAAATGTCCTGTAGCTCATGTCTCAGTTCGAACACTCGCTCCAAAACTTTCCCGCGTGACAGCCATCGCACCTCGGAATGGAACAGTAGCCGATCATGAGCCGCCCCCATCTCCGTGCATAGTTTGGCAAAGAGACGTGACTTTAGTGGTCTCGACTTCACAAAGTTCACAGCTGTTACTACTGCCTCCAACACATTGTGCAAGTCAGGTGCCATTGATTTTGATGCGAGTGCTTTACGATGAAGCATACAGTGAGTTGCTACGATCTTTGGATTTACGGCTTGAATTCGGGCGACAACCCCATTCTTATGTCCTGTCATTGCTGCCGCACCATCAGGGCAAACAGATACGCAGTTTTCCCAGCTCAGATTTTCTTCTGTAAAGAAAGTGTCCAACAATTGAAAAATGTTCTCATCTGTAGCCCTCCCCTCAAGTTCTTTGGTGAATAAAATATCTTCCAAAATGTGTTCATCTCATGAATATCGCACGTACACTAACAACTGCGCTGCACTGCTAACATCTGTGCATTCATCAAGCTGAAGCGCGAACTCACGCGATCACAATCTTTCAGTCAATTGTGATTTCACATCAAAAGACAAGTCCTTAATCCTTCTGCTTACTGTATCGTTAGATAGCGGTATGGATTTAATTTTGTTTGCCGCCTCGTCCCTAAACATTACTCTGCACATATCCACTGCTGCTGGAAGTATTAAATCTTCCCCAATCGTGTGCGGCATTTTACATTTGGCAATTCGCAATGACGCCAGGTAAGATGCTTGCTGTGCTTTCTCGGGAATCGTTGTAATGTAAGTCAGTCGTACTTTTTGCTTTACATATTCGTCTATCTTTCTCTGGAAAAACCCTCACATTTATTTGCGTGCTCCGGGTGAACTGTTGTGAGATGTTTGCTGAGTTTAGCTGGTTTCAGTGCTTCAGCCGATAAAATTTTAAGCACGACGTGCACTGTGGTCTGCCATCACTATATTCCATGAAGCCATATTTTATGTACGAGTTGTCAAATTTTCTCAATTTCGTTTTCTTCACACTAGGCTCTCCTGTATCAACTTTCTCAGCAAGAAGACTATGTCTTTTATCTAAAAACTTATCCATTGTACCGTAGGTTTATCAGCATGAGGCTGGTATAAACAGTACTAACACGTCAGTGTTTGGTGACGTTTCAGCGGTGTATCATTAAATTTCTTCATAGAATTATTTTTTCATTAATAATTATGCACACCATAGTCCAAATGTACACACAGGTAAAATTATACAGATTATATAAAAATATAAATAATGTTCAAGAATTTTTCTGCGGCCCCCCTGGCGGCCCCCAGTTTGAGAACCACTGGTGTAAAGTATACAATGTGTATTACCATGCCACTCATCTCATTATCTGGATATAACTTAAGTATGTATCTTATGGCTAGAATAAGTCATGTGGGTTGTATGAATCTTTGATTCATAAGTTCCTATTCTAAACGTTTCCTCAATTGTGCATAATAACATGTGCAGCAACTGCTTATGGTCAAGTCTATTTAGTATTTTAGTAATGCAGTTATTTTGGGGGAAAATATGAATAATTGCATTGATTTAAGGTGTGCCCTAAATTTTCTGCTTGTGCTCCTAAAATTTTCAGGCAGGGGGTGCAGTACTCCTAATAACACAAAAGTTAGTTTGGAACCCTGAATTACTAGACTTAAAAAAGCTATTTATTTACCATTTCTTTTAGGAAACTTGCAGTATATAGTAAACTAAAATGTGACAATGTGTGCTTTGATTTCAGTTGAAGTCAAAATGTTCAATAAATAACCTTAACTTCTAATACTCTTCCCTTCACTTAATTCTTTTAAAATCACAAAGAAAACAACAAATGCCCTTTCAATAGAAAATCTATCCCACCTTAAAGGGGTCATATTACCTGGCTAAAAAGCACATTATGTTGTGTATTTGGTGTAATGCAATGTTAATGTAATGTTTTTAGGTGGTGTAAAGTTAATAAAACATTATTTTCTACATACCGTACATTGTTGTTGCTTCATTTAGCCCCGCCTCTTTCAAACGCGCCGTTTTCTACAAAGCTCATAGTCATGAAAAGCATTGTGTGCCCCTATTGGCCAACTGTCAAATGCATGGTGATTGGCCGAGTGTGTTCGGAACAATTACGCCCCTTACCATATTTGTAATATCCGCTTCCAAACCTTACTGATGATTGTCGTCGTGATTAATTGATGAGTGATTGATGATTATGTCGTCAATACTACCATATCAATTCGAACCAGAATCTGATCCTGAAACTCAAGATGACCAAGCTGATGGAGTAACATTGCCATCGCGACTTGAGCAGAACGTAACAGATTGGTAAGAATTCATTTCACAATAAAAGTACTGTTTAATAAGCTAACTATTTTAACCTATAAAAACGATGTTATACAGATATGTCTTCAATGCATTGGTAAGAATTTATTTCACAATAAAAGTACTGTTTGATAAGCTAACTATTTTACCCTACAAAAACGATGTTATTCAGATATGTCTTCAATGCATTGGTAAGAATTTATTTCACAATAAAAGTACTGTTTAATAAGCTAACTATTTTACCCTACAAAACCGATGTTATATAGATATGTCTTCAATGGATTGACTTTGACATGAAATTATAAAATATTTTAAGTTTTAAAAACATACTGTTGTATTTTTACTTTTTTGTGTGTTTAGGTGCAAATGTGAAAACTGTAATAAAATGCCCAGTGAAGCAGAAAACATATGCTGCTTGGAAATACGCAAGGTATTTTAAATTGTTACTTTTTCATATATACATAAATGTATACAAACACTCTTTTGACTGTTTTATAAACAGTTAGTAACTTGTCTTCCACAGGTTGTAAGACGAATGAATCAGGTTTCAGAGCCTCTAAAATGTATAACGCAGCACCCAGGTTTCGAAGCAAACTGCTTAAATCCTTACACCCTCCAAAACATTAATAATATTTACAGAGCTGATTTTGGACCAGTAAGGCGTAGAACAGAAGAAGAGTACGTTTTTGTTTATCATATTTCTTTACTTTTAGAATCAAAACCAAAGAATAACCAATTAATAATTGCAAATATGTACAAATTTTGTTAATTAAAATAGTAAAATTATTGTTTACAATCATCTTCACAGGCGGTACCGATATCTCGCCTATCGAAGCTTTGTAAGCTGGTGCTGGGGCTATTTAGGAAAGAGCGTCAGAGTTGTTCTCCCATCCTGTGTTGTGCATCGGATCCGGCTGGAGTTCCCTGATCCGGATGGACAGTATGTAGGCTTTCGACCACCCCTTGACTGAAGCGTGAGATGCGGCTGCCAATAACTTCCTCCTTTGAAGGCTTTTCAAACTGAGAGGACAGTGTGGTGGGAACTGGGATGCTTTTTAGCTCATCTACAAATGTAGCAGGGTCTGGAAACACCTCTTCAAAGACGAGCTTCATCAAGTCTGCTACATAATCTGTAAATAGTATAGAGGGGGGTTTTATTTATGTTGTTGATCTAAACCAACAGGTTGAGAGACATATCTGATGCATCACTATGTGTACATTTCTTTTAACAGTATATAAAAAAATAAATTTTATATTATTACATACCATAAGATGCGGCTGTTTTGATTGGCTTTGCAGTACATCCACCCTTCTTTGACTTCGGAAAAACAATCTTGAACATAGGTTGCCCTGACGTGGTTGTTGCCTGTTCACGGTCTCCGTTTTCGTTGTAGTGCATTGCTGCAAGGTACAACCTTCGGTACAAGAATAACATACAAGACATTACAGACTTTCAGTAAATCTAGCATATACATACTGAGAAAAATATAATAATCCACCCCACATAACGTGTTATACCTGCACAACATCCCAATGAATGGGAAGACAACGTTTTTGGGTGCAAACCGCAGGATCACACTGTGGAAAGCCTCTAGTGAAGATGTCTGGTAATGGTGACTGAGCTTTTCAACATCCTTTAGGACTCGTTTGTTGTTAAGTATCTTTTCCACTTTGTGTAGAGGCATTGACCCTTGAATAACATAAAAGAAACATGAGTAGTTGTAAGCGGTGTCTGAATTTACCAACATTATAAAGTACATGCAAATTCTGATACGTACCTGGTTCAAACCATTTTTTGGGATCTGTAGAGACTCTGTCTGGATGTACACATTTTGGGAATAGAGGGTTATCATGGGTGTGTACGTTTTGGATGTGGTCAATCAGGGATGTCCACTTGGCAACCTTCTCGGGACCAGTAGTAGACGATGTAGCACTCCAGTACACATGGTTCTTTATGCTCCGCAACCACTTCTTCAACATTTCACACTCCTTTTTTTGTGAAAGTTTGTCTAATTTTTTAGACAAACCTGTAACATAGTAATAATGTGGTGTATGAGTATACATACAGAAATGTCATAAACCAATCCAATGTGCCAAAAAAAAAAACACACCAAGTTTATCATTACACAGCACCATGTGTCATAAAATACAAAAAGTATATTAGTTACCTTTTTCGAAGTGCCACACATCATAGTACTGTAGGATATTGCGTTCCCTAAGAAACTTCTGGATCTGTGGATGACGATCCGTTACAATGTAATCCAATGCCAAACTGTTAGACTCTAGATGATCAAGACAACGCTTCAAGCCCTCCTTCTCCATGTGGTAGCTACCACCTACCTCGTTACTCTGCGTATAAATTAAAATACAAAAAGGCACAAACCTACAAATGAATACTTCACAATGTAACAATATAATAATTGGATTAGTGCTTCACGATAAATTGCATGCGATTGTCATTGCACATCTCATCAGTGAAGCTGGTTTCTTGATTAGTAATAAATCGCCATCACCTGCTTTCAGATGGAGTTGCATTTAATATACAAACCCGTAGTTCACTTATAATTATGACAATTTTGCAGTAATTATCTCGTAAGCATCGTCTGCAATAATGTATACGATATGGTTTAGCTTATAAGTGAACTTGACTTAGTATAGTAAATGACACTCCATCTGAAAGCAGGTGATGACAATTACTAATCAAGGAACTGGCTTCACTGACGAGATGCACATGATTATCGCATGCGATTTATTGTGCAGCCCTAAATTGTATGATTTAAAATAGGTTCACCTGAACAAGCTGCATGTCAAGAATGGTGTTGCTGTCCAGATGCATCAAGGTGTAGCAGCCATACTTTGCTGAGTGCCCTGAAAAAAAATAAATAAGTGTGACGGTTGTCACATCGTATCAACACCAATAAACATTGTTGAGTCTTGCTAGATTGTTCGGTTTAGTGTATCACCAAAAATATAATCAAAAGAACCCAGATCAAGATATCAATACCTCTACATGTAAACTTACCTGGTGTATCAGCCCTCATATCTCCAGCAACTGCCACCTTTCCCTCTTCTTGGAGCTTAGGGAAAAGATTGTTCTGATCCAATTTCCACTTGTGTACTATAGCAGGCTCTAGGTAATTCCTAGCATGCCTCCTAAACGCATCATAGCGAATGATCTGAAGCTGCATGGCCTTGCAAATCTGAAAAAGTTAAAGGATAACGTCATTATCGAATAATAACTGAAAAGAAATATGAACAGAAATGTTAAAAAAGTACCTTTTGAAATTGAATGAAAGACGCCCCACTAAAGTAAATAGCGGCGGACAACATAAGGTTTACAACAGGGGTACTTCCAATGATCGGCTGACTCTCCCACTTTCTGTAGTAACTGCATCTTGGACATTGCTGGGTGAACGACACATAGGTGCCCATTCGTCTACATTGAACCTCACACTTTGTTTTGCAAAGTGGACATGTCTCAAATAGCTCTTGGAGGCAGCTTTCAAAAACAATGTATTTTGAAACATTGTATGTTGTCTGTTCACTAAAACAAGACAGACATGACATTTAATTTTTTTAAAGTCATTTAAACATGCAAAGTAAACAATAAACTAAAAAACTAAAGAGTAAACAGCTTACTGCAGTACAGATGCCTCCAGTACAGACTCCTCCGTAACATCAGAGTTGTCCGGGTTATACGTTGAATCAAGTGGTTCAGCAACGCTTTGTGAAATGTCTGTGTCTTCATCCTCTTCATCCAACTCTAGACAAGACCTTTTACGTTGTGTGAAAGTAGGGGCTTTGATGGGAGTTGAAGAAAATGGTAATAAGTGGAAACTGGGAGTAGTTTCAGTACCAACATCAAAAGAAGAAACCTTAGCCTGCATGCCTGCAATAAAAAAGGCATTATTTGTATTTGTACTCAGTCTTGTAATAATGTAATCAAAAATAATCTAACATAACATCTTAAAGGATCATTTCACCCGTAGAAACATTAATCTTTATTGAAAGTGTGTCATATTTGTAGTCGAAATGTAACATACATTTAGAATTTGGTGCCTATTTGACAGAGAAAAGGGGTGTTTGTAGTCTCACTACCTCAAGATATTGGACTTCCTTTTTTCAATGATGCAAAATTATGATTTTTACATCATTGAAAGAAGGAAGTGCAACACTGAAATCTGTATTTCTCCTGTCTCAGCGGCAACTGAGAAAATGATGCATGACCATTCAAAAAACATGCCTGGGGTTCTAACTATACAAAGCTTTCTGCAAATGGGTGAAGTGTCCCTTTAACTTTTAACTTGCAACACTGTAATATAATATTACATTGTGTTTTCCATTAATAAAGTACTATACTTCATGGATTTAAAAAAATATTAATGCATGTGAAATACCTTTGCTCCGTGTATGCGTGACCTTTAGTGTACCCCAAGACAGCTGTGTGCCAATGGATCGCGTCTTTGGAGAGGGTGCAGGCAGTGTATCGGTACTGTCCGTTTGACATTCAACATCATAACTTCGTGATGAAGTGGATAATTGTTCTGAACTGCGGGCCTGATGATATGTACTCTGAAATAAGTCCAAAAAGTAGTTACATCTATTGAATGTAATTCCAACCTACAGCGTTACGATTACCTCTGACATATAACCATATAAATGATATGATGTACGTGTCGAAAAGGTAAAGGGTCGAATCAAAGCTGCGTATTCTATAATAATTCACAAGCGGTGAAACATGGTAATGGTGAAACGTTAAACAATAGACACATTAAAATACATTATAAACGAGGCATTTTTTTCAATAACTACTGATTATAATGACGTATACAGTCTTTGCATGTTGCATCGCGCTGCGTGGGAACACCATGCTATGTAGTTATACAAAAAACACTTATCTGCAGTGCTCAAAACCCGCGTTACAATAGTCAGTATCAATATAAAAATATACTTACAGGCTGGGATTCAGAAGTGCCAGACTGCAGGTGTAAAGTTGGAACTGCTCCACTTTTAAGACGAAGCCTTTGTGCACATCCAGCCCTGTATTCCCCAATGTTCAGAAAGCAATCCTCCGTAAAATGTGCAGCACACAATCGAACATTTAAGCTGTATTGGTCTGGAACAGCGTTGTAAAGAAAAACTAACCACTGGTTTCTTAATGATTCCTCTATTGGAAGGCCAAACAAAGTAGTTTGCCTTTCGCAACGAAACACGCAGCGTCTACTCGACATGGCGGCGGCAACAACAATACTACAGCGTGATTGAAGGTTACACCCTCTATCGTTGCGTGTACATTAGGGCGGAGCTATGCAAATGTTCAAACCAGTATGACGTCTAACTGCATGGGCGTGTAAAACGAGCCGTTTTAGGTGGGCGTGGATGAGGCTTCACGTTTAAAAAGAATATCTTTTTGGATTTAAAACTTTAATTTTTGCAACTTTACAGATCTTTTATGTGCACAGACATCATTAAACACTCTAAAAACAAAGAAAAACATGCAATCAGGCAATATGACCCCTTTAAATATCTGAGCATATTTAAAATACAAACCTTGCCAGCGAACTATGAGGCAAAAAATAATAATAATCTCTCATTAATCGTAACCGATGTCAAAGTTTTGATTTTAGGTCAAATCTTTCAGCCCTAATGTGAGGCAAATTGTAAAGAGGTATTGATGGCCATTGTTTATGAAAGCACTATATAAATGCAGTCCATTTACCATGAGTGTAAACAGAAAATGTAGTTTTATATAGTGTTATGTTGTCTTTAAATGCCATGAATAATGTGTTTCTGTTTTCTTGTATTTATACTTTTTAACTTGGCCACTGGAGCTGGTAATGGTAGCACACACACATTGCGGAGATGTTTGTGCGAGATAATTTTTACAATTTCCATTTCAACTGAAAAGTAGTTACTCTAAAAAGTTTTATGCTTGAATGAATGCTCATATGAATTGTATAAACCAGGGGTCCCCAGCCTTTTTTACACCGCGGACCGGTTTTAGCTTTGAAAAAATTTGCGGACCGGAGTTGCTGTTCAAACAAAGTGCTGAAAATTCTCTTTTTCCAAATATATAACGTTTTAAACGGAAGTAAAGATAACAACCATGCATTAGGAAAATTAATCATTGCTTTATTTATAGTATATTTTCTATAGACGTGTAAAACCATATTTTGGCGGATTGTTTTTTTTTACGTTTAATGTTTCACTAGTTTGCCTGCCCATTTAGTCTTAATAATTAATGTTAAACGAACTTGGCTTGCTGTTCTCAAAGGCAGCTCAAATCTTGGTCGGGCTCGAGCCCCAAGTCCAAGTAACAGAACAGAAAAAAATGCAGTGAAGGAGGAGAGATGCCAGAAGAACTGCGGCTGAGCGCGAAGGCACAGAGACTCCCGTTTAGGCTACCATATGATTTTAATGATGATTGACACAGGACTGTTTAGGTTCCTTTCAAACCTACGTTAAAAGTGTAGCCGTTAAAATATTATTAATAGTTTATTTTGATCATGGTGCCACGATCGCTGGATAATTCTGAAGTTGTTTTAAAGAATAATAAAATAATTACTTTTCAGACATTTGCGATGTCACACGTCTCCGCGTATTTGCATGATTTGCGAGGTACATTTGCAAATGATTCATAAAGTCATACCTCTGCAATTCTTTGATAGATTGTGTTTTAGAAGTACTGTATGCTCGAACTCTAATGACAGCAATGTGATCGCTGATGTGCTGGTAGAGAGAGAGACAGAGAAAGAAAGAGTTCGTCTCTGTACAAAAGTGGAAATGACCGATGTTATTTGAAGTCGGCTCTTAAAGTACAAAATACCCGATTAAGCCATTACGTGGCTATTAAACACATTTTTTTCGGGACGTTCTTGCGACCCTGTGGCAACTTGTCCACGACCCGGTACTGGGTCGCGACCTGGTGGTTGGGGACCTCTGGTATAAACGATGTTCGACAGACATGCACGTTATTGACTCTATGTTATTTATGTTAAAGCAAATATTAAACTCAAAGTGATGATTTAAATAATCCCCAAATCTTTTCTACTCAGAATGAAATCACAGAGTTGTTAAATTATTTATTAACTGTCAATAAATTAATTTGTTTAAAATGTCAAACAACAAAAATAACATTTTAAAAAACATGACTTAACCCTCTGGGGTCTAAGGGGTTTTTAGGGCCCTGGGGAAGTTTTGACATGCACTGACATTTGTGCTTTTTTTAGTTGCTTTAACACATAATAATGGTAAGTGTCTCATAACACTGTGTTCAGCACAATCTGTGCTACAATATTATATGAGCTACATGTATGAACATGTTTGTATTTTTGAGAGAAAAATGTTAATGCATGGTTTTTGAAAAAGCAAAATTAAAAAAAGTCACTGATATAAGTCCACAAAACTTATTCTAAACATGTTTTCCCCAAGACTTTTTAAAACAGGAACTAGTGGTCTAGAGTTTTTTCTTCAAAATGATTTGAAAATAATAAAGCCTACTCGTTCACATAAAACAATATATTGATTTACAATTTCTAAGACACTTTTGCTTGGGAAAGGCCATATGCGTGGAGGTGGAAAAGCTCATGAATAATCGATGATTGACAGCTGAGGGAACAAAAGAGGTGCATAATGAGCCACATAATGAGCCTTGTAAGTAGGGCTGGGCTACTAAAATAAAAATATCAGATTTTTTCACAAAAAAAAAATCTGATTTACGATTTAAATCGATTCTCCACCCCCTACTGAAAAATCAATCTGCAGATTGCAAAAAAATAGTTTAAAACAAGTTTTAAACTTATTTTATTTAGATTTTCCCTTCTGGGATTTGATCTGGATCCCCCCCAAAGTGCAATCAGAAACAATAAGCCAAAAATAGGCCCTGTCATTGTAAACATTGAAAATATAACATAACATAAAATGTTCCATAACATAACACAAAATTATGTTACTCTTTTTTTTCTTTAAACACAAGTTTAACATCTTGCTATTGTTGTAAACCTTTTTAGCGAAGACCAGGAGACTTGGATTTCCTCGAGCAGAAGTCTTTATTGCAGAAAGCGATCTTCAACTCAGAGCATAGAGCTCGGGGCGCTGCAGTAACCAAGTCTGGCTTACAGTAGCCCTACATTGCATTTATACACATTTTAGGGGGCAGACCCCTAAATAGAATACAAAGCACTCAACTTTAAACAAAGCATGTAAATTCAGTCAAGGAATCAGCCCGATACCAGGAATTGCTTCAGCCCTGATCTCATCAGCATAACAGTGTCATTCAAATGCATAGGTGCTAATCCAATCATCCTAACAGTATCGTCCATACCTTCAAATGCATAAAGACAAAGGCACAGTTGTGCCTTGAGCTTAGCAATCACCTTTAACTTGGTACCCTTCCCAATGGTCAGGAAGAGCATTAAGACAAAAGGTTAATGTCTTAGCCTCCTGGGCTGCCTGACTTGATTGTAGAATGTCATAATCTTTTATCTCAAGATGTAAAACATAATGTCTATCACTTTTTCAGTTTACATACTATTACATTGGAACCTAGATATTACATTTTATAAATTTGTAATCCTACACTATTCAGTAGATATGAGGTAGTTCTCATAAAGTGCAAACAAAACATTCAACAGCATTAAACAGTGCGAGAGAACATAAATCTTGTTATTCAGTAGATATGAGGTAGTTCTCATAAAGCACAAACAAAACGTTCAACAGCATTAAACAGTGCAAGAGAACAATAATCTTGCTATTTAGTGGATAGGAGGTAGTTGCTCAGGAAGTGCAAACAAAATATTAAACAGTGCTTTTTTTGTGCTTTAATATTAACATCTTTTTTTTCTAAACATTCTTAGCCAGAAAGACAAGCCTGTCTACTACCTCTGGCTTAAGGCATGCACGGCAGCATGTAGCAATGCCCCCAACACACACACTGAAAATGCTCTCCAGGGGGCACTCGTTGCTGGGACAGAGAGGTATCTTTTTGCCTGACTACTGAGCCTTGGAAAAGTTTGTTGAAAAAAAGACTTTTTGAAAAAGGCAGCTTAAGTCATCTTTTTCTTTGGTGGAGGCAATGCTTCTTCTTGGCACAGCTGGGCCAGACAGCTGTTGTGTACTGTACTGTACTGTACTGTCAGCAACAGCTCTTTCTTTTACTTGTTCCACCTTGTCTGAGCCAATGTAGGTTGTGCGGAACCTTGGGTCCATCAGTGAGGATATGTCCAACAGTTCATCCTTCACAGGGTCACTGTATTTTTTGTCAAGGTACCGCAATATGTTTATTTTTATTGTTTTAGTAAGCTCTGTGTCTTCCTGTTCTGGCTGTAGGAGACTGGTTTTAAACAGATGTAGCACCAGTTTAATGAATGAAACGCTGACATAAGACTCTGTGGAGAGTGCGTTGGTAAAGTCTTGATGTGCTGGAATCTATAAATAAAGCTGTGAAACCACTCAGAGATCTTGCCAAGTGGGCACAAGATGACGACTTTTCTTGTCCGAACCCAGCACATGGACAATGGCCTTTTCCTGTTCAAAATCTCTCTATAATTTTTTGCCGTGAACCCCATCTGGTTGGGGACTCTAACTGGGGTTACTAACTGATGAATGGGTAGACCAAGTTCAGCCTGTACTTCAGTCATGTCTCTTCTTTTTTCCAGCTGTAAGAAAAGGCAGACACAGCCTTTTTACATACCCCAATGGCACGTTCGATCCACGGGTCCTTCACACCATTCTCTGTAATAAATTGAAGAATACATAATAAAACACACATTTTACAGGGTTCTTGCAGGTTTCAGCAAGTTAAATTTAAGACCTTTTTAAGACCTTTTAAGACCATTATGAGTAAAATTTAAGACCAAAATGACACATTACTAGAAGCATTCGAATGATCTCAGAAATTCTCAAAACTTTCTATTTTTATTGATTCAGTTATAAATATTAAACAAACACAGTATTAAAACAGATAATCAAAATACATGGAAATATATTATGCTTTACCCTAATACCCCCCATTCAGACAGCCAGCAACCAGCAGTAGCAGAGCGACACGATCTAATTCATTTCAATGGAAACCAGGCGACTTCCGGCAGCACGAGCGAAAGTGACCGTTGGCGACCGTATGGGCGTGTCCTGCGAATTTCAGGAGCAACTACCAATGAGAACGAAGCAGTGGAGTTCACGTCATCCTTCTCTCATCAGTTATTGGCGTGGATGTACTCATTTGTGTATGACAAGCAGATTTAGAAACGCCTCATTGAAAGAGACGGGCTACACCCTGAATGCGCCGTTAGGCCGTGAGTGTTGGCGCTGACAAATTTTACCCATAGCCCTTTAGGAAGAGACTTCTGACAATGGAAGCCCAAAAAGCTCGGCCGTCGGGTGATTCATAGAGACTTCAGTTAGTTCCTGGAAGCTCACTGAGTTAGAATTAAAGTTCTAAATTAATAGTCAAGAAATGCATTGATTTTAGAATATTTATATATCACACTAATATGTAAGTAGTATTTTTATAAATTTCTATCAACAATGTTTTTGATAAATAAAATCTCCTAATATGAGATCAGTTAGTATGGTCAGCTGCTGGTTTGTGCCTAGTTTTACACTGCCTCATACAACTTTAAAGCTTTAGTACGTAAGCTTACAGGGGCGGTTTCCCAGACAGGGATTAGACTAGTTCTTGACTAAAATAAATGTAAGAGCTGTCCAAACTGAAAACAACTTGCACTGACATATCTTAAAATACATCAAAATGCACACAAGTAATGTTTTTAGTAAGGCATGTTTGTTAAAACTAGTTGCATTTCATAACAACAACTCAGGGTTACAGGATTGGTTTTGAGTTAACAACACCAAACCAATGCAATCAGGCTTTATTTGTCCTATGAAGAGGCTTATCAACTTTCTCTGTCAACTCAGGCTTTGATCTTTAGGCTATGATTACTCCACGTGCGCGTGCACTTAAAGAGTGACGTTGCAACTGAACAACCAATTGTAATAGAATAGGGAGAAAGCATGTACGAGCAGTGTATTTTTCAGCGGGGTGCATGAGCTAATTATACAAAAGTATGAAGATTAAAAAAATGTATTTCAAGAGCAAAATAATACTGCCTCTGCTGCCAATGCAAGAGAAGAGTGTTGGAGAAAGATTGCTGATTGCGTTAATGCGTAAGTTAAACAAATACATTCCATAATGTAAAATGATAGACCTATGATGTTTTTAATTGTATAGTGTGGGATTTTTATGTTGTTTTATTAATCAGTATGTCATGTTATAATTCATATGTGCCATTATGCTTTCTGTGCTGAGTACAAGAAAGTTGTCTGTGTGGTTTCGGTTGGGGGAGAAACAGCATATGCTGAGGAATGTACGTCTGGAAATTGTTAAGATAAGAGAGAGGCCTGAGGGAGAAAATCAAACAGGCAACCATGTTATTAACCAATGCTTTAATATTCACAGGATAAAATATGCAATGTATTTCTTACTTAATCAGTATTAATCATTGAATAATTGATGTAATAAATATAAGATGTTGTCTTTGATAAATGTGTATTAACTAATGAAATGAAGGTTGCATACAGAATAACCTAATGGGGGCAGGGCAGCTCAACCTTGAAGAACAGAATCTCCTGTGCTTGTTCTTTGTGTGTGTGTGTTTTCTTCCCTAACAGATGGTTTTTAATAATGATTAAAGTGTTTGCTTAGAAGTAGTATTGCAGTAAAAGATTTAATATGTGTTTATCTATCTAAAGAAGTTAATGTGTGCCTTATTCATATAACCAATTTTACGAATAATGAAATGATGTCATGATATTGAAATATGTTTTACATAATAATCACTCTCATCTTACAGCTTATGTTTTTTATAAATGAATGTTTTATTAATGATTTGTTTTTAAGAAAGCATTATAACATGCTATGTGAAGTCAACCATATGTGAAGTGGAGGAGTACTGGGGAGAAAGTGACGGACTGCATGGCTCTCAGGGATGAGCGGAGAACAGTTTGTTTTTTCTTTGTCTGTGTGTGTGTGATATGCAACCCCCACAGGAATGTGGTGATGGAATCTGATAAGGAGAATAGCCAGCTGGGGGAGGAGAATTCTGAAGAAAGAACGGCGATAAATACTCATGTTTTTGTTCTGAGCGGGGAGTTTGTCAAATTCTGCTGTAGGACTAGAGGCTACTCAGCATGCTGTAACTTTTTCATATCTGATCAATAAATATTCAATTTAGATAATTGTGTCTTTCTCCATTGATGAACATGCTTTGGACGCCTTAAAGTCCAACAATAGAAGAAATACATATATGTTACATACACCATTTTTCTTTAAATGTTTTTAAAAGAAGTATCTTCTTTTCAAGTAACCTTAAAGCTGTTGCATGGTACCAAAAACTTGGAGACAGTCTGTTAGCTCTTGCTGCTAATAGGAATAAACTTTCCACTAAGGTCAGCACTCATTCTAGCCATCACAAAAGGGCTTCCCAGCTGCATGTTTTCAAATCGACACTTAGTGGTCAGTTCATATCTACGAGTGATCTTGGGAGAGCAGAGAAAGCAGTGGTATCCTATACTCAAAGACAAGCTTTCCCAAATGAATTTGAAAAGCTAAAGGTTACTCTACATAATGTTAAAAGAAGGAGTTCCCTCTACAAACTAGACCCTGTGATAAAAGATGGATTACTTCGAGTAGGAGGACGACTGTCCAGGGCAACTATGTCAGAAAACATGAAGCATCCCATCATTCTTCCAAAACAATCTCACACCTCCTATCTATTACTTCGCCACATTCATGAAAGATATGGACATTGTGGAAGAAATTATATTCTTGCTCAGTTGCGTAAGAAATATTGGATCATTAGTGGCAACACTGCAGCAAGACAATTAATTTCAAAGGGTGTGACATGCAGACGCTTAAAAGGCAAAACTGAGGAACAAAAGATGGCCAATCTGCCCAAAGAAAGAACTCACTCAGATCTCCCACCATTCACAAATGTGGGAATGGACTATTTTGACCCAATAGAAACAAAGAGGAAGAAGTTTTGTCAAAAGATATAGCGTACTCTTTACAAGTATGTCATGCAGAGCTGTTCATCCTGAAATGGCCAGCTCTTTGGACACTGACTCCTGTATTCATGCATTGAGACGATTCATATGTAGAAGGGGCCAAGTAAAACGTGTCTGGTCTGACAATGGTACCAATCTCGTAGGTGCATGTAGAGAGCTTAAAAAGGCTTTCACCAATCTGAACAGCAGTAAGATTCAAAGTGCCATGCTTCAAAGAGGAATCGACTGGAGTTTTAACCCACCAGGGGCGTCTCACCATGGGGGCGTTTGGGAAAGGCTTATCAGGTCTGCAAGGTGGATCTTAAATTCTCTCTTACATCAAGAAGTAGTAGACGATGAAGGTCTTCAAACATTGTTCTGTGAAGTTGAGGCAATTCTTAACAACCGCCCAATCACCACTGCATCCTCTGACCCTTTTGACCTGGAGGCTCTTACCCCTAACCATATTCTCCTGCAAAGGTCGCAACCAGTTCTACCTCCCGGCAAGTTTTCCAAATCTGACTCATACACTAGGCGCCGGTGGAAACAAGTGCAATACTTGGCAGACCTGTTTTGGAGAAGGTGGACACAAGAATACTTAACACTAATGCAAGAAAGACAGAAATGGTCTAAAATCAGGACCAATCTCAAGGTTGGAGATATTGTGTTGGTCGTTGACCTTACCTCTCCACGATCGTCATGCCCACTTGCAAGAATTCTTGAAGCAAAACCTGATTCTGATGAAATGGTCCGATCTTTGTCTGTAGTTTGACTGACAAGTATTATGGTCGGAGCCGATGGTGTAGTGGACAGTAGAGTTGGGGTACTCGAACTTGGACTCGAGTCCGGACTCGAGTCCAATTTTGAATGAACTCGGACTTGTCTCACACTCGGGTGAATTTGTACTCGGACTTGACACGGACTTGGACATTTTGGACTCGGAAAATATCCAGAGTACAGTCGAGTCCACGTCATGTGCAACATTAAAAACAGCATGAACTTGAAATGAGAAATTAATTAATGTCTCGTCTCGTACACACTGCAAACTTTCGAGAATGACAACCACATTTAAATGCAGGAGTGAATCCCCTAAATGTTCGTTTCATGTCTGTACGGAACAAGACTCACTCCCGAAAATGTGATGATTGACACAAAAATAACCATAACAACGTTCTGCGCGGTCTCGCGTGCTTATCACTCACAGCTTTGACCAAAATAATCTACCAGCATTGTGTTTTGCAATGAACCTCCGTCCGGGCGTTGTGTATTGTACGCTTCTTTTGTGAGGCTGCTTCACAGCGCGCGGTCTTGCAGTGTTGCCAGGTCCTCTGCTTTTTTGTACGTAAATAGCGTAAATTACTGAAGTGTGTGTGTACAGAACAGGATTAAGCATTAAAAGGTGAAGTGACAACCCAATTTAATATGCAGTGTGTACGGGACCGTCTCCCCTCCAGTTATTTTACTGCAACACACTGGCAGGCAGCAACCAGTGGCATCATACTTGCAGACAAACACACACATCAATGCGTGGCTAGCACGATGTCCTCAAAGTCAACAATAATTTGTTTTGCTTACAAAAATCATAGAGAATTTATTTGCAAGACATCTGGTAAAAAGAAGATACCTTTATATCCCTTTCTTTTCTTTGAAATCAGTTTTGATAGGAAACTAGTTGACATAGAATAAAAATGTTCAATGGCAATGACAAGATGCAATAGAGGTATTTTTATTACATTTTTATATTGCCATTGGTTAAATGGGTTGAAAGGTTAAAGTATTAATAGAAAGTAACCATTTACAATACAAATGTTGTATCTTTTTTCAATGTAATTATTTTCTGGACTCGGGCGGACTCGACTTGGACTCGGTCTTTAAGAACTCGGACTTGAGTCCAACTCGGACCCTTTTGGACTCGGACTTGGACTTGATGTTTAAGGACTTGGTCTTGACTCGTACTCGACAAAGGTGGACTCGGACCCAACTCTAGTGGACAGTGCTACGACATATGGTGCAGACGCACTTCCGGCGACCTGAGTTCGAATCCCGGCTCGAGGTCCTTTGCCGATCCCATACCCCTCTCTTCACCCTGTATTTTCCTGTCGCCTCTCAATCACTTACTGTCTATCAATAAAGGCAAAATGGGCCAAAAAAATTGTATAAAAAAAAGACAAGTATTATGGAGCGACAAATCACAAAGCTGTGCTTACTATTGGAGGAAGAAAATCACTAGAGCTCAAATAAATGGAAAGTATATATTTCTTTTTTATTTATGTTATTTGATTATTTAGATTAATTGTAGCTCCTTTTGTAAATGTATGTAAATGTTTAATGTTATGTTTAAAACATTTAGGGGCCGGATGTAAAGGAGCTAAAATAGGATTAATTTAGGTTGTATTTATTTAATATCTCATTTGAGCTATTTTTTGAGTTTGACACCATCTAGGGGTTGAAGCTGGTGATGCAAGGCCTCTGGAGATAAAGGACTGTGACTCCACCTGAGGGTGTGGCCAGAACAGGAAGTGACAGTCTTTGACCTCAAATCCTGACTCCATGAGAAATACAATCCACAAGTTATCTTTGCAATCCTTTAGTTATTTAAGATTTTGATTTTTTCATTTTGAATGGAGTTACTTTCATGTAATAAATAATCCTTCAGTTCTGCAAAATTATGCTGTGGAAAATTTTATTTTTTGGATAGTGAGCGTCTAGCCTTTTTTTTTGTTCAGCCACCAAAGTGAATAAATTTATCCAGTACAGTTCTAATAAGGAATTATAGATTACAGGGGCGGCAGAATCTGACCCTGGCGCTGGCTCCACTAAGCAAGTGATGCTTGGTATGTGTGGGATGCATTTTATTTGTTAATTTGTTTAACACTCTGCGGTCGACTGCGCTGCAGGCGCCGCAAACTCTTTATTTTTCAATTACTCCGCAAAGAGACTTAGATTACTCTGCTGATTTTGGACATACAGATATGATTTATACATCATTTAAAACGTTAAAGTGTCTAGTTTTTTTCTGTCCACTCCCAATAAAAACAGAATGTTGTGCTTTTCGCAAAATTAAGAAAATAAACATGATGCACGTTTTGTTCTCTCTCCCTCAGTGAAGTCCTTTCAGAAACGCCTCAGAAAAATGAACTGTAACTTAACGAATACTTTTCATAGAAACAAAAGATAAAGTGTCTAACAAATAAGATAAATGTCTACATAATGCTTGGAATGTCTCCTTTTAAATGATGTAAGTGAGATCGAAAACAGATATTGTCATTCGGTGTAATCTGTATGAGAAGGAGGAGAGGTACCGTCTTTCTCCTGTTACCTGTTTACAGCGTTGGGCAAGTTACTTCCAACGTGTAATACATTATATATTACAAATTACTGTCATTCGAAAGTAATTAGTTACAGTACAATATTACTGACTCTGAACTGTAAAGAGTTACACTACTTTTGCAACACAGTCTCACACCCATGGCGTCAATATTTGACGACACTTGACCATGCGTCAATATGTTGACGCGGAGGGTATACCTTTCGCGTCACTTTTTGACGAACTGGGGACTTCAATACTATTAGGTACGCGAAATTAAACAGTTGTCAACTGACATTGGGGTTAGGGATAGGTTTGGGTAGGGATGTCATTATGTAAATCTAACCCTAAACCGACGCGAAAATGGTAGAAAATGGTAAGAAAATAGGAAAGAGAATTTCGCGTACCTGATAGTATTGAAGTCCCCAGTTCGTCAAAAAGTGACGCGAAAGGTATACCCTCCGCGTCAACATATTGACGCATGGTCAAGTGTCGTCAAATATTGACGCCATGGGGTGAGACTGGGTTGACTTTTGCGTTACTTTTGAGTTACTTTCATCAAAATAACAGAAGTATGACTAGGCATTATAAAATGTTAAAATGTAGTTTATTGCTGCTTATAAATCTAGAAGTTATGTGTTGGCCCTCGAGCTTTGAATAGGCACAGTGAAGACTTATGGCAAAATACAGTAAAAATCACTGTCAGAATCATAAACATAAACAAATGATCTGGAAAAAGTCTGGTAAATGATGGTACACATACCAAACACAATAAAGCTAGAGCCCACTATAATGCAATCTATAGACTAGGATGCACCGAATCCAGATTTTTTGGGTTCGGCCGAATACCGAATCCACCGTTTAAGATTCGTCCGAAACCGAATACCGAATCCTACTCGCGTCCTTATTCCATTACAGGGCTCGCAAAATTTCTAAATCCCTGGTAGCCCTTCGGGCAGGAACTCTTCAGTTTTTGGTAGCCCGAAATTTTGCCAATACAAAGCCAATAGGGCCTCTAACCACAATGTATAATCTGCTATTCTTGTTATTGTTTTGATGCTGTTGGTTTTTTAACAAACAAAAAAAACTAGATTTCCATGTAAACCAACTGTTCCTGCTCATCCCCACACCAGATATACCCACCATTTAAAAGTGGTTCAGTGGGTCACAAAACTCACAGTTTGGATCATCCAGTTAGAGATTGGATCATTTTTTCGATCAGAAACACAGGGGCTACTGTCGCTTTAAGAGCGATTCTGCACACAGAGTCACTCTCTTCACTGCCCGTACAATATATAACACTTTAAAGATTGCTGCGAGAGATTTAATTTTCTTACGTGAGGATAGTAATGACTGACAGGACGAAGTTGGAGGATTTGCACAAAAATCCATGACAAATCATTACGGATTGCTTCCTGTACTGCGGCTTCGCCCGATCGCGAAAGTGAAAGTAAAACTCGAGCGCGCGCTCAAACGCAATTTAAATACCCAATGCCTGAATTTCATGCACCACAATTACCCATCCAAATCTGTGAGAGGATACATAAGCATTTAAATATATTTTTTCCTCCCTATAAGTGAAGATAGCTTGACGGGCAGGGCGGGGATGCATTTTGATAGCCCGACTGCAAAGCACAATGAAAGCAATGCGGTGCGATGCGAAAGTTTTTCCAGGTGGTCCACGAAATGTGAAACGGCTCACCTGAAAAAAAAACACTTATCTCTACGTCAGCACCTGATGTGTGTAATCAACAGCCGCGTGACGTCGACCAGCGTAGCGCAAGCTTAGGGTTCGGTGGAAAAAAAATCTAAGATTCGGCCGAACCCGAACCCCGTCAAAAAGCCCAGTATTCGGCCGAATCCTGGATTCGGTGCATCCCTACTACAGACTAATAACATGGCAAGACACGCAACCTCTTTTCATATTATTTAATTCACTTTAAATTCAGAATCACAGCACAAACCTGGCATGCACTGGGTTGACACAACTTATCAAAAACTGCTATTGGAGGATCAGGCCTCAAGGAATACAGCTCATTTCAGTACAATATAAGGATTAAATGTAGGTTAACATATAATTGCTTAATAAAACACAGACAAACAGAGGAACACTGCTTTTTGCCAAACAATGAATATAGGCTCCCATACAAAGGCTGGTAAAAACTTTAAACAGTGATGTTTAAATGTACTATTTAAATAACCATGTTTAAGTGTACATTAATGTTATGTTGTAGTTTAGGTTGCTGTTTGTAATAAAACTGTAGATAGCATAGGAATAGCCGAGCAATCTATTATGTATATGGACTGTAACCATAGCAACGTTAGCTTACCTTGTCATTGCTGGTGTGGTGAAATGGATTTTACTGGCAAGATTTCTAAAAGTCTCTTTACTTCTGAGGTTCAAGCAGCATGGGAGACCAATAGAAACTTTTTGTTGCTTTTACTTAGTGCTCTCAGTCACAGAATTTTGCGTGTGCGGCGCTACCGGACCTGATTGCGACCACTTTAGTCAATGCTTATACAGCCGCGGACTTCCCAGATTCGGCTCTTTAAGAAACGCGTCAAATACAAAATTAAAGTAAAAATGAACATGCTGCATACAGCACCTGGAAACAGACAGCAGCGTATGTCTGTTTCCAGGTGCTGTATGCAGCATGTTCATTTTTACTTTAATTTTGTATTTGACGTGGTCCCAAACCGCCTACTTCCATACTATATAGTAGGCAAAGAGTACGAGAAGTAGTGCTTTTCGCCTACTATATAGTATGGAAGTATGCAGTTTAGGACGCAGCCATTACTATTTTACCCGCAGCTTTTTCCTGTGTGGATGCTGGTCGCGCGCATTGGTCAAAAATAAAAAAACACGTCTATTTTTGTAACGCGCTCGTTACTAAGACGATAACGAGTAAAATATTACCAAAATTTTATTAGTAATGCGTTATATTACTGCGTTACAGCAAAAACTAATATATTACTGTAATATATTATATTTTGTAATGCGTTACTCCCAACACTGCCTGTTTAACTCTTTCACCGCCATTGTCGAGATATCTCTTCAATTAAGAGAAAACGCTTCCCCGCCAATGACGAGATTTTTCTTTTGAGCTTTTTACGGCACAAAAGTAAACCTCTCGCTGGCCAACCAAACACTAACCCTGTGTTTATTTTTATGATTGCCAAACAGTATACTTCACCATGATTACTATGGTTTTTTAAGGTATACTTGTGAAATTAATAGAAAATATTTCAATAGAAATGTGTGTATGAGTATATATATATTAAGGGTGTCAAATTTCGATTTTAAATCGAAATCGATCAAAATTAAGTCACAACTTCGAACTAAAAAATGGGATCGTCGATGCTGCCACTCCCCCATGTCACGTCCGGTCAGCTTGCCAAGCGGGGGAAAAACCTCGCAGATATTTATATTTTAAACACAAGGGATGTATTGCTACAACTCCTTGAAATGCATATCATAAACTGGATTACTACGTACTGATCTGCCTTCGGACAGAGTGCAGCTCTCTGCACGTGCGCGAGAGTGAGAGAGGCGCCAAGATGCAGCGGGTTATATTTTATGACCACTGAATTTATTTCAGATGTTAGGAGTCCAAGACACGCGCATTAAGTCCATGTGCGTGCAAGAAGGAATCCTCTCTCTACAAGCTCTCTCGCGTAAAGTGAAGCCCGCAACCCCCCATGCGAGGAAAAGCATGCAATGTGCATTTTAATGTGATTGTGAAACTATATTAATAAATATTAATGGCATAGCATTTTTTTTGTCTTTAAAAAAAAGTAAAAATCGAGAATTAAATCAAATCGTGGCCTTAGAATCAAAAATGTAATCGAATCGAGGATTTGGAGAATCGTGACAACCCTAAATATATATATAGCGTGTGTGTGTGTGTGTGTGTGTTTACATTCTATTGAAAATTTTTGTTAGAAATTCCCAAGTAAACCTCATCATGGTTTTACTACAGATAAAGTCACATTCCTACAAGGCTTATTATGTTGCTCATTATTCAACTCTTTTGTTTCTCAGCTGTCAATCACTGATTATTCAGGAGCTTTCCTGCCTCCACGCATACAGCCTTTCCCAAGTAAAAGTGTCTTAGAAATTGTAAATCAATATATTGCTTTATGTGATTGAGTAGGCCATATGATTTTCACATCATTTTGAAGAAAAAACTCTAGACTACTAGATCCTGTTTTGAAAAGTCTTGGGAAAACATGTTTAGAATTAGTTTTGTGGACTTATATCAGTGACTTAAAATTTAGCTATTTTAAAAACCAGGCATAAACATTTTTCTCTCAAAAATACAAACATGTACATACAAGTTGATCATATAATATTGTAGCCCAGTTTGTGATGAACACAGTGTTATGAGACTTTTGCCATTAATATGTTTTTAAGCAACTGAAAAAAGCACAAATGTCAGTGCATGTCAAAACTTCCCCAGGGACCTAAAAACCCATTAGACCCCAGAGGGTTAAAGCTTAATCTCTAATTTAATACTTTTAAAAATTATTGGCTGATTAGTGATTAGGCTGAACAGAAATTGCTGTGTGTTTGATATTGTATTCTAAAACTGTTGAAACTGGCTCTTATTTTCATATACAATTAGTCTTTGTTGTCACCTGTTGGTAAGTGAAAACACTAAGTTGCTGTTGAAGTGTCTTTAGTGGTTCTGGAGAAATTTGACAGGTAAAACTGGTATTTTCATACAATTTGCCATTACTGCCCCCTGCTAGTGACTGAGTGCTGTGTAAGATGCCTTTGAAGTAGACAAAATTTTATGGGAGAAAAGGGAAACATTTTGTGAACTGTCTGTTTAAAAAGATTGGTATATTCATACAAGTAACCTTTGTTGCCACCTAGTTCATTATATGCAATTAAATGATAGGCTGTTACTGTTTTTACACAGTGATATGTTTCGTAATTACTTTAGAAAGATGTATTAACACTTGAGTCATTACAAGTGGGTTACCATGATCTTCACTTTAGAGTACTGATCCAAAAAAATTATGATTACTTTAGAAGGATGTATTAACACTTGAGTCATTTTTAGTGGGCAGTGATGGGAGTAACACGTTACAAAGTAACGCGTTACTGTAATTTTACTACTTTTAGCAGTAACAAGCATGTAACGAAGTATTTTTTTAAATCAAGTAACGCAATTACAATTACTGAAATTTAAATGAGTTAGTTACTCGCGTTACTCTATTTTGTAAAAAAAAAAACACTTGCAGTCAAGACATTTCTGATCTAACGTCGCAGGGTCATGGTAGGCAGTGCAATGAATCATTAAACTTCATCATTGCTGACAATGCGTATAGAATGAACATGAAAAATTTAAACGGGACAACATACCTTTGTTTAAAAATTGTGCGCAAGTCATAATCCATCCAGTTTGTAAATTATCTTTGCCAATCAATCCCAGTATGTTATTAACTTGCATTTGTAGTCCACAAAAGCAAAAAATCTGAGAAATGTTAATATATTCTTAGATGTTTACATCGACCTTCATGGAAGAGAACGATCCGCGATTGTTGTTTCCAGTAAAATATTCACACTGCCCTGTACAACTGTTAAATTGTGTTAAAACTCCATAGTATGAGAGTGCGCATTTAGGCCTCGTTTACACTGTCAGTGAAATCTGACCCAATTCCGATTTTTTGCTTATATGTGACACAGATTGGATGTGTTCTGTGGCCGTGTAAACACGAAAAAACCGCATACGTTCGGATATTTCAAGATCGGTTTTAGGCCTCATTCAAATGTGGAAATAAATCCGATATAAATCAGATAATGCTAATGCGACTGTCGTGTAAACAGGCAGATCGGATTTTCTGAGGCAATGTGTTCTGTACGTCATTAAAGTGCCCGTATTATGAAAAACTCACTTTTTCTGGGTTTTGGGGTGTTATTTTGTGTCTCTGATGCTCCCACACGCATACAAACTTGGAAAAAAATCCATCCACGCTGTTTTGAGTGAGATACAGGTTTCTGAATGTCCTCTGCCTTGAGTCTGAGATTGCGCCAGTTAAAACTCAGCTCCGTTGTGACGTAACAAACCGTTTCGTCACATTCAGTTTGAATTTTCCCGCCCACCACCCCACTCGCAGGTCTCCACCCACCAGGTAGCTAGATAGCATAGAGCAGTCTCTTGAATGAGACCCTCTGTGCTGTTATCATGTCTCACGGAAATAACAGCGCTATTTAGATATTATGGATTATACTCCCACCTACTTTTAAAAACTAAGTTTTAACGCGTGGTTATTGGAACCCGGAGTAATCTTATATACAGTGTGTTACGACGCAAACAGTCCTCAGATTGTAGGCGATAAGACCTTCATGCAAAATCTGATGTAAACAACAGACTATGTATCTATATTTCACGGATTATAAGCATTTGTGGACAAAAATGGTCATTGGAGGTATTTTATTGGACTTTCATGGATCATTCACACATCTGAAACAGACTGGATTCGATTCGCGATCGCGTTGTTTCATCACAAAAGGTAAGAAGTCACGTTGTATTTTGCATGTTGTCATCTTCTGTCACAAAATACTACATTTATGATGCTAGAGCTAAAAGCTTTTTGCCAAACTAACCGAGACCGTACGCCCCGGCTTTTCTGACGAGGCGAGCCTCTAATAACTTTACGGTCCGCATAGATATATACACGGTCCGGACCTCCCGCTAGCTTCTAGCAATTAGCATGCGGTCCACAAGCAGTATACATCCCCCGCCGGGTCTTAATTTCTGTAATTTGCAAAAATAATGCGTTTGAAAATGTTTATAACGGGAATATGTTAGTATTGTCCAGGGAAAACGAGTGTATTGTTCAGACTGATACATCACAATTTACGCTGGAATCTTTGTGTGTCATGATGTGTTTGACACACCGATACCGGGCCTTACCTTTACGGTCCGGACCTCCCGCTAGCTTCTAGCAATTAGCACGCGGTCCACAAGCAGTATACATCCCCCGCCGGGTCTTAATTTCTGTAATTTGCGAAAATAATGCGTTCTAAAATGTTTTATAACTGGAATATGTTAGCATTGTCCAGGGAAAACGAGTTTATTGTTGTGAGTAACATCACAATTTACTCTGGAATCATTGTGTGTCATGAGTTTCTTCTCCTGTAGTGTACTTATTAGTGATACTTTTCTGCATGATTTGTTTGTTGGCAACATAAACCGTTAATAATAATAATATATAAAATAATAACACAGTATCTGCTGTACTGCTCACGATACCACTGAGCATGCGCACGATCACATGACGTTAGTAGTGGGGCGTGATCAAAGGAGCAGCAGCTCATAAATATGTAAGACTAGCTCAAAATGGCACAATCTGAACTGCTCTGAAACAGAGGCTACTAGAGATGGGTAACAATCTTTTCCTACAAGCTATTTCGAGCAAACAACTTTTGAAACATGCTTTATGGAACTCATACACCTATATAACTTGTGGAAAAGCAGTCATAAGATGGGCACTTTAAAACCGCAACAATTTAGTACTTCTCCACGACTGGATGACGTCAGATTATTCTCAGGCGAAAGCACGTGGTGGAGGCGGTAAAAAACAACAACGCAGGAAGCATGGAGGACGAAATTACAGGGCAGTGGTCGACGGCTGAAGTTATCTGCCTAATCTCCCTGTGGGGAGAAGAGTCGGTTCAGCAGAAAATTCAAGGTTCGTACAGAAACAAATCTGTATTTGAGGGTCTTTCGGCTGCAATGGCGGAGCAGGGTTTTAAACGTTCCTGGCTGCAGTGTCAGAGAAAAATAAAGTCCCAGAAATCGAAATACAAGGAGGTAAAAGACCACAACAATAAAAGTGGCAATGGGCGAATAACATTCCAGTTATACCAGCAAATGGACATCATTTTAGGGGACAAGCCCAGCGCCAACCCAAGAAATGTTTTGGACAGTTCGCGCGAAGAAGAAACTGTGGATGCGGAGGACACCGATCCTACAGGTAAGAACATTCATGCTCACATTAATGTTTGCTAACCTACGTTGTCGTTTTGTTGCCAGATGAGAAATGTCGTGTATTCATTAATGTTAATGTCCCCACATGGATACAAAGTCATATTAACGTTATATATCAATTGATATATCAAACATTACAACATTGTATTTCTTTGATTCTTGACATAAGGAATACATGTAGTTGTGAAATAAACACCACTACATAAATGTATATTTTGTAGTCAAAGTTGTCAGATAATGAACCATGTACTTTCTAAATATTTTTTTCAAAATATAATATTTTAACATCTTAATGTGTCAACTCCATCAGAGATTAAAAAGCATGCTAATTTAATCTATCAAAAACCGTAAAGTCTTCAGTTATGTAATATTGGTTTTCAGTAAAGTCATGAGTTTAATTTTAATGCAGTATTATGAACAATTCAGTTCCTAAATTCCTTATTTCTCATCCCTCCTTTTAAAAATTAAACATAACACCAATGTTCTTAGGTAATTGAAAGGGATAGTTCACCCAAAAATGAAAGTTTTGTCATAATTTTCTCACTCTCATGTTGCTACAAACCCGCATAAATTTCTTTGTTCTGATGAATACAAAGGGAGCTATTTCGAGAAATGTTTGTAACCAAACCGTTCATGGACCCCATTCACTTCCATAGTAGGAAAAAGAACACTATGAAAGTAAATGGGGTCTACGAATGGTCTGGTAAAAACATTTCTCAAAATATCTCCCTTTGTGTTCATCAGAACAAAGAAATTTAGTTTAGTTTATTTATTTAAGCACAGTGTATGGTAGAGAAATTTTGAGTGTTTTATCTTACAGATTAGTATAAATGTTTTATACGGTATGCTTTTAATGTGTTTCATGGTTAAAGGTCTACATGAATTAAGTTTTAAGTTGTCTCTCTGTTGCTTGCATATGAATGTGTTATTCCATAGCTGGGCCTGGAGGAGATAAGGGTGTCCTTGGTAAGAATAGCGAAATAGTTGTATGATGTGTTAGGGAACAAAGACACTGAGTTTACCACCCATGGAAGGATTTATGTACCAGCTTGGAATGTTATAGAGATAAAGCCACAGCATCACCAGGTTGTCATGAGTTATGAGAAGGAGCTAAGGGGCCTAAAGGCAGGAGTCTGCTGAGCATTGGGATAGTACAGAGTAAAAGAAAGGCAGGGCTACTGGACCACTATTGGACCACAATATAATATACTGAAAAACTCAGAACGGGGTCATTGTCATCATCATTTTACCAATGCAGGTGGATACACCCTATGACCAGTATTGTGTTTCAAGCTGTCTGACACAATTCTTTAACAAAATACTTTAACGAGAATTTTACATCTCAACCGTCTCTAATTCTCCTGAAAAAATCCACGACAATTGCACATTAATAAACATTTCTGTAAATGTACCAGTGTTAGCCAACAGGCTAATTTTCAACTGTAGTTCAAATTTATACAGGTTGTAACAACATAAGAGTGAGTAAATGGTGATCCAGAAACACTTCCTGTTTTTTTAAACACTGAACAAAATATTAATTAATATTAGAATAAAACACATCCAACAGAAAAATTGAAACTGAATAAAAATGTAAAATAAATGTGAACTGAAAAAAATTAAAAACAACAGGAAGTGCTTCTCCACCAGTGTTTACATCTTTCAAAATGGGGCACATTACACATCCAAAACGGACCTATTACATCGTACAATTCTTTGTTCTGTTTGTTACTTTTACTTTTGCATCAAGAATGGATTTATTTTTATCCAGATAACCCCATGATACATCTCAGGAACCTCTTGATTCTACTGAGACATCATTTGGTAACTCAAGCCCTTCAAGTGACAATAGGCCTACCGTAGTAACCCAAGAAGCAAGTGGTGCACGTCAGCAGGAGGGTGGAACTGGTAGGTTTGGTTACTTTTACAGTTAACTGAAAACAATTGCTTGTTGCTAAAGAAATGTAGGTGCTGTCATAAACAATATCTTCAAAACATAACAACATTCTAAAGCATTGAGAAAACGTAAAAACGAATATGGGATCCACAATGGATCTGTTTGTGGCGAAGATTGCCAATACTCTCACCCAGACAGATGACACCAAGCTTCAGCTGAAACTACAGGCTGCCCAGCAAGAGCACGAGCTCCGTATGATGACGATGACGATGTTTACCCAGTTCCTCGCAAGCAGATCTCCTGTCCCAAGGTCATTCCCAGATCAAGCCCATCCTCCTTGGTTCGAACACACACGGTATGATGGTTATGCTTTTACCGGGTCCTCTCATCATTCACACCCTCCGACACACATGCCTTCCTCTCACCACAATGCCCAACCTTCCACCTCCTACCAGGGCCACACACACTCTCAGCCTATAATTTCTGCTCAGGCAAGGCCAGGCAGCCCCCAACAGTCTTCAGCCAACAGCCCCACCCCGACAATAGTTCACGAGTTCACACTTACAAATAAGTTAAAAGAATTAAATTAGTAAACGTATTTGGCGTGCTGTCCGGGGAGAGGGCTCTGAGCAGGGAATGAGCCTGAAACACAGAGTATCCCCCCCCCCCTTAAGGAAATAACTTGGTAAGTGAGAGGAGACGGGGTGGAGGAGGGATTCTGAAAGATGCGAAGGATTTTCAGTGAGTTCAACTGTGATTTATATATGGCTTGCTTTCGAGCTGATTGGGTGTATTGTTGATTACCGATTGAAAGCGGCTGGTGCCATTGACTACTGATTGAAAACAGCTGAAGTCACTTATGTATTTTATTTGACATGTTCCTCCCGAACTTTGTTAATAAAACATCATATAGTGTTTAAAAATGATAATCTATTAGTTTAAGGCTAACAACTGCCTGTAGTTTGTTCTGTTCATGTGGCTTTTGAAACTTTTGAAATAGGAATTGGCAACACCTGCATCCCATTTTTGTTCCTTAACAGGAGTCAGGGAATTCAATGTTTTTTTTTATTATTATTATTATTGTAATGTGGAGCCAATGTTCATTTGAGTAATCTCAGGTTAACAAAAAAAATGTGCCTTGTTTTGATCTCTTGTGACTTGAATGCACTTTTCACTTTCAACATTTTACCTCAATCTGAATACTGTTGAAATAAATAAATGTTCAGCAAGAATAAATGTGGTTTTGATTTTATTGGAACATGAACATTTGGTCATTTTAAATGTATACACCACCACAAATGTAAAAGTATCAAAAATAATAACAAATAATTATAAGCTATTCATACGATATTCCAATCATATTGTAAGGTATTCACACATTAATAACACTTTTTGGTTTAATGGTTCAGTGTCCACAGAACCGACGGGGTCACCATCCTCACCTGTTGCTTCAGGAGGGCCAGCTGTAGGGAGGTCCTCACCGTTTTTTTTTAAATTGTGCTTCTCACATATGTTATGCAGAGTGCAACATGTAACAATAACAGTGGGAACCAAAGCCATGTCAACATCAAGACGTTTGGCTAGACATCTGCATCTACTTTTCAAGCGACCACACGCACATTCCACTGTCATTCTAGCCCTGCTTAGCCTCTGATTGAAATAGCACTGGTTTTCAGTTAGGTTTCCTGTGTCAGGGTAACCCTTCATGAGCCATGGCCGAAGTGGGTAAGCTGGATCTCACAGCGGCATGATGGGCACCTGTGTGCTTTGGATCTCATCTGTGATCTGAGTAATATCAGAAAGTGTTACAGAACTCAATGTACAGATCAAAAGTATAGTACAGATAATGACTATTTACAATTACATTATGATATTAATACCATATAAAGATGACTCTAAATCCTAATAGTAGATATTTGAAGTATCATAAAATAATTAAAATCATAATTGATCAGTCTGTCACTGAATGTGTAAAAAAAGTAACTCACATTGGGAAAGAGCTCTCCTCTTTCTGCGTTGTCATAAATGTCAGAGTTCCTGAGAACTCTGGAGTCATGAACGCTTCCAGGCCATCCAACATTTCTGTTTGTGAAGCTATTGAGATGAAAAGGTGGTATCATTTAGATCCTCTTACATTCTGTCATTATTTTCTTTCACGTTGTTACAACACTATGCATTTTTGTACTGATGAACACGAAGGAAGATATGAGGAATGTTTGTAACCAAACCAGTCACTTCTATAGTAGGAAAATAAATATCATGTAAGTGAATGGGTCTCAAGATTGGTTTGGTTACAAACATCACTCAAAATCTCTTAATCAGAATAAAGACATTCGTACAGGTTTGTAATAACATGGGAGTGAGTAAATGATTTACATTTTTGAATGAACTTTCCCTTTAAAGCACAGATAATATATTTGGATAGGCTATGCTTAGGATGCAATGGAAGTAATAATGCTGTTTAACAGATGACAATATATTTAAATTCACCATGTGTAATTGTTTTATTAAATGCTGTCCTTACCAAAATCTGTGGTCCACAACAGCTTGCAAAATCATAGAATGCCATCCCTTTCGATTAAAGTAGTCAGTGTGATCCTCGGCTGGCGCGATGACCAGTATGTGGCTCCTATCGATGGCCCCAGCGCACTGAGGGAATCCCCAGCGAGATTTAAAACCTCTTATAATGTTCTGTAGCTCATCCGGCAGCGGAAGTTGGATGTATTCGTGCCACAGCTCGTCACGCACGGCTTGACAGAACTCGCTGACTATCAGGCACACCGATGCGCTGCTTATCCCAAACAGGTGCACCAATGTGCGATAGTACGCACCTGTTGCAAGCCACCAAAGAGCAACCCCAACAAGCATCTGCAAAGGGATGACCCGGCGAAACGTTGTGTCGTCGTAGGAGAGGAATGTGGACAAACGTTGACACAGCATATCAAAGGTCGGCTTGCTCATCCTAAAATTTCGGACCCACTGCTCCTCGTTAAAACTCGCCACAATATGCTCCCACCAGTCCTGAGATCTCTCTCAGCCCAGACAGTCCTCTGAACGGTCAAGGACATAAGAACTGAAGCATATGCGTAGGCTGCAATGATGACCCTTCTTCTTCTCCTCCCCCTCCTCCGCCTCAAAATTGTGGTTATGTTTTGCAAACTTCGCAAATATCGCAGAGCTACCATCAAGCATATAATGGCTTCGTCCATTTTGGCTACTGTGCAGCGCATGAACCCTATTACGCATGCGCAATGTTTCAGACGTATGGCAAGTGTAAACACGCAAATCGGATATGCGTCGCAATTGAAAGAACGTGTAAATGCATAGTAAAAAAAATCGGATACAGGCAAAAAATCAGAATTGGGCATCAAGATTTGCAGTGTAAACGAGGCTTATGTGAGGATGTGTGGTGGGGTGGTGAAAGTGCCACTAACTAAAGAGCTGCTAAAAGAGCAACCGGTACAGGATCTTTTTGGAAGATGAGAAGAAGAAAAAGGAAAAGACAAAACAGGTGAACAAGAGAAAAGGGGCTGAAGATGAGCTTGAAGAGCTACGCAAGAAAAGAAGAACAATCTCCACTGTGTGTTAAACTCTAGAAAATGATGCAGATGGCCTTGCAGAGAAGGCTGAGAATACTGGAGGGACCAAGATGGCAGAACTTATTACTAAATCCAATTCCATGAGAAAAAGATGCAAGGAAAAGAGAGGGGAGTTGATTGACTTAGACCGTGAAATTGAGAAGAGAGTGGCAGAGCTACGCTACATGTCTTGAGGAGAATTTGGGATGTTACAAAACAGTGTACCACTCTATTCATTCGTTTCTCTGAATAAGAGTCATGTGATAACATTTGTGTTTTCAAACAGTTATGCACATTATTTTGTTAACTTTTTGCTTGGGACAGGCTGTTTTAAGGACTTTCATTATTGAGCATATTTATGATGGAGATGATGGAGACTGCTTTAAGTGTTGGAAGTATTATTATTCTGTCTCCCATTGAGCCATTATGGAGTCCGCTTTTAAGTGTTATTATTTTCATTATTCAATATGGTTCCTTCATGCAATGCACTGTGTTGTTTAGTGTAGTCCTATGTATGCATGTTATGTTGGCTTTGTTCTGCATCACAAAGAAACAAAATGGGGGAAAAAAAGGAAAATTCCAACTGAGTTTTGATTGTGTTTACACATTGGACAAAAAGTTTTGGAAGTATTATTGTCAGTCATTATACTGTCTCCTAATTTGAAGAGCACCTATTATGCTAATAATTAGCATGTTAGCAGGTTATTGTAATATCCCATAGTACATACATGTTGTTAAAACTTGAACTAATGCATTATGAGTCTTATAAATTGCTTACATACCTCACCGATTTTTCTCTGTCTGGGAAACGCTCGGATTTAGTTCCTGTCTCCACCTCCCAAAATGTCTAGTGTACTCGGATTGGTTAGACGACCTACTCAACTGTTATTGGTCAACTGGGTTCAGCGTGTGTTTGAAAGGTTACAGCCCTGACTACGCGTGGGTTTTCCGGTTCTGACTGAGATTCACAGCCATGAATGTAAACAAGCAGTTATATTTGTCTATAAACAATGGTGTCTGTACTGCCTTACCACTTCGAGCTCGATCCAGAGAGTTTAGACGGCCGTTCCGATATAAACAATGTCCATCAATGAACGCGATTGGATTTAACTTTTTTAGGTGTCTTTAGCTCTGCCAGATTGACGGAAGGAAGACGAAAATGTGTTGCAAAGACATCCAAAAGGTAATAGGTTGGTTTCACGTGACGTCACATTGCTGCTTCGCGAAAGCGCGAAACTCAGATGGAGGGCAGGAAGTGAAGTAGCTGGATCTGCCGTATGTTAAAATGCCTATGTTTTGTGTAATTTACGGCTGTTCCAATCGTTCTAATCGAGAAAAAGGAAAGGGGGTTTGTAGAGTTCCAAAGATTGTCGTTCATAAAGGTGAAAACTGTAAAAATCTCACAAAACAACGACGGAAAAAGTGGATTTTAAGCGTATGTCTGCCGTCGGGAGGAGCAAACTCTGCTAATGCCCGCAGCGATCACTTCGTCGGAGGTATGTTGATATATAACTTGGTTTTTGTGGCTGTGTTTATATAACATTGTTAGGTCAACATAGGTTGACGTTAAATGCTCATTTACGTAGTAATGATTATTAAGCAACCGGTAGTCTAATGGACCTCATTTCTACTTTTTAGGTCGCCCTAGTGATTTGTGTGACGCTAAGTCGGAATGGGCTCCGACATTCAACCTCGGCTAACTTACCAAAAACTAAACTCAAATCATAGGCATCTCTGCCACGAGAGCAGATGACGAAGTTTAAGGAACACCAACAAAGACGGTTGGAATGTACAGAGGCTATTGGATCTCCAATAGACAGCTGAGAGCCCGGATCTGATGCAGACAGCCGAGAGCTCCGAACCGAAGCAGCCAGCTGACAACTACTCACAAGGGGGCACCAATGGGAATGGGACATTAAATGATCAAGGTAAATTATTGTACTAAGATGTGTAACTAGCATTATTTTTAAATGTTACAAATGTGATTGTCAGAAAATCACCCTGTGTAATTGGACCAGAGAACTTGAATGTTTGTAAAAAGGTTGTCAACCAACTCTACAAAAATTCACATAATTCATATTCATGAATTTCATGTGAAACTCGAAAAATTTGAATATTGTGCAAAAGTTTATTTCAGTTATTCAACTTAAAAGGTGAAACTAATATATTATATAGACTCATTACATGCAAAGTCAGATTTTCAAGCCTTTATTTGTTATAATTTTGATGATTATGGCTTACAGCTTATGAAACCCAGAATTAAAATTTGAATATTGTAAAAATGTTTCACCTATAAGTTGAATTACTGAAATAAATGAACTTTTGCACAATATTTTAATTTCTTAAGTTTCACCTGTAACTAATTATGCTCCCCACTGCTATATTGCAGGCTATGCAGATGCCGGATGCCAGACTGAGCTGATGATGGATGACATTGAGAAGATGGAGGATGTTCTGAGACATAACACAACAGAGCTGAGAGATCTTTGGACCAAACCACAAAGATGACAAAGTTCTACACAGGGCTCCCCAACTTCTTAGTTTTAATTCAGTTTTTTTTAGCTGTGCAAACCCTACATCACATGTGGTCCTCTGTGCTGTCTAAATTTGAATAGTTCATTTGAGTTTGCTAAATAAATTTAAGAGCTGTCCAAATTGAAAACAACCTTCACTGACATCTTAAAACACATCAGTGCCCTTGGTTTTGCTTCAAAATGCAGACAAGTAATGTTTTTAGTAAGGCATGTTTGTTAAAACTAGTTATATTTCATAATTAAAAACTAAGGCCTAGTCCTGGCTGAAAGATTTAGCTTGAAGATTTATAAATGCCTGTTATTTGCTGTGTGTTGTCTAATCTTTGGGAGTCTGTCATCCCATTCCCATTAGAGTAAAGAGGAGGGAGGGTCATCAGTCACATCATGTGTTTTCAAATGTAATATTTTTATCCACTAATCTAATTGTACTGGCAATATGTATTACATGAAATGAAATGGATGCCAATGTATTATTGCACACCATCTTGTAGTTATTATAACAATTGTTTAAACAATCTTGTAAATAAACCAATGGCATTTAACCACAACAATATTCAAAATGTCATCTTGTCTCATATGACACTATTGATATAACAGAAATATATCACACAGCCTACTTTCAAGAGTGCTTGGAGTTCATATCCCTTCATCACATTACACATGTAAGTTTCTAAAAAAAACATTCAACTTTAGGAATCACACCATCCCAAAGTTCAAGATCAGAAAAACCGAAAACTCACTCATCTTCATGAGGTAAGGGTCACGTCTAACATATGTTAATAAACTCCTTGTATCTATGTCTTGAAACTGGATCTAATTTGTACAATACAGACTCTCTGCAACGGTTCCCTCCATAGACGTATTCAGATTTTTACTTCCTGCCCTCCATCTGCCCTTAGTCCCGCCCTCACGCGTCATCAAAATCACGTGACTGAAACCCTGCTATTATAATGTACTACATTACTGTGCAAACTATATGGAAACACCAAATGTAGCACATAGAAAGTATTTGTTGAAATGATTATAAAACGATTTCATTTGTTATTTTATTTGTTAACATTATTTTACTATAGTAAACTTTATTATAAAAGACTGCTTACAAACTATATTACTGTGCAACTATATGGAAACACCGAATGTAGCACATGAAGTATTCATTGAAATGATTGTTATTTCTACATGATTTTACTATAGTAAACTTTATTATGAAAGAATGTTTACTTATAAGTGCTATGTTATTACTTATTAGGTTTTTAGAAGAATGCAACAGGTTCCAGGGCCTCTTACCTGCGTGATTCATCATCCAGGTTTTGCACAAATTGTCTAAATCCCTAAACACAGAACATTTATTGTGCCGAATTTGGGCTTTTGAGGCGCAGGACACTAGAGTTAGTGTTTATAAGTTTTATTACATTTTTAAACTAAAAACACTAAAGTAGCATTATAGTAACAAAGTACCCAAAGTAACAAAAGATGTAACTTTAAAGAAAATATTGTACTCAGTAAAAAAAAGTAAAAAAAAGTTTTTTTATTTATTACAAATATATATTTAAATGTTAAACAATATACAAATAAACATACTTTAGTAACCATATTGTGCTCTTCTTTCAAAAAAATGTTCAATTTACTTCTTTCAGCCATCTATACAGTGTGACGACTCGTAAGAGAGGAGGAAGCAAGTGCAGGCAATCAGAAATGGTTTATTAAAGATGATGGTAAATACAATGAAACACTGAAATGATAACTGAGTCCAGGATGTTGGCAATGGTGATCGATGGTCTACGGTGGCGTGAGAAGTGTAGGATGGTGAAGTCGGTGGTGAATGTGAAGACGGTCAGTGGGTGAAACCAGGAACAGACCGGAACATTCACACGGAGACGACAACACGAAACACTGATCCAAAACACGAACACGGGAGACAATAATCCAACTAGTGACTGCAGCAACATGAAATGAGGATCTGACAACAGGGAGAGAAACGGGTGAGTATTTGTAGCAGAGTAATGATGAGGATCAGCTGGAGCGAGACAATCAACACACAGGTGACAACAATCAACTAAACGAGCACATGGAGACTACATGAGTACAAACACAAACACAAAACATGACACGGAGGAAACAGTGGATTTCCTACCGTGACAGTACCCCCTCCTCTAGGACGTCACCTGACGTTCCCAGCCTGCTTTACCTGTAGATTGTAATCATCAATAAGGCGGTGATCCAGTATGTCCCGAGCAGGCACCCACCTTCTCTCCTCCGGACCGTAACCTTCCCAATCCACCAAGTACTGAAATCCGCGTCCCCTCCGTCTAGAGTCCAGAATACGGTTAACCGAATATGTGGTTTCCCCATTAACGATACGAGGCGGGGGGGGAACCGGGGCAGGCGGGTTAAGACGGGAAAAAATCACCGGTTTAATTTTGGACACATGGAACACGGGATGAATCCTCCTGTACGCCGGTGGAAGGCTAAGACGCACTGTTACCGGGTTAATAATTTTGGTAACAGAAAACGGGCCAATAAATTTGGGAGCAAGCTTATTCGAAACGGAACGCATCGGAATATTCTGGGTAGAAAGCCACACTCTTTGACCGACGACGTAACGGGGAGGCTTCGACCGGTGGCGATCGGCCTTAGCCTTGGTGCGCGACCTAGCCTGGAGCAGAGCTCTGCGAGCTCTGGTCCAGGTGCGGTGACACCTCTGGACTAGTGCGTGTGCGGAGGGGACCGACACCTCAGATTCCGTACTGACAAAATTAGGTGATTGGTAACCTAAACTACACTTAAATGGAGACATGCCCGTAGATGACACTGGCAGAGAATTGTGTGCGTACTCCACAATTGAGAGTTGCTGACACCAGGACGAAGGATTATTGGAAGCCAAACATCGCAACGCCCTCTCGACATCCTGATTGGCTCGTTCGGTTTGACCATTGCTCTGGGGATGGAATCCGGATGAAAGACTAACAGTCGCTCCTAACAATTTACAGAACTCACGCCAAAATTTGGACACAAATTGGGGACCCCTGTCAGAGACCACGTCTGTCGGGAGGCCATGTATACGGAAGACGTGGTCAATGACAGCTACCGCTGTTTCCTTGGCTGATGGTAATTTGGGCAAGGGAATGAAATGAGTCGCCTTCGAGAACCGGTCCACTACGGTTAAAATCACCGTATTACCCTTAGAGGGTGGGAGGGCGGTAATGAAATCTAGCGAAATGTGGGACCAGGGTCTCGAAGGGACAGACAGCGGTAAGAGTAACCCATCTGGAGGTCGATTGGAAGTCTTACCAATAGCACAAACCGAACAAGCCAAGACGAAGTCGTGGACGTCACGAGCCATACCATGCCACCAAAATCGTTGCTTGACTAGAAACCTAGTTCTACTAACCCCTGGGTGACAAGCAACACTGGAACAATGACCCCACTGGAGGACGTCTGACCGTAACTCTTCCGGCACAAACAATCGGTTCGGTGGGCAACGAGCCGGGGGCGTTACCCCTTCTAAGGCATTCAAAACTTTCGATTCGACCTCCCATCTGAGCGCGGAGATAATGATGGTCTCCGGTAAAATGGGCTCGGGAGTAGCAGTACGATCGGAACGCTCAAAAAGACGGGATAAAGCATCGGGTTTGATGTTTTTGGAACCCGGCCGGTAAGAAAGTGCAAAATCGAAACGACCGAAAAACAATGCCCACCGAGCCTGCCTGGAGTTAAGTCTTTTGGCGGTTCTAATGTATTCGAGATTCTTATGGTCCGTCCATACAATGAAGGGTACACCCGACCCTTCAAGCCAGTGACGCCATTCTTCCAGTGCAAGTTTGACTGCCAACAACTCTCGATTGCCAATGTCATAATTAACTTCCGCAGGAGATAAACGATGAGAATAATACGCGCACGGATGCACCTTTCCGTCTGAGGATGTGCGCTGGGACAACACTGCTCCTACCCTCACCTCTGACGCGTCGACCTCCACTATGAATTGACGTGAACGATCAGGGGTGACGAGAATCGGAGCTGAAACAAAGCAGCTTTTCAGTTTGGCAAACGCAGCCTCGGCTGCGTCTGACCACCTGAACGTCAAACTAGGGGAGGTCAAAGCGGTCAGAGGTGCGGCTAGTTGGCTGAAATTGCGAATGAAACGCCGGTAGAAATTGGCGAACCCCAGAAATCTCTGCAGGGCCTTGCGAGACTCTGGGGATGGCCAATCTACCACAGCCTTAACCTTCTCAGGATCCATGCGAACACCCTCAGTCGAAATGATGTGTCCTAAAAAAGAAACAGACTGTACATGAAAAACGCATTTCTCCGCCTTGACAAACAATCCATTCTCTAGCAACCGTAGAAGCACTCGTCGTACGTGTTGCACGTGTTCCTGGAGAGACAAAGAAAAAATCAATATGTCATCCAGGTAAACATATATGAATAGATCGACCATGTCTCGCAACACGTCATTAACGAGTGCTTGGAAGACTGCTGGCGAGTTCGTGAGCCCGAAAGGCATCACGCAATACTCAAAATGGCCACGAGGGGTGTTAAAAGCAGTCTTCCATTCGTCCCCCTCCCTGATGCGGACCAAATGATAAGCGTTACGTAAGTCCAATTTAGTGAAAACGGACGCTCCCTGCAACCTCTCGAAGGCTGAAGACATGAGCGGCAAAGGATAAGTATTCTTTACCGTTATGTTGTTCAGTCCTCGGTAGTCAATACAAGGTCACAGAGATCCGTCCTTCTTTCCCACAAAAAAGAACCCCGCCCCCGCTGGAGAAGAGGAAGGGCGGATGAACCCCGTTGCTAGAGAACTGGATATATATTTCTCCATGGCCGCTGTCTCTGGAATAGACAAGGAATATAATTTGCCTTTAGGCGGAGAGGTACCTGGCAATAACTCTATCGCACAGTCGTAGGGACGATGAGGAGGAAGAGAATCAGCCCGAGACTTACTGAACACCTCCTTCAGGTCGTGGTACTCCGCGGGCACGTTAGCCAAATCCACTGCTTCTCCCTGAAACCCAGACTCAGAAACATTAACAACAGCAGACAGGAGACAAGACAAATGACACTCCTCGCTCCAGCTAACCACAGATCCGAGACGCCAATCGATCCTGGGGTTGTGTTTATGGAGCCAAGTGTGACCAAGAACGATGGAAGTCTGAGGTGAGTCCGTGATGAAGAATGAAATCTCCTCTGTATGGTTTCCGGATGTGACCAGGGAAACAGGTATGGTTGTCTGTGTGATGACTGGCAGTCTGTGTCCGTTAAGTGCGAAAGGTGCAATGGGGTGATTGAGGGAGGTGAGAGGAATGTTGAGCTTACGAGCAAACTTGAAGTCCATGAAGCACCCCTCGGCCCCCGAATCCACCAAAGCGTGAAGGTCAAGTGCGTGGGTGGACCACCGTAGTCTCACCGGAAGGAGTGTCGATGTAGATGAGGTCTTCTTGGCAGAGATCCCACCCGATAGTAGCCTCCGTTTTACTATCAGGCTTGGTCTTTTACTGGACATCGCTGGATATGATGTTCTTGGCTGCCACAGTATAAACATAGTCCCAGGGATCTCCGCCTGATTCTCTCCTCCCGAGAGAGCCGAGCTCGCCCCACCTGCATGGGTTCAAGATCTCCAGGTGGGCTGACCGCAATCTCTGCGCGCTGACGCTGAGCCTCCGGTCTGGTCGCGAGAACTGCTCTTCCCCTCCGTCTGGCGGCTTGGTCGAGTCGGTTGTCTACCCTGATGGCGAGATCAATAAGACCATTGAGAGAAGTGGGGAGCTCAACGGCGCGGATCTCCTGTTGAATGCGGTCAGCCAACCCATGCAGGAAGTGATCCCACTGCGCCTCTTCGTTCCACTTACACTCCGCCGCCAGGGTGCGGAACTCGATTGAGTAATCAGATACGGACCTGTCCTCCTGACGTAGGTCCATGAGCATTCTAGCCGCCTCCCTCCCGGCGACGGAGCGGTCGAAGACCCGTCTCATCTCCTCCGAAAGGGCGTGGAACGAAGCACAGCAGCTGTCCTGGTTCTCCCACACCGCCGTCCCCCAGAGGGCAGCCTTCCCCGTAAGCAGTGATAATACGAAAGCCACTTTCATTTCCTCGGTGGTGAACGTGCGGGGCTGCAGAGCGAAATGCAGGGAACAATGAGACAAAAATGATCGACAAAATTTTGGCTCACCCGCATACTTCTCAGGGATAGGGAGGCGTGGTTCGGACTGGGAAATCCCCCCGGGGACGATCGGCGGTGCGGGTGGCGTGGGAGGCGCAGCGGGTGGCGGTGGTTGTTGTTGTTGTGCCTGGAGGGCGAGCTCAGACACCTTCGTCACCATTGCTTGGAAAGCTCGACCCATCTCATCTATCGCTTTGTCTTGGCGATCCATACGACCAATGGCTCTCTGCAGGAAGTCCTCCAGATGAGATGGGGAGCGATCGCCTGCTGCTTCCATGATGGTCAGATCCTACTGTGACGACTCGTAAGAGAGGAGGAAGCAAGTGCAGGCAATCAGAAATGGTTTATTAAAGATGATGGTAAATACAATGAAACACTGAAATGATAACTGAGTCCAGGATGTTGGCAATGGTGATCGATGGTCTACGGTGGCGTGAGAAGTGTAGGATGGTGAAGTCGGTGGTGAATGTGAAGACGGTCAGTGGGTGAAACCAGGAACAGACCGGAACATTCACACGGAGACGACAACACGAAACACTGATCCAAAACACGAACACGGGAGACAATAATCCAACTAGTGACTGCAGCAACATGAAATGAGGATCTGACAACAGGGAGAGAAACGGGTGAGTATTTGTAGCAGAGTAATGATGAGGATCAGCTGGAGCGAGACAATCAACACACAGGTGACAACAATCAACTAAACGAGCACATGGAGACTACGTGAGTACAAACACAAACACAAAACATGACACGGAGGAAACAGTGGATTTCCTACCGTGACATACAGATAAATGGCACATCAAGGCTTTGTCAGCTGGTGCTACTTAAGACGACACTATACAGTAAGGTTATCATCCTGTTGTGTGTTGTTCTCCAGATACGCTTGGAGCTTCCTGATCAGACTGGTCAATATGTTGGTTTCCGACGACGCCTGCACTGAAGCATGTGAGATGGCATCCAATCACATCCTCCTTTGAAGGTCTCACAAACTGTGATGCCAGGTCCATTGGAATCAGGGTTTCCTTCAGCTTATCTTCAAATACCTCATCGAACCCAAGCCTGATCACATCATCCACATAACTGTTCAAATATTGCAGTCAATAAATCTTTTGTTTTGATCATTTATTTCCCTGCTTCATACATTAAGTTTTTATTAATGAATATATTTGAATCAAAAACATTACTGCTTACAGTATGTCGCTTGTGTTTTTTTGGGAACATAACCTTGTACTTTCCCTCTCCTGCTTTTGTTACAGGTTGGTGACATTGAGTGCGTTTACATGCACAGAATAAGCGGATAACTATCAAAAATCTGCTTATTATAGAAAACTGTTTTCATGCGTTTACATGCAAATCAATAAGCCGGCTACAAAACCGTGAGAAAGCGGGTTAAGGTGTTTACATGCCACGCGAAATCGGCGTAATGAGCAAAAAACCACCTGTGCCGATCGTTTTTTGCTTACGCTGTTTATGGGCTTTCCCCGATTAAAGAAAACCGCTTTACGCGTTTACATGAACCCACGTGTTATCAGTTTATTAAGCATAATCGGCGTAAGACTGTGCATGTAAACGCACTCATTGTAATGGATGGCTGCAAGGTACAACCTGTAAAAATATAAACAAGCAACACATTTATTGTAAAAGTAAATACTTCTTTTTTGACACAATTACTAAAATACGTAAATACCTGCACACCATTCCAATAAATGGGAAAATCACATTTTTTGCTGCAAATCTGAAATCTCAGGCTATGGAAGGCAAAGGCATCCACTGATGATGGTGAACATTGTGAAACGACGCTACTGCCTGGGTTCCTATGATTATGCAGAGAAAAAAAACGTTGTCATCATCAGTTATACATTTAAGACTGGTAGTGGTATCCCTAGCTAAATACATCATATGCGTTACATACCTTTGCTCCTCATATGCCAGTCTGACTCCTTGTACTGTGTGTAATGATGTTGCATGTTTGGCATTCAACACTTCTACTGCTGCCTACAGTGTAGAAGGATGTGTCCTGCTGCGAATCTAGGATATAGACAAATAAAACCAACATGTAATCAGTCAAAAAGAAATATTATAACAATAGGGTACAACGACTATAAATTGTAAGACTATTCATTAAAATGTTCATGTATTACATATTACATGCCCCAACATACGCAACACACATTATGTGTTTACTTCGTCTCAAAATCTAAGAAAGCTTCAAGTAAATACAACAGTAAAATACATAAACAAATCATCTGTAATGTTACTTAGAGCCTCTTTAGTTTGAGAACAAACTTTACCAGTAACAGTTTAGCTGATAACTTAGCAAGTTTGTAAACACGTCTAAATCAAAATCAATAATAAAAAAAAAACGATAGTCTGCATAATTCAACATACACGTGGGTAAATATGGTACGTTGTGTTTGAAATACAGTATTGCAACACAAAACAATTAGCTTGCAAGCTTAGCTCTACACACACACGTTAAGCTCGCGTAACCGGTAACGTAAAAGATAAATAATAAACATGGATACTTACAGCCTGTGATCCAGAAGGGCACAGTTATCCAACTTTCAGGAGGAGACGTCGCGTAAATCCAGCTTCGGTTCATGAAGCAGTCATTGTGAAAACTCCGTGAACTTACAAACAACTTCTGACTGGAATTTTGCCAGAACCATATTAAACATAATGCCTCTATGAAAGTCCATAAAGTGCTATTTTGCCCTCGCATCTAAAGAGACAGCGTCTTCTCGAGAGATTTAATCGCTTAAACCAGAGGTCCCCAACCACCGGGTCGCAACCCAGTACTGGGTCGTGTACAAGTTGCCACCGGGTCGCAAGAACGTCCCGAAAAAATGTGTATAATAGCCACGTAATAGCTTAATCAGGTATTTTGTACTGTAAGAGCCGACTTCAAATAACATCAATCATTTCCACTTTTGAACCGCGCTCTCTCTCTTTCTCCGCCTCTCTCTCTCTACCAGCGCATCAGCGATCACATTGCTGTCATTAGTTTGAGCATACAATACTTCTAAAACACAATCGATCAAAGAATTGCGGAGGTATGACTTTATGAATCATTTGCAAATGTATGTCGCAATGATGTACATATGTGGAGACGTTCAAATGTGTGACAGCGCAAATGACTGAAAAGTAATTATTTTATTCTTCTTTAAAACAACTTCAGAATTATCCATCGATTGTAGCACCATGATCAAAATAAACTATTAGGCTAATAATATTTTAACGGCTACACTTTTAACGTAGGTTTGAAAGGAACCTATAAACTTGTCAATCATCATTAATCATGGTAAACGTGAGTCTCCGTGCCTCTGCGCCCAGCCGCAATTCTTCTGGCATCTCTCCTCCTTCACTGCATTTTTCTTCTCTTCTGTTACTTGGAATTGCGTCTCGAGCCCGACCAAGATTCGAGCTGCCTTCGAGAACAGCAAGTCAAGTTCGTTTAGGTTCCATTAATTATTAAGACTAAATGGGCAGGCAAACTAGTAAAAACAATGAAAGTAAAAAACAATCCGCCAAAATATGGTTTTACACATCTATAGAAAATATACTATAGCCTAAATAAAGCAATTATACATTTTTCTAATGCATGGTTGTTATCTTTACTTCCGTTTAAAACGTACATTTCGAAAAGGAGGATTTTCAGCACGAACGAACAACAATTATGATAATGTTGGTCTTGTCTACGTCAGTGGTTCCAAACCTTTTTAGCCCTAAGTACCCCCACAGCCCTATCAGTAAGGCTCAAGTACCCCTTTATCAAAACTAAACCAAAGTTGTGTTTAAAGACAAATAATTAGTAATATTAATTAATTAATTAACTATAAACATTAAAGTAAAAAGCATTGACTGATGAAGAATGTTTATTTCAACAAACCACTATCATTGCGATCAGTGGTTGCATTTTATCACCTCATTTGCATTTTAAAAGGCTCAGGCCTACAAAATGGCAATTTTGACATGCTATAATTAATTATCTGTAGGTTGTTTTGAGATAAAACTTCACATACGGACTATGGGAACGTCAAAGACTTATTTTACAAATTAAAAAATTTCATCATATGACCGCTTTAAGGGCTAGATTTGCTAACAGCTTGCGCAAACCATCATTTTGACGTTAAATAACGACTGAACTTACTAAAGACATGCAGTAGATATTTAGCTCTGAAAAAGTGTTATTTTTGCGACCTTATTTGTGGAAGTTTTCCTTTTAGAAGCAACATTAATGCAAGGAGAGTATTCAATTAATGCGAGGGAGTATAACATTTTGCCAGAGGAACATACTTTTAAAAATATATATATACAGATGTGGCCTTTAAAAACGCGCGTTTTCTCCCGCGGCATTCGCCAAATCGTCTCGCGGAGTCACGCAGAATTCTGCAAGTGTTTTCGGGGGGGCTACTTTCTCTTTTCCCTTAATGTGTTTCGCTTCACAGAAAATCCACCAGGTGGCGCATAAAAAACTACATTTTTATATGCGTTGTCATTGCGGTTGTTTCCAGAAGTTAATAAGGGCATTGCTGAATATTTAACATTTCTATTAAAACAGCAAAGTGACGTCAACCACTTCTTGCCAGCATAACAGCGCATACATATATTAAGATGACTGTACGTGCAATGGGCATTTATACTAAGTGCAACAAAGAATTTAGTGTGAGCCTAATACACTTAACTCTATTTACAATGAATATCTTAATTATTTGTGTTGTCGAATTTTGACACCGTTTCATTGTTTGTTCATAATATTAATAATTATGTCAGTTTTTCTAAAGGTATTAATATTTTAAAGAGATTCATGTGGTATAAAAATACATGTTTTAAAGTTAAAAATGTTGTAAAAATATATTAGTATTATTGTTCTTAATATATTAAGAACAATAATATGACACATGTATATTGCGCTAAATTGCTTTACATATGGAAAGAGGAATTCTTCTCAACCACCACCAATAATGTTTAAAAAATATTCTTTAAAAACGGCGTTTAAACCCACGCAGAGCGAACAAGAAAACATGGGCCTATGCTTACATACTGTACAGTGGGCATATGATATCTTTATTTAGTTTGACATATTTAAAACTTTAATAATACCTTTCTTGCGCATATAGGCAGTCAGTGTTATGATTTTTTTTAATCCTTTCAGCCGTTATTTATAACAGTAAAAATATTCAGTGGCTTTGTAAATATATTACTAAAATAATGGATTAAAGTAACTTTATAAAATCTCTTAATGTCACTTATGTATTTTTTAGTTGGTCAAAACAAAATAAATGGCTAGAAATAGAACAGACATTTTAATTTAAAATGTACATATATTATAGGCGTATATTATAGGTCCTTCCAGATATCTTATCTCAGACGTTCGCAGTCAACACTTTTAAAACTTATTTATATAAAATCTAATTTATAAATTAAAAAACAAAGTTTTAAGTTAAGACAATAATAAATATGTTTATTTTTATTGAAAGAAAAACGTAGAAAATGTTATTATGGGTATAGTTGATGCAAATAAAGTGTGCAGTATACAAAAAATGCAAACAAATTATTTCTAAAAGTGGCAAGATTTTAAAAAGATAAAGGTGGTATAAAGAAAGACATGAGAAAAGTAGAGGTATGCAAAAGAGCACAGTTTAGTTATTGTTAATTAAAGCGGTTTTATACACCTTTGTTTGAATTGACAAGCATTTTATTCGCCACTTTCAACACATTTTGTGATTGATTTACTGATTTATTACAGAAAATTGTTGTCAGAAGCAAAGCTATTGTACAAAGCATCTTTATATGTATGTTTTAAAGTTAAAAATGTTGTAAAAAAATATATTAGTATTCTTTTATATTAAGAATAACAATATGATACATTTATATTGCGCTAAAATGCAATATACATTATTCTGCAATATAAATTATTCTCAACCACCACCAATAAAGTTTAAACATTATTCTTTAGAAAAAAACGGCGTTTAAACCCGTGTTGCGTGGAGCGAACAAGAAAACATATGCTTACATGCTCAATCGGCATATGATATCTTTTTTATTTAGTTTTACAGTTTTAAAAGTGGAAAAAAGTTCTTAAAATCTAATGAATACTGGTTTTGTAAAATGTATATAACTGCAGATGCGTGCGTGGGATCCGGGCAGGTATCCTTTTCCTCCAGACCTTGAAGCATGGTCGCGGGAAAGCGAGAAATATATTTTTTTTAAGTAAAAATATTTTGCACAATTGATATATTACTTATGAATATTTTAGGAAATTATTTTTGACACACGTAGGTTATTACGTGTATTTTGGATTTGAATTTCATTACTGTCTGTGCCTATCCGTGGCCTCATCCGAGCGCACTTTCTTTGTCTTGCGTCTTTTGAAGACATTGGTATGCAGCACCATGACCCAGAAAAGACTCACACACCTTTCCCTGATGCATGCCCACACAGAAATACTGAACTTCCTGGACATTCGTCCCCTAGCTCATGAAAACGCGAGTTTTTTCTGCGCGAGTAAAGAGCGCATTGATAATATGCGTATTAACGGAATGACAACGCGGGTTTGTTTATTACATACATGGATGCGCAGCAGCACAAAAACGCTTTTTAATATGAAAAATTAAAGGATTAAAATGTAACAGATTATTATTGAGTCTCTTGGACATAAATGATGACAATTATGAGACGTTAGAAGGCTTAAATAGCTGCTTCATCTGTAAGTTCATCTGTAAGCTAAGTAAATAAATGCTTTGCATTAAACAAATGCATCTACTTTTAAATGTTTTTTTTAAAATGCTACCCAACGGATTTATTGTATATAATGACACCTGTAGATATGGTGAGATGAGAAAACATTTTAAGTAATTCTTTTAAAAAAAAACATTTCGCTGTCCAAGTGCTGAAATGGCTCTCCACACGTTTGTAAATTCTTTATCTTTTGTTTGTAACAAATAGAGTATTTTTACAGTACAAACCTTATATAAAGCCTATTCTAAAAATGTAATTATACACCATGTATTTCTTTATAAAAGTATACAATATCAGAACTAAACCCATCATTATTTTTGTTCAAATTATGAATTATTTATAAGTTTAAAAAAGACAGTAATAGTACTATTTAGTAAAAAAAAGATCTATATAAAAATATACTAGGTATGTTAATGTGAGAATATTTTACATCTGTCGTGTGATTCTAACTTAAAGCGGAACTCCACCATAAAACAACATTATGCTCCAACACTATATTTCATCACATATATATAGTTGGTTGTGCTTCCATCAAATGTACTAACTCCATATAAAAAAATAAAGCTTTTAACTGCTACAATAACGGTGATTTGACGCGTCATCAAATCACCGGAAGAAAAATTCAAGACTACAAGTTCTGAACGTTCTAAATGGGGGCGGGTCTTGAGGCGAAATGATTGACAGGTGAGCGTCACAAAAAATGATTGACGATACCGACCGCAGTTTTTTGGTTGCTGAGGAGAATAATGCCGGAGAATATGAAGGCTATTTATTTGAGCCAGAATATTCTCCCGATGAAATAAGGCAACGGAGGGAACAACAGCAGGCAGCTCTGGCTAGTAGCGCCATCGTTGCGTCTGACCGTCCTCGAGCTGACAGCAGTTGGTGGTGCTCCTGTCAACATTGCCCACAACAACGAACAGAAGTGGAGTCACTTTGTTGTCAGGAATGGAACCGCGGTCAGTTTTTGCTGAGAGAGGCAGAGGAAATGGAAGACGGATCCGAGCTGTCCTGCCTAACCCAACACAGCAGCTTTCAAGCTCATCTGGACAGAGGGGTCCTGGAAACGTTTTTCCACTTGGAGAGAATTAATTGGAGGAAACAGAGAAGATCACAGGGCCCAGGAGGACAACTGTCAAATAGACAAGTAAATCATATTTCTGTTACGTCTGCTGATTGCTAATAGGTAATGTAGTTAGCCGCTAAGCCCATATCAAAAAAATTAACGTTACACGACTTGCTAAGCCACCTGAGCAAAGACTAGTGATACAGTGCATGTTCTGAAACAGAAGCGGTTACAAGGCTACTATCTCTAATTTTTGACATGAAATGTAATTCAGCTAGTAAATGTGCTAGGAAGCTAGTTTAATGTAGACATTTTCTTCTATGCAGTTGCGTTTGGTTGGCTATCGAATAATTCTGGAATGGGTGCTAAGAGGCGAGCGTTTGGGGAGACACAACCGAGCAGTTCTCCCCGCCTGCGTCGTGGATGCTGTAAGGCAACGGTATGCGTCCCCTGACGGCCAATACACTGGTTTCCTCGAAGTGAGAGAGGCAGCAGAAGGAATCGAGTAGACTAAGTTATTGCTCAACAAATGTAAATACTTCTGGGTGCTGTTAATAAAAATGTATTTTGTTCTTGGACCCTGTGTTTATTTTCTTTAATACACTTACCTGAAAAGTTATTTCATAATCAGGAGATCGGTCAGCAAATGCACTAATTATATATCTCTGGTCATTTTAGCCCCAAAAGTAACTAAGACACATTCTGCATAACAAACTTTAGGTTAGCCCACATGTGAAAACCTTTGTTTTTGACAACACAGCTCTAATTTGAAGGAATTCACATTCACCTTTGGGTTTGCGCTACACACAATTATTAGGACAAATGACTGTAAGCCAAAGACATTTTACTCATGTAAATACACATGACTGTAAACCTAAGCTATTTTCACTTCTGTAAGCATATGTGAAACATATTGCCGGTTCAATAAATATTTATTAAATATCCACACATACAGAGCTTATATAAAAAACTGATGAATGAACTGATGCATTAGCAAACGGTAATGAGATAATAACACAAATTGTAAGACATTTTTTACAAGAGGCTTGTATTATAAATAGACACTGACACTGGTGGGTAATGAGTTAAAGGGATAGTTCACCCAAAAATGAAAATTCTGTCATCATTTACTCACCCTCATGTTGTTACAAACCCGCATAAATTTCTTTGTTCTGATAAAGATGAAGGAAGATATTTAAAGAAATGTTTGTAACCAAACCGTTCGTGGACCCCATTCACTTCCATAATAGAAAAAAAGAATACTATGGAAGTAAATGGGGTCCACGGACGGTTTGGTTACAAACATTTCTCAAAATATCTTCGTTTGTGTTCATCAGAACAAAGAAATAAATACAGGTTTGTAACAACATGAGAGTGAGTAAATGATGACAGAATTTTCATTTTTGGGTGAACTATCCCTTTAATCATTTAGCAAAACGACTCTTGTGTTTACGGCCTGCATCATCTTTGGATGGTTTGGGGACTGTTCCTATGTTAGCAGGCAGGTCAGGTGTAAGAAGAGTCGAAGATGTGTCCCTGAAGATGACCGTAGGATCATTCCGCCTCTCCAACACCAACTGCATCAATCTGGTTCTGAAGTTGACTGTGGTTTGCTGATACCTCTTTCTTGTGAACCATTCTTTTGAACGCTTGCTCCATTCTTGAATGATCACAGGTTTTCCTGTAAGACATGAAAGGATTATGAGAGCAATTAGAGTCTGTTTAATATATACACTACTGTTCAAAAGTTTAGTGTCACTTGCCTAAAATGTTAACTATGATCTTAAAAATAATTTACCGGTAATCTGAATGTGTATGGTTAAATGCTTGAGATTACTTTTGTAGACAGAAATAAACCTGTGCTAAACAGATTAATTTCTGTTATTGGAGAACTAAAATTGTATTTTAAAATATTTTTTTGAAATAGATGACTTACACTGAAAATTGAAGAAAAAGCAGCCAATAAGAGTCCAGATCAAATATAAACTCCTATACGCTTTAAAATTCATCCTAAATTAAAAATCTTAGAAGCTTCTTGAAAAAATTACACGCGTATGGTTTTGTAATTTCTAGGCAAAGGGTGACTGCCCTTCACAGGGCCGGCCCTGGCCAATTTGCTGCCCTAGGCAAGATTTCACCTGTTGCCCCTAGAATCCCAAACGTTGGGATCAATTTGTTCATAAACTTACACAGAAACAAACTGCACAGCTTTGTCTTGTTTTTCTTTATTTAGAAAATATTTTGAAAACACACACACACACACACACACCCTGTCAGGCATTTGATCTTGACATTGTTAGAATCTTGTCTTTTTTACATGTTTTAACACTACATCTAATTTAAAATATAACAAGAAAAAAACAACTCTTATTAATGAATTATTAGAAGCATATTTTAGTATCTCAGGAGATCGTGCTCATTGTTAAATAGCTCTGTGGCTATACTGCACTGAAGCGGCAGTTTAAAATATAATTCCAGAATTCAGCGAACGTCAAGAACAAGAAAGCGGAAACATCAATCAGACCGAGATGCGGGATTTACATAACGTTACATAGACCATGTTTAAATGTCGATGTTTCTGGACAGAAATACCAACTTGTTCGCTTTGTTTGGTATTAATAAGCTGCGCATTGGAGTGCTGCTGGCTGCTTGCCGCGGTGCTGAAGACGCGCTCGGACGGAGTACTGGTGGCACATATGCACAGATATTCACGTGCAACCTACTGTAAACCATGGATAGTCATTAGTTGGGTTAGTAAAATAACGAAATTGTGGCTTTTAAATCGAAGAATAAAGTATTTATGTAAAGAGATATGTTTTTTAAAAAGTGAACTCTTCTCAAGTGGAAGAAAGCTATACTTTTTCCCCTTACATTAACCTATTGGAAAGCGCAGATGTGTTAGTAAAATAACGAAATTATAGCTTTAAGTTCAAAATAGTATTTATATAAATAAATTATATAAAGAGATTATTTTATAAAAAATAAAAAGTACAGAACTCTTCTTAAGTGGAAGTAATATAGAAAATAACGAATAATAATTATATAATAACGAACAATTAAAATACTCCGTTACGTTAAACCGTCGTATATATATTAGGGTTGGGTTGTGTGCTTTCCAATAGGTTGCACGTGAATATCTGTGCTGTGCCACCGGTACTCCGTCCGAGCGGGTCTTGGTCTTCAGCACCGCGGCCAGCACCCAATGCGCAGCTTATTAATACCAAACAAAGTGAACAAGTTGGTATTTCTGGTCAGAAACATCGAAATTTAAACATGGTCTGTGTTACATTATGTAAATCCCGCGCCTCGGTTGTTGTTTCCGTTTTCTTGTTCTTGATGTTCGCTGAATTCTGGGTTAATATTTTAAACTGCCGCTTCAGTGCAGTATAGCCACAGAGCTATTTAACTAATGAGCACAATCTCCCGAGACATCATAATATGCTCTAATAATTCATAATAAGGGCTGTTTTCTTGTACAAAATTAAATATTTTAAGTTAAATGTATATATACATAAATAATAATAAAAATAATAATTTGGGCGCCAAGGGGTGTGCGGCGCCCTTAGCATTTGCCTATTCCGCCTATGCCCAGGGACGGCCCTGGCCATTCAGATGATAAAATACTACCGTTTTAATTTATTTTGGATGCTTTTAATTTTTAACATAATTCTCACAGTTACATTTGTGTTATGACGTAGTTTGGACGAGTTCATTATTATTCTGCAATATGGAAAAAATATCAATAAAGAACAAGTGAGTGACCCCAAACTTTTGACATGCAGTGTATATTTTTCACACACACAAATGCAATTTTAACACTGACCTTCTGAATCCAGCTTTGGTTTCTGAGTCAGGTTCTCATTGTGATGCATGATGGCCAAGTTTGTTCTCTGCTTCATACTCTGGTAGGAAAAGCACTGTCTCTTTGGAGCATATTTTAAGAGGGAACTGTGGAATACTTCCAAGGCACCTGCTTGTTCAGCAGAGATGTAATATATATTAGATTACCTTTATTGCTAACAAATAAAAGCCTTAAAATAGCAAAGCTTGCTACAACAATGTTTATAAGGGCTGGTTACACCCCTTAGACAAGTGAGGGAGGAAGCTAGACTATTGAACGGCCGTGACAAAATTTGGCAGACAACACCACTGACCTGTGTGTTTGAAACGAACCATGTTTTCTAGATCCTTCTGGAGTGTTGTGTTGAGGACAATTCTAGACAGCTCCTGATATCCTTCACTGTCCTTACACAGCCACATTTTTTTCTCCCGGTCTTCATCGGTGAGAGGTGGGTGATGACAGCTATGCTCAGTACCTCCTTCAGTCCATGTATGTTCATCAATTATGTGGTGCAGAATTGAATTCCATGTCGACTTCAGTGTCTTATAAGAATAAATATAAAAAAATTAAAGGACGTGGCCAAACACTACATACACTTTAGCCTTGCCAATGAGCAGGGACTACTGATATAACCTACTCAGACTGACATTTCCAGAGTGAGACAGTTGAGGAATGAAATAAAGAGTACAGAAGACCATAAAGTGGTCTACATACCTTGACATTTCCTCCTGCCTTGGCAGTAGAGTACCAGAGGTGGTTCCGGACTGAGCGGATCCAAGGTTTCAACGCGGCACATCCCCTCTTCTTGGACTTGGCTATCAATTTGCTTTGGATATCTGGGTAAACACAAGACAATGTTACGAGTAAAAGCATGACCACTTGCAACCAACATCTGGGTACTTTCGCTACCAGGGTAAGTGCATAATGTCAAACAATGTGTTTGAGGGGCACTTTCTTGTCACTTATTGAACTCATGAATGGGCTATGAGTTTAATAACGCAGAAAAATCGCTTTAACCTGATGCTAAGATACAAGTGCCTTTGTGTACATGTCCACTCTGACACATTGTTTGACGCTAGGGCTGCGAGATAAATCGCACGGGATTGTCATGCGCATCTCATCAGTAAAGCCGGTTCCTTGGTTAGTAGTTAATCACCATCAGCTGCTTTCAGATGGAGCGGCATTTTACTACACAGAGCCGTAGTTCACTGACAAGCGGGAAATGTTGCGTTCATAATGGCAGGCAATTCATCCACAATTATGAATGCAATATTTCCCCGCTTGTCAGTGAACTACGGCTCTGTGCAGTAAATGCCACTCCATCTGAAAGCAGCTGATGGCGATTTACTACTAATCAAGGAATCAGCTTTACTGACGAGATGCACGTGACAATCGCATGTGAATTATCGTGCAGCCCCATTTGACACTATGCGCTCATGCTGGTAGTGAAAGTACTCACCTACAGTCTGTTATTAAATTGTTGTGTACTGTACATCTAATGTCATGATTTTATTCAGGAATGTGGTTAACAGCTATACCGATATACCCATCACAAGCTTTTAACTTATAGTGGCAGATTGTACTCACTCTTAGCAGTGTGCCAAATATCAAATTGATGATCGATCTCTTCATATTCCTCGCGCATTATTTTCTTGACACTCGTGGAACGATCAGTTGCCAAGACCTCCACATGTAGGCCGTTGTCAAGTAGATGGTCCAATCCACGCCTGAGCGCAACAGTCTCCATAGCCCCTGAGCTTGTGGTCTCGGTCACCTAAAAAGGGGCATAATAAGAGATAGAAGTGACAAAGTTTGAGCACATACAAATAAAATATCTTCTTCTTAAAATTATAGTAATAATAATAATTATAATAATAATAATACGATTATTATTATTGATTGAATTTTGATTCATGTAACGTACCTGGACCAACTCTGAATGGACAATTTCCCTGCCGGGGTCAGCCATGAAAGTATAAGTTGTATATTTTGCGTTGAACCCAGGGCTGTCTGACCGGCCATCAGAAGAAAGGTGTGTCATTTTTCCATCTTGCTGCTCCATGAACAACTTCGCCAATACAATACTTTTCTGTAGTTCAAATTCAGCCTGAATGACTGGATGCAAGTAAGAGTTTTGTATGTCATAGAATGTGCTGCTGCTAAAGATCTGAAGATTAATGAGTTTGGCCCACTCTTCCAACTTGGTGAATGTGCTTCCAGTAAATAGTATGGCAGCAGCAAGGAGGAGGTTGGACTGTGGCATTCCACGTTCAGAGGGACATGACGTCCAAGTTCCACTGTGACCTTCTGCACACTCCCACTTGACCCTCATCTGGGACCCAAGATAGGACACTTCTCTTTTTTCTATAATGGTGGCACATGTTTGGCAGAATCTGAACAGTTCTAGTACCTTGGACTCTGACACTACAACTTTTTTCTCCTGCCAGCTTAACTGTGCAGTTCCCACGTCTGTGACACTGCTGGCGGAAGAGGTACAGTCTGTGTCTGGTTTGTAGGTGGTTTGAGTGGCTTCCAAAGTCTCAATACTGGAAAAGCTGATATTCATTTCTTCTGAAAGTAGCACTGCTGGGTTTCTTGAAAGTCCCGTGTTTCTCTGCTGCAGAAAGACAACACAGTAAACACTCCATACCAAACAGATAATATAGTGATAAACAGATAATACATGATAATATAGCATGTGTAAACATCTTTTAATTTTTATTTAAAAGAAGGTAATGAATTTAAATCATTGTTAATTTATTACACTGCATGCGCGCGCGCGCACAAACACATATATATATATATATATATATATATATATATATATATGATATATGAGGTGATCAGCATTTACTGCGGTGGCTTTTCTCATCAATGTATTGCTGCGTTATGAGCGCTGTTTTGAATTATCTGCACTTTACACGATATACAATGAAACTATCACTTGTATTTTGTTTTAAATACAAGTGATAGTTTTATTGTATATCGTGTAAAGTGCAGATAATTCAGCTAAAAATTCAGAAATGTTAGAGTTACACAGGGTTACGACTAGTGAGAGAGCTCACACATAGACCCACACCAAGAGAACGTGTGTGTGTGTGTGTGTGTGTGTGTGTGTGTGTGTGTGTGTGTTGGTTTTTGTGATTTACGAGGACATTTCATATGAATACACGCCACACTATGAGGACATTTTGTATTATGAGGACAGGGTCGGTGTCCTCATAATACGGGCAATGTAGACGTGCTTCTAGGGGTAGGAGGAGCTTAAATTCTCATTTTCTCCGAAAGTCTCCATAAGTCACAATGACCAGACTTTGTGTATGACGTGTGTATCGAGACTGCGCCCCTGTAGGCCGGTCTGGTGTACTGCACCTCCTAATTAATATTCATGTGTGTGTATGAAATCGCCGCTTCCGATTGGCTGACAGCCAGATGTCCTCATAATTTCGGGATTTGTCAAAGGATTGTGTTATGTACATCAAGGACGAAAACGATAAAAATATAGTTCTAAAATCGTTTTTAATATAAAATGATCGCAGTGTTCATACCACAACTATATCAATAACAGCACAGAGGAACAATATGATTGGAAACACTTTCAGATCGATTGAACTGATGCATGGATTAGTAAAATCTGCTGAGAAGACCACATGTGAGGATAAATCATCGATTAAATCATCAAATAAATCATCAAAGTAACAAGACTCCAGGTAAGATTTATACAATGTTAAGCAAACAGCTGCTATTAAAGTTTTAAAACTGTTTTTACCACGTTAGCATTAGCAACCTTATGAAAATGAACCTTGGTTTTACTATAGTAAAAGTGTAACTTAGTAACCATGTCTTTTTTGGCAGATTATCATTTGTGAAACCACAGTTTTACATAGCATGGTTAAATTATGGTTACACTAGCAAAACTATGGTTAATTTGTGGTTACATGGTAAAACTGTAACTGTAACTACGTTATTTGTAATATTTATTTGTCATTCCCTGAGGAAAATAAACCATGGTTTTATAGTAACAGAAGACCATGGTAAATCTGGGGTTTCTATTGTTTTACTTTTATTTAAAAAATAGGCTAACTACTTAAACTATGGTTCATTTCATAAGGTTTGATTTTCTCATCATATAGTTGTATTAAGTAATTAAACCCTCTTATAAATGTACTGATTTTATTCCCATCAAGATTTTTAGAATAGATCGATAGTGATAACATGTTTTCTTTACATTTGCTCACATACAGTTGTGGTCATAAGTTTACAATACATCTATATTTGGTAATTTAATAAAAATAAGAGGAATGATGAAACTTGAAGTTTGTTTTTCATTTAATGCTAACTTGAACAAGTTATTTTAGATGACAGTGGTTTACATATAGTCCCCAACACAATAATAACTGAATTTACAAAAATAATCCAGTTTAAGTTTTTACATGAAGCTTCTTCTTAATACTGCTTGATGTTACCTGAATGATAAATGCCTGTTTTAATGTTTTGTGATAGTTGTTCATAGTTGTCTCTTCCTTCAGGTCTTGCAAATTATTTTGTTCCTTTTCAAGAACGGTCTCTTGATATTGCGTCAGAAGCTATGGGAGCTTCTTCCACTTGCCTTTTCTCCGAAGCTTTATTGAACAATGCCAGTGTACTGACCAATGCCGACCATAACGCTGTGTAGAAGTGCCTTCCAACACTATATAGCTTGTCTACGTGGTAAATTCATAGATTATTTATCTCCACATCGCCATGCTGAATCATCACCAGAGAGAATCGCACGCATTACGGACAGAAAGCCCATGACCCTTGCATGCATGCCGGTAAACATTTACATGGATATAGCTCCTCGCTTCATTCCTTGCCCCCCGTGCAGCGATCCGTCTTAACACAGCGCACAGCTCTCAGCCCTGTTCTTGATTGTGACCACAACACACTGCAGAGAGAGCCACATGTATAAGCCTCCCTTTCCCACCAACTCGCCACAGTGTGCACAATACATAGACAGACCATAGGTTTCAGTTTTGTAAGATCACAGCTTGCTTCAGCCGCTCCCCATACATGAAAAGACCCTCATTCTGGCATCTGCCTTGTAACATAATTCACTTCGTTCACTGCTCAGACATGAACAGCCCCAGTTTCTTTGGAGCCTGTCATGTTCAGCGCACGGCATCCTCTCGTTCACAGCATACCAACGTCCCCATAAGTTCAGCCAAGTTTAACCTCACAGGCCTGTAAAAAACAGCAGATTCCCCGAAACAAACATATGTAACTGCCACCCTTTGTGTGCGTAGCGAGCTGTAACAAGTGTTTCAGTGTTAAAAGCAGGGTCTGATTTGATCTAGAAATGTTTTTAGTTATGCTGGTTAAAAGTCTCCTCACATCCTGATAGCAATCACTATGTTAATGTGTTTGAATCTATTTGTATAAATATGTTATCTGTGAAAGGTGTAGGACCAAAACATTCAACAAATCATTGAACTTGGACCAAATACAATAATTGGACGTATGCAATTTTTGCTCCTCTTCTGTGTTTTGCATGCCACGTCATCAGCGCGTTCATGTCTCCTCTGTAAACAGAGTCAAACCATGACAAAAAATGTCTGGATCAGCAAAGAGCAAAAACCCGAATTAACATCGGTTACTTTACTGCAGGGCTATTCAATTAGTTTGTCGTGGGGGCCAGTTCATGAAAAGCATCTCAAATGAGGGTCCGAAGATATAACAGTGATGATGATTAAATTTTCATACATTTAAACATACTAATGTTATATTTTGAAACTGCATAAAAACAAAATCAGTGCATTGTACAATAGGCTTTTTCTACAAACGTGTATTTTGAAACTGCATTCAACAACATTAGTGCATTGCCAGATGTCTAAGTAGGCTTTTTCTACTTCCAGACATGTTCATATGTTGTATTTAAGAAATTGCATAACAACAAGTGCATTGTAAGATGCCCAAGTAAGCTTTATTCTACATTTAAATAGGTAAATAAGATCCATATCACACTCATTGAGAATTTAACTCATTTACTCACTTCGGTGCACATATTAAAAAAGTTTATAATATGGAACATAATTGTTTTATGCTGTTTTTTGTCAAAGCTAATTATTACAGTAGCCCTATTTAAACTAAAACAGCCATCTTAATAATTGGCAAACATTAGGCTACCTTCTAATAAGACAATATGTTTTTAGATTTCGCAAGAGCAGTAAAATGGGGGGAGGCGATCGCGTTGAACTTGTGTACCAAAGCGCGAATATAAACACGTGACACAGCTGCTCGCACCAGTCACATGACTCGCGCTCTGCAGCTCATGCTGTATGAAACAGACGCACGCGCATCAACTCGTAACTGTAGGGCCCGTTGTCTAACTTTATTCTAGAGATGTCTTTTTAACAGACTACATAAAGGGCCGGATCAAATTACCTTGGGGGCCGGGTTTGGCCCGCGGGCCGCCATTGAATAGCCCTGCTTTACTGCTTTAACATGAGATAGAAACAGCGCAAAGGGTCTGAATGTTTACGTTTCAAAATTAATAGCAAACAACTACATCTACACAACCGAAAACATGCTGTATCTAATTTTGATTTAAAACAGTTGTTTATGTTCAACATTTTGGTAATGTTTTTCACTACTGCAAACCCCACATGCCTGTCTTTAGCAGGGGGGTTATTCCACAGCGGACAGCATATAATGGGCACCCGCATGCATGTCATAATGGGGCCGCAATGTCTCGATCATTCGGCAGTGTTTACCCCTTTATCTTACCCGGCAGTGTTTACCCCTTTAACTTATGCTGAGTTCAGAGTTCAGACTGCACGATTTTAGCCCTGATTTTGACTCGCCGACAGGTTTTGAGAAATTGCAGCTAAATGCCTGAAATCACAGGCAAATCGATGCTCGTGCACGCGAGTGACAATGACACAGTGTAAATTATCAAAGACGTGATCTGAGCGATTCAAAATCATGCCGTGTGAAATGTGTTTTGACTAAAAAAACATTGCCAATGACCTACAGCCAATGAGAGAGCAAAATACAGGACAGCTGGAAGTTCCCCAGATAGTCATGCTACCCCAGATAGTCGCGCAAAGTGAAAACATCTGTGACTCCACTAGTTTGAAAATCATGCAGTCTGAACTCTGCATTACTGCTTCGGGTATTCTTATATCCTAGTACTCAGAGCGGCCTACTGCTTCTATTCGACGCAGACCACCCCATCTGCCACGGTCCTTTCACATTATCGTTGCAGTGCACAATACTGAGTCAAGACATTGCGACTGTGCAATGAACACATGCCTGATGAGAAAGCACTGTACAGCGCACTTATGCCGGTGCTTTATGCTGGGATCTATTTAGCCCAGCACACGTTCACAGGTTGCAGCGCTATCCCATTTAAGCCTGTGTGTGGACATAGAAGGACAGTCTGCACGCCAGCTTCAGAGAAAATGGAAGTGGGAGGAGCTCTCATAGCATCAGCTTCTGACACAATAGGGCTTTTCACACTGGAAAAGTTAACCCTGGGTTATTCTAAACCCTGGGTTAACAGAATCCTGGGTTATCTGTTTCACGTTTCACATTGTTCATACTTAACCAGAGGTTAAGAGATAACCCTGGGTATTCATAAGCTGACGTTTCACACTGTCATCCCTAAACCCTGCGTTTTCATTTGTGGTGTGAACCGTCATGACTGGATAAAAGCGATTTCAAACTTGACTGAATTAAAATAACCGCTTGTCTCGCACTTTCACATCAGTGATAGAACAGGTAGCAAAGTTAATCTCTCTTGGTTGTTTTAAGTGTCCTGGGATTTCATTTTTACTTCAATTTAAAGATCAAGAATGTAGCACCATACTTTCAAAGTCAGGTGTATGTGGAATATTGGACAGGGTGAACAGTGTAAAGAGTTATTTTTTTTAGAGTTTTTATTCATTTGGTTGTTTAGTTATAGCTTAGTTGTGGTCTTTAGAAACTGTTTTTTCAGACAACAACAAAAAAAAATTGACACCAATAATAATTATCATTTCAACCTTCACCTATGGTTTTGCCTTTTTGATCATCAGTGCATTTTTAAATCTTTTTTAATGTGTGTGAGCCTCAGTTTTTAGTATGAAAAGATGATTTTAAACATTTTACTGCCACTGTTGGCAAGAGGTCAAATATATAGAAGTTGCTGGAAAGGCAAATTCACCATACATCAGTTTAAGAACCACTGATCTAGATAACATCACACAGTACTAAGAATAACGTGTATTTAAATTTTGGTCTTGGACTAAGCCTAAATGTAAACATCTGCTCTGTGAAATAACTTATTGCACAAGTACTATCAATTACACAAGAGCAAAGAATACGTTGTTCATCATTAAAGCTTGATTCACTTTTCACAGGTAACTTCTAAGATGAAAAACAGACAGAAGGTTTGCTCAACTGTCCAGCAGATGATAGAACAAAGAAGGTATTTGCCAGTGAAGTGTTTGTTTGTATCCTGGAAAGATGATGACCAAGGTAAAGGGAACTCTGCTTTTGGAGAACCACTGTCCTGCAGAGTTTAGGTCCTACCCAGATAAAAACTGTTGCTACAGTTCGTTTTCAAGAGTTTGGCTATTCATTAGCAATACCACGTAAAACAAAATATCATAAACTGACTAATTTCACTGCACTGTGATTGCCATTAAACTCTGTCACCATACTGATAGTTAAACACTGTCACCGCACTGTGCTGCTACATAAACACTCTCACTGCACTGTCACTACAAGGAAAACACTGTGACTAACTCTGACTTCTAGTAAAACACTGTCACCATACTGTGACTTCTAGTTAAAGACTGTCACTATACGGTGTCTGCTAGGTAAACACTGTCCCGCACAGTGACTACTAGGAAATAGGGGTGGAACGGTACATGTATTCGTTTCGAACCTAATCGGTACGGGGGTCACAGTTCGGTGCATGAATTTAAACGGAGAATGCACGGTATGAAAATAAAAAAAACTTACGTGCAAAATAATTAATGTATGTGGAACTACTGTTAGATACGCGGGCTTTTTATGGACAGCTAATCTGTAGCCCCGCTTTAGCTCTGAAACTCTGATTGGCGCCGATGCAGCCGAGCTCCGCCTATGTATGCGCTTTATCAGAGCCTGTCTACATTCTCTGTCACTCTGCAGTTTTTTGTCAGGTCGACGCCGGTCCAGTCAGTGAGTGAGCGAGCAGCGACAGCGAGTATGGCAAGTGGTGATGTTCCACAGGAGTTAGGAGATCCGCCGGCCTTTTTAAGATCGCAAGTTTGGCAAAACTACGGTTTTCCAGTCAGTTATAGTAGTACAGGCGAGAGAGTGTTGGTAAAGACGAGGACTGTGTGTGGGCGTTGCTCAGCAGTTGTTGGGTATGTGAGTGGAAATACATCTAATGAGGGCTTTCAAGTCTCACGCATTCACCTTGAGACACACGCATTTCAGTTAGTTTACACGCTCACACGCCACACTTTGTGTTTCTCATGCTGAGAAGTAGGAGATAAATTGTCCTGTATATACAATTTATGGACAAAGCGCAGGCAAATACAGGGCAGTTCTGTCGAGTCCAGCTGCTTTTTTTAAGTGTGCTCAACTTTACGCAGCGCCATCAGCGTCAGAGTACCGCGAGAAATCTTGCAGAGGATGCTGATTTCAAATCGCTCTTGCGTTACTCTGACGTCATCCACTTGACGTTTCTTACAGCGCCCCGTGAAGTCGTACACACCTTATTAATTCATCCTACAAGCCTATTTTTTTTGTTCTTTAGTACATTAATATGAAAAAAGGCCAAAATGTAATTTTAAAATGTATTTAGGTAACACTTGTAATACATTTGAACTCATATTTGTATGTAAGATGAATACAAGATTACTTAAAGTGGTATACATTTTTCAGGGATGTGATTCTTCCGGATTAATCCGGAATTCCGGATTTTCCGACCTGAAAATGTGACCTACGTGAATCATGCAGAATATGTTTTCCGCTTTGTTTCGCGTCACGCGGGTGACAGCCAAACGTCGCAAATGAGGAGAAGAGAGGAGAGAAACGATCGGGTCTGATTGGTGAATGAATAGGGTTTGGTTTTGCACTGTGTGAGTGTAAGCAAGTTTGACAACATAACATCTGGATTGTTTTAATGTAAATACGTGAACACGTGCATCTGAATGCAGGGTATGAATCGAGATCGTGATTCCTTTTTCGATAGACACAAGCAATAATACATACCCAGATCATCCGATCTGGAGATGTTCTTTTCACGATACCACTGTACCGCGAGGGCGACTGAGGTACACTGCAGGACCCCTCGCAGGGAGCTTTATTGATCTGACCAATACAATCATACTTCGCCATCCGCCATTTGCGAACGGTCGGAAACACGTCCTTGTTGATACTTGGAAAGGAAGGAAAATGCATCTCTTTGTCATCTAACGTGCCGCCCGGTGTGGCCCTGTTGCGCGGGGACGGCGATTGTGGTTCCGTCCCGGGTTACCATGGTGACGGCTGTGAGATACCCCCCTCCCCCCTATTTTTTTACGTATCTGCATTAGAGCTGCAAATTTCGACTATTTTTTCAACCGATTAGTCTATCGATTATTTTTTCGATTAATCGAATAGTCTAAATAAAGATTTTTTTTTACAAATAATAAATGTAACATCTGCTATTAATGCCAACATTTTATTGAAGCATTTTCTCAATTAAACAAATACACAAACAGTGCCAGTGCCAAGGAAAATATAACAAATCACATAAAAACAAGTCCAACATTAATTCAGCCTAACATAAACAGTGCAAAAGGGGCATTATTCACCTTAAACAAATAAAATATATTAATATTAAAGAAGTAAAATAAAAATAAATCAAACTGAATAATAACTCCTTATTAATATAAAAACATGTCCTTCTCTTTATTGTTCCAGCCCTAGTGCTAATCATAAACTAATGAAGAGTCATCATTAACTACAAAATGACTCACATGAAATCATTGTTTATTAATACATTAACTAAAAAACATGTCATGTTGTACTTAATGATGACTCTTCACTTCGTTTATGATTAGTACATGCATTTACTCAGCATTAGTTCAGACTGAAGTAAAAATAAGTTAATTGTGATTCATGAACCCTTATTATAAAATGTAACCATTATATTATTACTGTTAATATTATTACTATCAGTAGTAACGTTACTGCATTCTCATTTAGCATCAACTTTAACATTTAACTTTTCTTAAGTCTCGGGTAAATACAAATTTAGTTAGCATGATCTTCTAATATTTTATAAACGGCGTTTACGCTGCTGTTACTTTAAATAAACGCATGTCAGGAATACCTAACCAGACGAGCTTTTATAATATCTGCGCACATAGCAAAAAAATAAGCTATGGGAACTCCGCGCTGCCAGCTGGCTTTCAGTGCACGCGGGCACATGCCTATCTCAGTGTAACACAGTAACTTATTATTTCATAACTTCTTAATATAAAAAGTTAAACTTGTCCCGCTCTTTATTTACTGTTTCAACATACTGCCCAGACGCGATGCAATGTCGTGTCTATCAGGCGTCTCGCAACTCGTATTAAACTAAGATGTAAACACAGCTGTATTAAGCACCATATATGCCTGCATTGATTCTATTGTTGTATAAAAACTTACTGTAAAAATTCAAATACTTAGGCTGCCGTCGCGTCATTCTGAGGTCGGAGAGCTCCAGGTTGTTTTCTTTTAAGATGATCATGCACAGATGTTGCGCTGCTGTGGTATGCCATTTCAGTTTTACACAGTATGTGTTTTATTTGGTCTCTGCTTAAAGTATTCCCACACTTTTGATCACGTTCTGGCTGTTTGGTATAACACTTGTATTATCCAGTCGGAGCTGAAGCCGCCTTCATTTGAAAACGTAAACAATGCGACGCATCGACGCATTTCCGGAAAATCGACGTAATTACGTAATCGACGTAATCGACTACGTCGACGCGTCGTTCCAGCCCTAATCTGCATGATTCACGTAGGTCACATTTTCAGGTCGGATAATCCGGAATTCCGGATTAATCCGGAAGAATCACATCCCTGATTTTTGTAATACGAGATAGTATGTTAAATGCATTTCAGTTCATATTCATGACATCTCAAAATAACACAGATAAGGACACCTATGTTTTTAAGATTATCTTAAGTACTAAAAAAATTGCCTTCTGCATTTTTGTTTTGCTTTTCCCTCCATTGTACCGAAATTTAATCGAACCGTGACGCCTGAACCGAGGTACGAACCGAACCGTGACTTCTGTGTACCGTTCCACCCCTACTAGGAAAGCACTGTAACTAACTGTGACTTCTAGTTAAACCAGGGGTGTCAAACATGCGGCCCGCGGGCCAGATACGGCCCGCAAAGGTGTCCAATCCGGCCCGCATGATGATTTATACAGTTTTATTAAATATTAAATAATATTTTAAAAACCCTTTTAGGCGGGTGTCTAGTTCGTTTTTAATATGAGAGACTTGCGGAAAGCAGCAAAACGCGGAACATAGAGTAAACACTGTGCCCAAAAATCTTGCCGTTTTATTGTTACCGCTCCGCTAAAGATCCACCGATTCTGGTAATCCACTTCGTGTTTTCCCGCCCGCTCCGCAGCATCTCTGTGTCCACTCTCTGCCTGGAGAGCGAAGACGACAGTTTCTGAAGTTCGTTGCATTAACAGGTAGATTCATTACATTATATCAGTTGTTAAACCGCAGAATTAGTAATTTGTAAGTATGTTTATGTATTTCTTCCGCTAATGATTTGCTGTCAGTGTTCTAAAAGTGCAAACAACTTAGCAAGCAAACAACAACAAAATATCCACATTCTTATTAACGTTACAATGCTTGTCTAATCGATTTAATGTTCCCGATCAGATCTAAGTTAATATAAACACTAAATTTGCTTTTGTTGGCACACTTTGTAGACAAAAAATAGAAAAAACACCAATGCCTTCACAAAATAACGACAGAGAACGGAAAGAGAGGCTTTTAGCAGCAGTTCAACATTGCAAACATGGATTCAAAGCTCCATCAAGCCAGCAGGTAAATCATGTTGAATATTTAGCAGATTGTCACACTTTAATTCTTGTTATTATATTTCCCATTATAATCACTTGTCTAAGTTGATGCTAGTAATATAACACATAATATTTATAATACTTTATTTAAACCATAATAATAGTACCACCCCCCATAGTGCCATTTTTGGTTTGGGCCACTGCCCCATCTAGCATTTTCTAAATGACTGTTCTCATTACAAATCTATTCCAAAGAAAAGTGAATGGTTTATAAATAATTTTGGCATTAAGGCAAAAGAAGTTAAATTAAAGCTTTTCAACATATAAGGCCAGTGGGTTTTGTTCAGATGTAAATTTGTGTGTATAATATACAGTATGAGTGTGACCTTATGAAATTTAGTTTTCACAGAGCTGTGTGTTTCTCTGGTTTTCTTGCTAAACAAACTAATTAATTGGTTTGTTTAGTTAATTTTAACACAATTATCAGCACACTAAGGTTTAAAAATAATTATCCGGCCCGCACTTCATGGCGTTATTTACCATCCGGCCCTCAGCCTAAAATGAGTTTGACACCCCTGAGTTAAACACTCTCAACGCACTGTGACTGCTACTTAAACACTTTCACCACACTTGACTGCTAGTAAAACTCACTAACTGTGACTTCTTGTTAAACACTGTCACCGCACTGTGCAGCTAATTAAACAATCTCTTCGCACTGTGCTGCTAATTAAACAATCTCACCGCATTGTGACTGATAGTAAAACACTGTGACTAACTCTGACTTCTAGTTAAACACTGTCACCTTACTGTGTCTGATAGTTGAACACCGTCACTGTACTGTGTCTGATAGTAAAACACTGTCACCATACTGTGTCTGCTATTTGAACACTGTTACCACACTGTGTCTGCTAGTTGAACAGTGTCACTGCACTGTGACTGCTAATTAAATACTGTCACAAACTGTGACTGCTAGTAAAACACTTTGACTGCAATATGTCTGCTAGTTTATCACTGTCACCGCACTGTGACTGCTAATAAAACACTGTCATTAACTGTGACTACTAGTTAAACACTGTCACCATACTGTGCCTGCTAGTTAAACACTGTCACCATACTGTGTCTGCTAATAAAACACTGTCACTAACTGTGACTTCTAGTTAAACACTGTCACCACACTGTGAATGCTAATTAAATACTGTCACTAACTGTGACTGTTAGTAAAACACTTTGACTGCAATATGTCTGCTAGTTTAACACTGTCACCGCACTGTGACTGCTAATAAAACACTGTCATTAATTATGACTTCTAGTTAAACACTGTCACCATACTGTGACTGCTAGTTTAACACTGTCACCACGCTAGTCTGTGACTGCTAATAAAACACTTTGACTGCAATATGTCTGCTAGTTAAACACTGTCACTGCACTGTGACTGCTAATAAAACACTGTCATTAACTATGACTTCTAGTTAAACACTGTCACCATACTTTGACTTCTATTTAAACACTGTCACTATACTGTGTCTGCTAGGTAAACACTGTCCCGCACTGTGACTACTAGGAAAGCACTGTAACTAACTGTGACTACTACTTAAACACTGACACCATACTGTGTCTTCTAGTTAAACACTGTCACCGTACTGTGTCTGCTAGTTTAACACTGTCACTGTACTGTGTCTGATAGTTAAACACTGTAACCGCACTGTGACTGCTAATTAAACACTTTCACCGCACTGTGTCTGCTAGTTAAACACTGTCACCGCACTGTGTCTTGCTAGTTAAACACTGTCACCGCACTGTGTCTGCTAGTTGAACACTGTCACCGCACTGTGTCTGCTAGTTGAACACTGTCACTAACTGTGACTGCTAGTAAAACACTTTGACTGCAATATGTCTGCTAGTTATACACTGTCACCACACTGTGACTGCTAATTAAATACTGTCACTAACTGTGACTGCTAGTAAAACACTTTGACTGCAATATGTCTGCTAGTTATACACTGTCACCACACTGTGACTGCTAATTAAACACTGTCACTAACTGTGACTGCTAGTAAAACACTTTGACTCCAATATGTCTGCTAGTTATACACTGTCACCACACTGTGACTGCTAATTAAATACTGTGACTAACTGTGACTGCTAGTAAAACACTTTGACTGCAATATGTCTTCTAGTTTATCACTGTCACCGCACTGTGACTGCTAATAAAACACTGTTATTAACTGTGACTACTAGTTAAACACTGTCACCATACTGTGCCTGCTAGTTAAACACTGTCACCATACTGTGTCTGCTATTTAAACACTGTCACCACACTGTGACTGCTAATAAAACACTGTCACTAACTGTGACTTCTAGTTAAACACTGTCACCATACTGTGACTGCTAATTAAACACTGTCACTAACTGTGACTGCTAGTAAAACACTTTGACTGCAATATGTCTGCTAGTAAAACACTGTCACCACACTGTGACTGCTAATTAAAAACTGTCACTAACTGTGACTGTTAGTAAAACACTTTGACTGCAATATGTCTGCTAGTTTAACACTGTCACCGCACTGTGACTGCTAATAAAACACTGTCATTAACTATGACTTCTAGTTAAACACTGTCACTATACTTTGACTTGTAGTTAAACACTGTCACCATACTGTGTCTGCTAGTTTAACACTGTCACCACGCTAGTCTGTGACTGCTAATAAAACACTTTGACTGCAATATGTCTGCTAGTTAAACACTGTCACCGCACTGTGACTGCTAATAAAACACTGTCATTAACTATGACTTCTAGTTAAACACTGTCACCATACTTTGACTTCTAGTTAAACACTGTCACTCTACTGTGTCTGCTAGGTAAACACTGTCCCGCACTGTGACTACTAGGAAAGCACTGTAACTAACTGTGACTACTACTTAAACACTGACACCATACTGTGTCTTTTAGTTAAACACTGTCACCATACTGTGTCTGCTAGTTGAACACTGTCACCGCACTGTGTCTGCTAGTTGAACACTGTCACCGCACTGTGTCTGCTAGTTGAACACTGTCACCGCACTGTGTCTGCTAGTTGAACACTGTCACCGCACTGTGTCTGCTAGTTGAACAGTGTCACCACACTGTGTCTGCTAGTTGAACACTCACTATATTGTGACTGCAGTGCTGACTAAACACTGGCAGGCTAAAGTTCAGTGTTGAGTTCAGTGTTTCTCTAACTACATTCAGAATGGAGCAGGGTTTTGTGCTCATACGTCCTCATAATTACTGATTGTGTCTTACTTTTCACAGTGGGGGATTGGCAGCAGTTCAGAGTTTCTCTAACTACATTCAGAATGTACCATGGTTTTGTGTTTGTACGTCCTCGTAATTACTGATGGTGTCTTACTGTACACTCTGGGGGATGGGTAGCAGTACACTTAGAATAGATCATGGTTTTGTGTTTGTATGTCCATGTAATTACTGATGATGTCTTACTGTACACTCTGGGGGATGGGCAGCAGTTCAGTGTTTCTCTAACTACACTCAGAATAGACCATGGTTTTGTGTTTGTACGTCCTCGTAATTACTGATGGTGTCTTACTGTACACTCTGGGGGATGGGTAGCAGTACACTTAGAATAGATCATGGTTTTGTGTTTGTATGTCCATGTAATTACTGATGATGTCTTACTGTACACTCTGGGGGATGGGCAGCAGTTCAGTGTTTCTCTAACTACACTCAGAATAGACCATGGTTTTGTGTTTGTACGTCCTCGTAATTACTAATGGTGTCTTACTGTACACTCTGGGGGATGTTCAGCAGTTCAGTGTTTCTCTAACAACACTCAGAATGGACCAGGGTTTTGTGTTTGTACGTCCTCGTAATTACTAATGGTGTCTTACTGTACACTCCGGGGGATGTTCAGCAGTTCAGTGTTTCTCTAACTACATTGAGAATGGACCAGGGTTTTGTGCTCATACGTCCTCATAATTACTGATTGTGTTTTACTTTTCACCGTGGGGGATTGGCAGCAGTTCAGAGTTTCTCTAACTACATTCAGAATGTACCATGGTTTTGTGTTTGAGCGTCCTCGTAATTACTGATGGTGTCTTACTGTACACTCTGGGGGATAGGTAGCAGTACACTTAGAATAGATCATGGTTTTGTGTCCTCGTAATTACTGATGGTGTCTTACTGTACACTCTGGGGTATGGGCAGCAGTTCAGTGTTTCTCTAACTACACTCAGAATAGACCATGGTTTTGTGTTTGTACGTCCTTGTAATTACTCATGGTGTCTTACTGTACACTCTGAGGGATGTTCAGCAGTTCAGTGTTTCTCTAACTACACTCAGAATGGACCATGGTTTTGTGTTTGTACGTCCTCGTAATTACTGATGGTGTCTTACTGTACACTCTGGGGGATGGGTAACAGTACACTTAGAATAAATCATGATTTTGTGTTTGTATGTCCTCGTAATTACTGATGGTGTATTACTGTACAATCTGGGGGATAGGCAGCAGTTCAGTGTTTCTCTAACTACACTCAGAATAGACCATGGTTTTGTGTTTGTACGTCCTCGTAATTACTCATGGTGTCTTACTGTACACTCTGGGGGATGTTCAGCAGTTCAGTGTTTCTCTAACTACATTCAGAATGGACCAGGTTTTTGTGCTCATACGTCCTCATAATTACTGATTGTGTCTTACTTTTCACCGTGGGGGATTGGCAGCAGTTCAGAGTTTCTGTAACTACATTCAGAATGTACCATGGTTTTGTGTTTGTACGTCCTCGTAATTACTGATGGTGTCTTACTGTACACTCTGGGGGATGGGTAGCAGTACACTCAGAATAGACCATGGTTTTGTGTTTGTACGTCCTTGTAATTACTGATGGTGTATTACTGTACACTCCGGGGGATGTTCAGCAGTTCAGTGTTTCTCTAACTACATTCAGAATGGACCAGGGTTTTGTGCTCATACGTCCTCATAATTACTGATTGTGTTTTACTTTTCACCGTGGGGGATTGGCAGCAGTTCAGAGTTTCTCTAACTACATTCAGAATGTACCATGGTTTTGTGTTTGTACGTCCTCGTAATTACTGATGGTGTCTTACTGTACACTCTGGGGGATAGGTAGCAGTACACTTAGAATAGATCATGGTTTTGTGTTTGTATGTCCATGTAATTACTGATGGTGTCTTACTGTACACTCTGGGAGATGGGCAGCAGTTCAGTGTTTCTCTAACTACACTCAGAATAGACCAACCCAGTCTCACCCCATTTCGTCAATATTTGACGACACTTGACCATTCGTCATATGTTGACGTGAAGGGTATACCTTTCGCGTAATTTTTTGACGAACTGGGGACTTCAATACTATTACGTCCGTTGCATTCTCTTTCCTATTTTATTACCATTTGCGCGTCGGTTTAGGGTTAGATTTACATAATGACATCCCTACCCAAACCTAACTCTAACCCCAACGCCAGGTGACAACTGTTTCTAACCCCAACGCCAGGTGACAACTGTTTAATTTCGCGTACACTGTTTAATTTCGCGTACACTGTTTAATTTTGCGTAATCTTACCCTAAACCGACGCGCAAATGGTAATAAAATAGGAAAGAGAATGCAACGGACGTAATAGTATTGAAGTCCCCAGTTCGTCAAAAAATGACGCGAAAGGTATACCCTTCACGTCAACATATGACGAATGGTCAAGTGTCGTCAAATATTGACGAAATGGGGTGAGACTGTGTTAAATAGACCATGGTTTTGTGTTTGTACGTCCTTGTAATTACTCATGGTGTCTTACTGTACACTCTGGGGGATGTTCAGCAGTTCAGTGTTTCTCTAACTACACTCAGAATGGACCATGGTTTTGTGTTTGTACGTCCTCGTAATTACTGATGGTGTCTTACTGTACACTCTGGGGGATGGGTAGCAGTACACTTAGAATAGATCATGGTTTTGTGTTTGTATGTCAATGTAATTACTGATGGTGTCTTACTGTACACTCTGGGGGATGTTCAGCAGTTCAGTGTTTCTCTAACTACATTCAGAATGGACCAGGGTTTTGTGCTCATACGTCCTCATAATTACTGATTGTGTCTTACTTTTCACCGTGGGGGATTGGCAGCAGTTCAGAGTTTCTCTAACTACATTCAGAATGTACCATGGTTTTGTGTTTGTACGTCCTCGTAATTACTGATGGTGTCTTACTGTACACTCTGGGGGATGGGTAGCAGTACACTCAGAATAGACCATGGTTTTGTGTTTGTACGTCCTTGTAATTACTGATGGTGTATTACTGTACACTCCGGGGGATGTTCAGCAGTTCAGTGTTTCTCTAACTACACTCAGAATGGACCATGGTTTTGTGTTTGTACGTCCTCGTAATTACTAATGGTGTCTTACTGTACACTCTGGGGGATGGGTAGCAGTACACTCAGAATGAACCATGGTTTTGTGTTTGTAATTCTTTGTATGCAACAACTTTGTAATGTTTTATTGTTTAAATGCTATTTGATACGTACAGAGTGAATTACATCCATATGTTTATTATATAGACCCCTTAATCGCCCACGTCACTGTAACGTCACCGCTCTAGCTGGAGGCAAAAAATAAGTAGGAACTCATAGCCGGCGCGTTTAAAATGTCATCTTGTTGTGTTTTTGGCTGCCAGATTAAAAGGAACAGCACTTTTGGTTCAAAAATTAAGTTTTACCGGATCCCAGCAGACATTGCTTCACAGAAATCAAGACAATTGTGGTTGAATGCAATACGGCGTACAGACTAGACGGAGACTATCATAAATAATGCTCGTGTTTGCAGTGCACACTTCATATCAGGTAAAATAATCTATGCATATTTACTGTTGTGTTGGTTTTATCTAGTACAAATCAGCAAGTTTCTGTTTTATAGGTGAAAAGTCGCCAACCGCGCTATTGTTTAGCTTAAATGTTAAACAAACATACAGCGATAGATGTGTATGCCATCGTTTGAATAGTCTCTTAAAATAATCAATAGTTAGCCCAGCGATAGGTTACATAAGACAGTAAGCCTAGACAAAATTACCCAAACCACCTGAAAGTAATTCATATGTTGTCTAGGAAATATCTAAAACCTTAAAATCGCAAGAGTTAATTTACAAAAATACGTGTCACGGTCCCGCGGTCCTGACAGTGTTTGCATCCATGTTTAATAAATCCCTCCTAAAACGTGCTATCTTAAGCTTGTCAACATTGCCTCTGCGGCTCTTTTTGCCTCCAGCTAAGCCCCTCCCACACAAATACGTCACAATGTTTACCAACTGTAAAAGGGTCTATACCCTGGCTGCGTCTGAAACCGCATACTGTACAGCACGTACTGAATAAGAGTACCTACTTACAGTATGAATCCTGGTAATATAAATACCATTCAGACATACTACATCCGCCATGTTGATACGTCACATATGTCGTCATTACGTCATGTCATACCAGTGCGAATACAGCCTCATTGTCGTTTCTGACATTTCCTAATATGACGAGGCCTCTTCTTCAGTGGATAACTCCACTCCCGGGGCATCATGGGATAGAGAAGTGTCAGTCATATGCACACTGCAAAATCTAACCGGAAGTAGTAGGTCATCCAGGTACATTTCGCATACTGTTTTTTTAATACTATGTATTCGGACATACTACTCACCTCGCCTACTGTTTTTGCCCAAAATATGGTATGGAAGAAGGCGGTTTCGGACGCAGCACCTGTATAGTGTGTCATGGCCCTACCTTCCTGTAATAGTCTTTGTCCTTTGTGGCAGGATTATAACAGGAAAAAAACAGAAAAAGATCTGCATACTGTAAAAAGTCCCTTTTATTTCAAAAGTTAAAAAAGCTAAGTTTCGGTCGAAGACCTTCGTCTGGCAAACCAGTGTTTCCCAGACGAAGGTCTTCGACTGAAACTTTGCTTTCTTAACTTTTGAAATAAAAGGGACTTTTTACAGTGTGCAGATCTTTTTCTGTTTTTTTTATTCATCTTTTGATCTTGCACCTGGTCAAGACTTTTTTGGATGTGCGTATCCTGTTTTCTCTTCAGGATTATAACAGGCCCAAATCTTTTTTGAGGTAGCACAAGGCCTTTGTTTATACTGTAGCTGTTTCTCAATGTCAAGGATACTTCCTTGGCAGGACTGGTCCTTACAAGTCACTTCCTTCAGAGGCCATGCGATGCTCCTCTTTAGCATTCAGTGTTTCCCACAGAATTTTGAGAGACTGTGGCGGTGATGATGTGACACGCCTATTAGCATATATGTGACGTCATATATTAAATTTAGAAAAATTAGAGAATACACTGTTGCTATGTTACGACTATATAACACGTGCACAAGCATACTGTATCATAGGGGAGGGAGAGAGCTTGCACACAGACTCAGACCAATAAAACGGGTATGTGTGGGAAACACTACTGCTAACCTTTCGTTAAGTCATGATGAACTCGATCAGGTGTCTTCTCTGTCAGTAACAGCCGTGACTGTTGACGTTTGCGCAAAAAAGAAAGTACACGGAGGAACGCGGAGTTAAACATTGAGAATCACCTCCTGTGTGCTTCCTTCCTTATTTCCTGACCCCCGTCTCCTCGTTAATTATCTTATTATTGTTTCATGATTGCCCTCTTGATTTGCTCCTTATTTAATGCCCTTTTGTTTGCTTGTGCCGGTTAGTTTTGTACTCTGTGCCAAGTAAGTCCTAGGGCTCTATTTTTACGATCTGAAACGCAAGTGCGAAGCGCAACGCGCAAGTGAGTTTGTGGGCGGATCTTGGGCGCTGTTGCTATTTTCCCGGCGTGAGAAATAACTCTTGCGCCGGGCGCAAATCAATAAGGGGTTGGTCTGAAGTAGGTTCATTATTCATAGGTGTGGTTTGGGCGTAACGTCAAATAAACCAATCAGAACGCTAGCCAACATTCCCTTTAAACGCAAGGGCGCAAGTTCCATGGCGGGATGTTATTATTATGACGGATTTACCAGGCGCACGCCAGGAGCGGTTCACAGCCGAGGAGACCGACGTCCTTGTACGGGGGAATCCCACGCTTGCCAGCATAAATCGGGCACGCCGTGTAACGGGAGGTGGATCTGCCTCAGGACTTGACGCCAGCAGAGGACATCGCTGCGTCCACCCTCACCGCTGAAAGGGTTTGGGGGCTTTGAAATCGGACCCAAGAAACGCAAGCAAGGTCCAACCCCAAAGTACTCTTACAAATCAAGTTCATATACATTAAGGTTTCTTATGAAAACATTTTAACTATTATTTACATAAAATAAACGTAATACAGCCACACAACAAAGTTATGAAAATATTTTAATCGTTATTTGCATGAGAATAAATAAAAACTATCACCACAATGCTCACCACTATGATTCCCCTTATCTCGTGTATTAATATTTTTAAGTGTAACAATTTATGATTTGCAAAAATAACTGTTGCATCTGTGTAGATTAGATAAGCAAAGTGTATGCGCGTTGTGCACATTATACATTATGGTCAAGCATGCGCCCTTAAAATAGCATAATGAACCACGCGCAACGCGCCACTGACTTTAGACTAGTTTTTTTTGGTTAGTAGCGCAATTGTTTTTTGAAACTGCAAAATAGCATAAGAGATGGTTTGCGCCGCAACACGCCTCCTTTTTGCGCTGAACCGCCCAGGGAGCGCAAGTTCATTCCCTAGTTTGCTGACGTGCATCTGTGGAGGGAAAAACCCCGCTGTGCGCCGGCGCAAAATACGAATGATACATGCGTCACTGACAAAGTCAATTGCGCTGGGTGCAAGATAGGGCCCCTAGTGTTTAAGTCTAATCTAAGTCTAGTTAAGTCATTGTCAAGTTTATTGTTTGTTTTACCTAGTCTGTTTATTGTTGTTTACTGGTTCCGTGTTGTTTTTACTTCTTGCGGGTCTTTTTTCTTTTACATGTTTTTCTATTTAAATAGTGTTGTGTTTCATCAGTCTGCTCCTGTATTCTGTGTTCCCTGAGAATCATGACATAGTGTGCTTCTACTTGTGCCACACACACACGCTATGATTAAAATGTGAAGTCTAGTGCTGTCGCACTAGTGCCCGTGCACGTGTTCTGAAGTCTGTGTAACAACAACAACAGTGTATTCTCTTATATTTCTGAATTTGCACCGAATTGTCTGCGCTATATCACTCGCATTTAAAATCAAAAAATGGCTCAAAACACAACAACAATTATGATTATTAATTATAATTAAGAGCAACAGCAGTAAAGCTACAATGTAAATGTATGGTGATTTTGTCAGACAATGTTGCATATCTAAATCAGGATTTTAGCAGCAGTTAAAGGAACAGCTGGTTGGATTAAACACGAGGTGTAATGGGTCGTGTTTAGTCACTATTTTATAGGCTACTCGTTTTATGTCTGACAACAGAACAGATAATATGTAAAATAGCATTGAGTTGTGTTAAAATGCAATATAATGTGATAGATCAAAGAGTAGAAGTGAAACTGTTCATTTTTCTGTAAAGCCACTACTTTGCACTGGAATTTTACATTGTAATTGGGACAGGATTTGAAAAACTTTTTAAAAAGCGGCTGTTATCTGGGGGTAAGATGGGAGAGTAGAGCATGGAGAAAAGGTGGCAATTGCATCAAGGGGAGTTACATTTAGTAAATAAGTACAACACACACACACAGATTGGCAAGTTGGATAGTGATGCCAAGAGTAGCAGCTAAAGTGGCACTAGAATTCCCTGAATCACAGTATGATCCGATAGATGACAGTGCAGGTTAACTTCCTTATAAGTTTGAGCCGTTAGACCATCATGTGCATACAGGAGAACGTGAATATGAACCTAATGAAGCGTATATAGAAGTAATAACTATAAAAAATAACTATTCAAAGTTTATCTTGCATATAAATGCTGACGTATTGAAAACACTTATAATACTAAACAGTGTATTAATACAAACTAACCTGTATGGTGTCTTTAAAAGATGAAGATATGTGGAACTGGATTGCACTCAATACCAATTCACAAAACTGTCTGGTAAAGAAATGTTCCTTACAAGCATATTTTCTGTGTATGTTTGTAGGCCACCACAAACCAGCAGCATGCACCCAAACTTCACGTTGTGACATGGCTTTAACTTAACTTTTCAAACAGGATAAACAATATGGCCTCAATAAATGCAAAAATAACTAGTTTCCACTTTGTAATATCATTTGTGACAGCTATTATTGTTTTAAGTGATTTGCAACACATATACAACTTTTAGCGCATCATAACATCATTAATGACCTTCATCACCCTTTAAGAAGTTTCTTGCAATACAGTCCATTTTAAAATCACCCCACAGGACCTCAATAGGTTTTAGGATCTGGGATTTTCACTTTGCCAGTTTGCAGCCAGTCGTTGGTGGATTTGTTATGTTTTGGGTCATTGTCATGTTCCAAGGTCCAGTTCCACTTCAGGTAAAACATTTTTGACAGGTGGTCTCACTTGTTCTTCAAGCAACTTCTGATACAATGTAGAATTTACTTTAGATTTTATCGTGTTAAAGGGCAGCTCATCTAAGGACGTTCAGTGTCATTGCTTATTTTGTGTCGCTTACTGGAGTGAAACTCTATGAATTTTTCTAACAGTATGATTCCAGACACACCAGACAGGATACTTTTTTTCCCAGTACAAATGTCACATGTTTCGGATCCAGCATATTCAGCTTGTGGTTTAGTCCTCAGTTTCTCCACCACTTCACTCAGCACCGCGTTTTTACCTAAAACAGGTCTTGTGGTGAAGGTCTGTCTGCATTGAGGGAACCTGTAGACTTTAATGTCATCATTCTGATCCCAGCAGCCTGTAATACAGCTCGTACAATAAGTTATTTATGAGCTTTGAACCTAATAGTTGTGTTACATATCTTCATTTGTGTTCTGAAGATGAATGAAGGTGTTATGGGTGTGGAATGGTATGAGGGAGAGTAATTAATGACAACATTTACATTTTGTAGTGAACTAACTCTTTAAAAGATGTAGTCTGTCAATCAGACTGATCCTGTCAAACACCTGAAGTGGGTGGTTACACTGAAGTCTTAAGGTGAAAACAGAAATACCCTTTCCAGTGGCGGCTTTTCCATCATATATGTGGCTTGTCATGTCAAAATACGTGTTCTGTGCGTCATGTGAACCTATGTGCATCGGATCACATAAGGGTTTATGATAAAAGAGACACTTGCGTTTACTAAATACTCACTTAATATAATTTGTAATCAGAGTTAAGTGTGTTACAGTCCCGTTTTGTCAGCCTGCCTGTTTTCCTTTGTTTTCCCAGTTATCTCTCTAAGAACTCAATTTCCCATCATCCTCCACTCTCCCTCACTTGCTCATCATCTTCAATCCTCTTCACCTGACCAGTCATCACACTCATCACTCCATTGTGTATATATACCCTGTTGTTTTTTAGTCATTGTCCTTTCTCGTTTAAGTTGCGTTATTGTGATGTAGATTTATTGTTTATTTCATAGGGAATGTATATTGAAGTTCTTGTTTATATTTATCCTCATCTTCTTCGTCATCATCCACCCCTAAACCGTAACAGAACAGACCTTATAAAATTGATTCTCCAGAGGACTACTTGCTTCTTCACCTTCAGCAAAATGGATTGCCTCTGGAGGAATATGTAGCTGAGATCATGGAGTTGGCTCATCTGGAAAGCTGGGGTGATGCCATCCCTAATGCGTGTTTTAAGGTGGGGCTGGATGATCATATATTCATGATGATTTCTCCCCATCTATGCAATTTATCTCTTAAGCGCTCATTCTCCTGGCTTCCCTGAACTCAGCCCAGCACTCACTGTCTACCCCAAACTTAGCCCAGCACCCTCAGAACTGGATCCTGAAGTCGTTGTGGCAGCTGTGATGACGCTGGCCACGGTATATATCTTCTTCACCTGACAGTCATCACCCTCATCACTCCATTGTATATATATTGTATATGAGGAAAATAAGTATTTATGGAGTAAATCATGGAGGGGTCTGAAATTGTCCAAAAGCATGATAATACCACCCCCATGCTTCACAGTAGGGATGGTGTTCTTGGGATGGTACTCATCATTCTTCTTCCTTCAAACACGTTTAGTGGAATTATGACCAAAAAGTTATATTTTGGTCTCATCTGACCACATGACTTTCTCCCATGTCTCCTCTGGATCATCCAAATGGTCATTGGCAAACTTAAGACGGGCCTGGACATATGCTGGTTTAAGCAGGGGAACCTTCCGTGCCATGCATGATTTCAAACCATGATGTCTTAGTGTATTACCAACAGTAACCTTGGAAATGGTGGTCTCAGCTCTTTTCAGGTCATTGACCAGCTCCTCCCATGTAGTTCTGGGCTGATTTCTCACCTTAGGATCATTGAGGTGAGATCTTGCATGGAGCCCCAGTCCGAGGGAGATTAACAGTCATGTTTAGCTTCTTCCATTTTCTAATGATTGCTCCAACAGTGGACCTTTTTTTACCAAGCAGCTTGGCAATTTCCCCGTTGCCCTTTCCAGTACAATTTTGTCTCTGTCTTTGGAAAGCTCTTTGGTCTTGGCCATGTTAGTAGTTGGATTCTTACTGATTGTATGGGGTGGACAGGTGTCTTTATGCAGCTAACAGGTGCATCTAATTTAGGATAATAAATGGAGTGGAGGTGGACATTTTAAAGCCAGACTAACAGTTCTTTGAGGGTCAGAATTCTTGTTTAAATAAGCCCAAAAGACATAAAACAAAATAGCTAACGGAATAAAATAGAATAAATGAAAACATGTAAAACCTATTAAAACTCAAATATACATAAAATCACAATATACTGTATAAGATGAGCGGTACAACATGTTTCTTGTGTGACATTGTCACACTTGAACACATATTTTGCCATTTCTATCACTAGAAACAGGGTGCAAAAGGTCATAAATTACTTAATTTTGCACGTTTTCTATGCAAAAACTGTAGTAACATAAAAACTTGGTGAACATAAAAAATTAAAAGCCCATATGTCATGAACCTTTTATTGTGGTTTTAACAGTGTTTACTGCTGTTTTTTACTGTATGTTTATGAAAGGTTATAATGTTAATGTTACTGTGTGCTGAGTCTAATGTCCTTATAGATCAGTTGTGTCCCTTTAATACACACTGCCATCACTTTTGTGTTTGTGTTTAATCGATTGTCCTTATAAATCAGTTGTGTCCCTTTAATACACACTGCCATCACTTTTGTGTTTGTGTTTAATCGATTGTCCTTATAAATCAATTGTGTCCCTTTAATACACACTGCCATCACTTTTGTGTTTGTGTTTAATCGATTGTCCTTATAAATCAGTTGTGTCCCTTTAATACACACTGCCATCACTTTTGTGTTTGTGTTTAATCTATTGTCCTTATAACTCAGTTGTGTCCCTTTAATACACACTGCCATCACTTTTGTGTTTGTGTTTAATCGATTGTCCTTATAACTCAGTTGTGTCCCTTTAATACACACTGCCATCACTTTTGTGTTTGTGTTTAATCTATTGTCCTTATAACTCAGTTGTGTCCCTTTAATACACACTGCCATCACTTTTGTGTTTGTGTTTAATCAGTTGTCCTTATAAATCAGTTGTGTCCCTTTAATGCACACTCCCATCACTTTTGTGTTTGTGTTTAATCATTTGTCCTTGTAAATCAGTTGTGTCCCTTTAATGCACACTGCCATCACTTTTGTGTTTGTGTTAAGCTATGTCCCATTAATTCACGTTGGACCCTGTAATACACTTTAAAGTCATGTGTGTGTGTGTTCATAATCACTGTCCTCATAATAACGTTTGTCATGGGTGGGGCTTCCATCTAATTATCAAATGTCCTCATAAATGCGTATTTTGTCTGGTTGCTATATTATACATTGTGTTGTGTGTAAACAAACTTTGAAGTGAAATCTGTGTTGTATGGCTCAAAATAAAATTTTTGATATCCTCCACATCACTGTAGAGCAAGTGGAAAGGGGTGTCCCCCTAATTCAGCAAAAAACTGGTTTGGGCTGAAGTGTCCTTGTAAATCACAAAAACCAGTATGTGTGTGTGTGTGTGTGTGTGTGTGAAAGAAACGCGTGAGTGACGTGCGTGTGTGTAAGAAACGTGTGAGTGACAGAGAGACAGGAGAGCAGGGAAAGTAAATGCAGCTGAACGAATACGCTACGTGTTTTAAATAGCGTTAAAAAAAAAAAAAAACAATATGTGGTGACCGGTGTTGAATCTGTGGCGAATCGCCACGAATTTGTCTATGTTTGGCGAAACACTGTTCTCAGTGATATGCTCTCTGTACCTCTCTACTCTACGTAGGGTGTTGGTAGTTACAAAAACAAACAACAACTAAGCCAAATTAGATATTTTGACCATTTTACACTACCTGAGTCCGCGGGACTTTCTGAGGCGTGGAGGTGGTTGGCTCATCGCGTAGACTTTCCACGTCAGTGTCGAAGGATGGAGACTCAGTCAGGGTTGAGCTGCTAACTGTAGTGTTCCTTGGTAACGCACCTGGCTTCAATTTTTTTGCATGTGACACTGCATTTCCCAAAAACTTAGCTGAAAAACAGTAGTCGAAGTCCTCCGGACAAAAGTGCTGGCTACATATTCTAATTTTTGAGTAACTTGTTGGGGGCGTGTCAAGTGGAAGATTTATTGCAGTTAACCACTGGGTGCAGAGTTGAGGGTTGCGTTGAGGTAAACTATAAAAACTAACTCCCGGTGGCCTGGATTTGTTGTCCTTACATCCACATAATGCACAGGTTCTAGTCATATTTTAGCGATGTAGAAAGCGCAAAAGAAGCTGAAGGCTGCGTCTTCAACGGTTAGTGGGTGGAGCTAATGACTCCGTTTCGCGCAGTGCATTCTGGTTAAATGAGTCAATCAAAGACGTTACGAAAATTCCGCTTCAACACACTATCAATCTAATTTATCGAAATCGTGCAAATTTTCGTTTTTTTTTCTCAAGTAAAACACAAAATAGAAATAAATTACCCATGATAACAGGCTGGACTGTCTAGTCTTCAATTCCCCTTTAAAAACGAAAGTAAAATATGTTCGTCCGCATGGACATTGAAAATTGTGAAGTTTAATTAATATTATATGTTGTTATAATATTATATGTTGTATGTAAATTGTAACGAAAGTAATTCCCCCTGGGATAAGTATTTTTGCTTCTGATTAATAGCGCATATTCATCTGAGAACTGATGATGTCTATGTGTTTCAGACCCTGGCTGTGTGCCCTGAAGTGTATATGACAATAAAGTAGTAAATCTCAATATATTTATTTTTAAAATGTATTTTAAATAGGCCTATAGGCTCATAGGTTTTTTGGTTAAAAAATTCACAGCACCCCCTGTTCAAAATGACTTCCAGCGGCCCTGCCTTGACGCTTTGTGTGTTCGACTTTAAATGGTGCGGCGCTGACTGGTCGGCGTATGACATCAGAGTACCGCGAGAGCAAAGGTAAAGTCGGACCATTTGTAACATTTCGACTTGCTCTCGCGGTACTTTGATGTCTTCGTTGCCGAACTGTCTGCGCAGCGCCACATAAAAACGCCCTTTGACTCTTTAAGGCAAAGTACCAGCAACATGAGCAACAAGGGTTAAAACATAACCCTTTCATTTTTAAGTATGAGAAATTAAAATGAATTAAATCACGTTTAAACGCCACAGAGATATCAGAGCCAGCAGTCGATTTCTGATGCGCTTGCCGAGGCGAGGCTGCGCTGGGCGGGGTGTGAGCGCTTAAGCGCCGGTGATTTTCTGGAGCTCATATGGAGCTCATCTCCGTCCGAAAGTGTCAGAGCACACGTTTAAATAGACGCTATCTTTATTAACCGACCGCATATTTAAACTTTAAGCACATACATTCACGCCTGAACAACTCTTACAATTACATTTTGTGACCAAATAACAGTAATATTAGGAGCATTTTGCTGTCAGAAAACATAGCTGTCATAACTCCACATATTTACCTGATTTGTCTTAATTAGTTCAGTCAACATTAGCCATTCTGAATGTTGACTGGATTTGAAAATAACCATTCATTTAATGTTTTAAACACAGATTTATCTAGACTTAAAATAATATGTCTTCTCAACTAGCTCAAACAAAAAAAATGGTTTAACTTATATATTTTTGCCCGTCCAACTTTTTATTAATTGGATTTTTTACAGTGTAGGTTATATCAACATATGTCAAATTAAGTTACCTGATATCCACTTAATTTTATAAGTTATAAACATTCATTTAAAATAACATACAGCGTATGTATTAGGCCTATTTGCTTAAATTACATTTTAACAAAGAAACTGCAAGGGTTGATATTAAAACCCAACACGCTGGTGAAAACTGGATAAACCGGTTTTCTTTGATGAGGTGATCGATTAGCATTGGGGGTTGGCAAAGAATTGGCAGACCTAGGGGTGGGTGGTTTTTAATTTCTTGACTCTGTGTCACTGGTAGCTGCTAAAACAAGCAGCTAAACCCTGTACAATTAATTACATTTTGGAATTAACTTCCTTCATGTCTTTTTATTTATACACTGTAAAAAATATTTTCTGAATTTTTAAGTAAAGTTAGCATTAAATATGTTTTATAAACAATTGGTTTACAAACTCTGGGATGTTTGTGATTATCATCATTCAGAAAAGTGGTGCTTGTGTTTAGACTTGTGTTTTACGTGATTAAATCAGGAAGATTACATTAGTTTCTTTTCAGTGTTGAACAGTTTGTCATCAAAATGCAAAAATATAGTATATTTATAAACATCGCTGAAACAAAGAGTGAATTAAAATTAAAAAAGTTATAAAGTTAAAGCTGCTGATAATTTTGTTTATATTTACTAGCATTTTCTGAGTGAAAAATGTTTAGATTTTGTTAAGTAGCCTAAATCCTACTCCAATTTATGTCAGTGTAGGTTTCTCATTTTTATCAGCTTTCTTTTGCTTTTCAAAGGGCCGTCTACCTTTGCTACCACCAGTGCTTTAATGTGGGCCGGTAGGCGCCAGTACTCAGTACCGCCACTTCCAAATATAGCTCTTGAGCGTACCACCACCTCTCCCTGCGCCCAGAACGTACTTCTAGCGTACCAGAACGCTCATTTGCACATCTGTTTAAATCAGAGGCTTAATTTAATTAATTATTTGGCTGCGCTGCCGCTTTTCAAAGCGCCCTTCACAATGCAAGCTACCTAATTCGTCCCACCGAGAGCAGAGACTACATTACCCATATACCTTTGAGTTTTACAAGTTAAAAGCGGATGCGTAGCTTTTGCTGCTGTCAATAGGCTTGTTCGACTTCATGCGGCGCCCCGAGAATCGACAGCCGGAAGACGTCACAGTATCGCGAGAGCAAGGCGAAATATGATTTCTTGAATCATTCTCGCGGTACTCTGACGTCATCCGGCTGTCGGTTCCTGCGGCGCCGCATGAAGTCGAACAAGCATAGTGTTAACAACGTGGTTTGGAGAGGTGTGTGAAACGCGCAACCATAGCTGCTCTGTTAAAATGAAAATAAAATGAATACTTAATATGCCCTCCTGGTTTTAGACTCTGAGGAGTAAAAGAACAAGGTCAGAATCAGAGGACTCTCGCTGGCTGACATCCCACCAAGCCAGAATGATATCGCTGCAGGTCAGATGCAAGCTTTTTCCAATACCCTTTTGTAGGTACGTGACAATCTCTGCTGTCGCGGCTGTCAGCTTGGTTCCCCTCGACGCAACTTCGGATTTCCTCAGACGATGTGCAGTGTAAAAACATTATTGAAATTGTATTACACATACTTGCTAAACTACAAGTGAACGAAATTTCAATGAATTTGAACGACGCGCACAGGAGTTTTACCACACGCAAAATGGAAAACAATGGGACAAAATAAAGTGATGACTTTCGAGTTTCAAATGGCCAATATTTTGTTATTCTTGAACCCATAGACATGGTCTTGGTGTCCAGAGAGTATCTTTGCCCGACAGCGACAATATGTTATTAAAAAATAAATTACATCATTATGGATAAATGAGTGCTTGCAGAATATATATGTTTGAGAATGCTTATCAGTACTTTTTTGTTTCTTAAACTTTAAAGATGAATATTCTCCTTTAGAGATGGGCAATTTTCAGCAATAGCACATTATATTCAAAATTTTGAGCTCATAAAAAAGATTTTTCGCTTATTTAACTGACTTTTTTATGTTTTTATGCACGTTTAGTTTTGGTGCAATTTCATCAAAAGCTTGTAATTAGGAAATACACACAACATGCTTAACGTATATTTTCTATATGTTAAAAATGTTGTAAAAATTGCGTATTCTTATATAATAAGAATAACAATATGATATATTTATATTGCGCTCAAAATTATTTAGAAATGGAAAAAGGAATTCTTCTCAACTACCACCAATAAAGTTTTTAAATTCTTCTTTAGAAATACGGCATTTAAACCCACGTGCACCGAACAAGAAAATGTATGCTTACATACAGTCCGTTAGTGTTGTCAAAAGACCCGGTACTTCGGTACCAAGCCGGTACTAAAAAAAAAAAAAAGTTACGGTTCCACGTTTTTTTAAGAACCGGGTACCCGGTCAACCCGGTTCTTGATGCGCAAGGTGCGCACGCAGTCGCGTCCTCGTTATATAAGCACTGAGACATGGCGACCGGCGGTGCTGCTGATGCAGCGGCGGCTCAGAATCCACTTGTTGAGAAGAAAGGAGGAAAGAGCCACGTATGGAGATATTTTGGGTTTGCAGCTGATGACAAGGGTAACATTATAGATCCCCAAAAACCAGTTTGCAAAAGATGTCACCGAAGTTTTCTCTCAAGAGGAGGAAACACTTCAAACTTAATAAAGCACCTTAAAGACAGACATCCGGATCTAATGAGAGAGTTTAAGCAGGTAAGTTTCAATTTAATTTTGTTCTTAGAGCTTCTGTTATGAATATTATGCCGTATTTTAATTTGAGTGTCGGGTTGAAAATGGATCGCTGCTTGCGCAGTTAATCATTAGCATAGGCGCGGCTAACGCTAATATAATGCGTATTAGAAAAAAAGTTTCTTCATTAATCATTTATTGCTCCTATAACTTTTGTTAGGGTAAAAAACAGACGAACATTGTGGTATTTGCTATCTTTTACACACCAGAGGATTTTTAAATGACTCGTGTATTCAAAATATGTGTTAGAAAATATACAAATGTATGGTTAATATTGTTTTTGTCATTAAGCACTTCTAGGCTTAATCTTGGTTAAATATTTTTTAAGCAAGTTTAAAAAAAAAATGAACTCATTTAGGAATAAATTAAAGTTAGAATTGACTAAAACACGTGTTATCTCCTGTATAGTTTGATAACACTTTACCATAAGATATCATTTTCATGCAATCATCAGCTTACAGTGAGTGAACATATATTTTTACGACATTAATTAAAACAACATTTACAAATATTAATTAATGTTAACAGATAAATAATTTTGATTTTAGAAAATATATTTTTGATCAACCCTAAGAAAAATAATTGCTATTTAACTTTTGTTTATTGTTTGGTCATGTTATCTAATATCATCCAACTAATGGAATAGCATTTTAAATTGTTTTCAATAATACAGTTTTATCTATGTAACAGTGATATACAGTACACTTTATCTGCACACTGTAATTTACCTACATTTATTATAAAAGCTAAGGTTTGTTACTGAAAAATTGTGTTTTAGCTAGTGTCAACAATTTAATGTAGCATTTGGTCAGACTCAAGTCTATTGCTTTACTTGAGTATTTTTTTATTTTACAGCTGCAGACTGAGGATGATCATCAAACTCCTCAGCAAACTCTAAAACAGACAACAGTTACAGATGCTTTTCAGCAGCAGCAGAAATATGACAAAAACTCACCTGAAGCAAGAAAACTTAACCGAGCTGTTGCAGAATTTTTATGTACAGATCAAGTGCCCATTTACACGGTTGAAAAACGTGGATTCCAGCAAATGCTTCATCACCTAAACCCAAAATACCAGCTTCCAAGCCGAAACTTTTTTATGTACACAGAGATTCCCCGCCTGTACAATGAAACGAGGGATATCATAATCCAGCATCTCGGAGAGAAACCGTTTTACAGCTGCACAACAGATCTTTGGACAAGTAGAACTGCAGACACTTTTATGTCTGTAACTCTGCAGTACATTACCAAATTGTGGGAATTGCAATCCTGGTGCCTTGGCTGTTGTGGTCTCAACACAGATCACACTGCTGAAAGTTTGAAGGAGGCCTTTGAAGAGAAACTTGAAGACTGGAATTTGGACATCATAAGAATGTCAGGCATTACAACTGATAATGCCACAAATAACAAAAAAGCCTTCGAAGACTACACCTGGATTCCTTGCTTTGGACACAATCTCCATCTTGCTGTAAATAAGGCATTAGAGATTAGCAGGGTGTCTGCATCGCTGTCAAGGCTCCGAAAAACAATCTCTGCCTTTACAAGATCCCCAAAACTTTCACGTCAGCTTGTCAAAAAACAGAAAGATCTCTCCTCTCCAGACCATAAACTCATTCATGATGAACCCACTCGCTGGAATTCTTCATACGATATGGTGCAACGTTTCTTGGAGCAACAGCAGGTTGTCTGTGCTGTGCTGGCTGAAGACAGGAAAAAATGGTATCTGATGCCAAAAGACACGGACATTACAGTTTTAGAAACTGTTAAAGCAGTTCTCGAGCCTCTCAGTCCTTTTACAGATGCACTTAGTGGGGAAAAACATACCACCCTGTCCTCAGTCTTGCCATTGCTTTGGAAGATATATGATTGTCTCAGTTATGAACAAAGTGACTCTGCATTAACCCAGGAGATGAAGGAGAAGATAAACGAGTATCTTCGGCATCGCTATGATAACCTGCAGCTACAGCTTCTTTTAAACACTGCAACTTACCTTGATCCAAGATTTAAGAACAGCTTTGTTTCTCTTAAGGATGATGTGAAGCAAAGTCTCCTGGATGAGGTGAAGAAAATGGGCAATGATGGAAATGTATCTCAAGTTTCTGGAGAGTCAAGTCAAGTGAGGCCTTCTAAAAAATCCAAAACTGACCTGAAGCAACTTCTCTCCACCATACAAGGGGAAAAGAAAGAAAAAGGAGAACCAGCATCCTCAAGTCAAACACAGCTTACTGCAAGTGACGAGTTAAATGGTGAGTTCTTGGTGTACAGTCAGATGCCTGAGGTCAGTGCTGAGGATGATCCACTTTCATGGTGGAAAACAAATATGGGTACACTACCTCAACTATCAGAGTTTGCCAGGAAGTATCTGTGCATTGCTGCATCAAGCTGTTCATCTGAAAGAGTATTCAGTACTGCAGGGTATATTGTAAGCCCAAGACGCTCAAGACTGACTCAGGAACATGTTGATATGTTAGTGTTTCTTTCAAAAAATCTGGAAATGACAAAAAAGTTACCCAAGGAAAATTAACATCAAAGTTCTTTAAATAAATGTAAGCCAGTATTGTTTGGTGTGAAACTTTAAGCAAAGAGTAAGTGAAACTTTTTTTTGTTCTTTTCAATGCTTGTAATTTATTAAGATGTTATTTAGTTACTCAGATGTTTACAATCCTTGAAGTACTTGAATAATGCCATTGTTTTGTTTACATTTTATATTATTTCAGTGTTACTCAGTCATGGCATATTTTGTTACATTTATAAAAATGTTTAATGTTATAAGAAAAGTGTGTTAAGTAATTTGTGTGTTTTTGTTTAACTTTATTAATAAAAAATAGTGTTTTGTTTGAATAACATGTTTTTGTGTTTTGCTTTGGTACCGGAATTGGTACCGAGAACCGTGAATGTTCACTGGTATCGGTACCGAATACTGAATTTTTGGTACCGTGACAACACTACAGTCCGTGTATGATATCTTTTTTATTTAGTTTTACATATTTTTATTTATATGCATTTAATAATAGTCTACCGTAAGGTCATAATGTACACACTGTTAAAATTGATTCAGTGGCTTTGTAAATATCTCTAAAATAAATGATTAAAGTAACTTAATAAAATCTCTTAATGCAGTAATGCGATTTTTTTAGTTGGAAAATAAATTACTAAAAATAGAACAGATATTTTGTGTAAAATGTACATATATTATTTGATGTATACGCCTTAATAATATAAGTATTACATTTACAGATTATTTTAGTCAATATATTTAAAAAGGTCAGAGTAATATATTTAAGTTTTTAAAACTGTAATAATTGCATATTTCAAATTATTATTATTTCTATTTGACATCAAAAATGTGTAAGTTTTACGCCTAACTTAAAGTATGATTTACTTATATTTTCACATTGATATTATTTGAGTAAATGTAGGCAAAAAATTAATTAATAATAAGTAGAAATAATGTCAATTTTAAACAATCACATAGCCAACGGTTTTTAATCAGTAACAAAAGAAACTGCGCATTTTGCCGATGACAAACACCTCAGAAACTCCTCGAATTTATGAATATTTACACTCACAATATGATTTTATTTCCTTAGTACAAAAGTATAACATATTATACAAATTCTCAGTGAAATGTATTAAACACCAATGCATACTTTTTATCGTGTTTCATACCATGTAAAGGGAAACATGATAATATAAAAAGTAGCCTACTGTTCAGTAATGCAGAAAAGCGCACCACAACCATGTTAAATCTATTAAAACGTTCAGATGCAAAAATGAACTAAATGTAAAATTAGATAAACTAGTTAATGATATTGCGTAAATGCGCTCGGTCTCTTCAAAGGTCTTCGCGAATTATTTTGTTATAAGACTCGATTATCATACATCACGTCTCTTCTACTGTAAGTACACGGAAAAAATAAGACAAATGATGCGCGTTTGAGTCGGATTTTTATGAAGAATATGAAGAATAACTTCGCCAACAAAATGTTTGCCAAAAAGCATGCATTTGTATGACATCAAAGTCTATCGCCTAAACATCGATAATCCGTGTCATGTTACTTCAATATCATACAGTATACGCTCAGCATGAAGTCGAGCACACACATTGTCGTCAGTATGGCCTACAAGAAACACGCCTGCCCTCTACAGGTTTTTATATTTCCTGCGTCCCCCACCGAACCCCCCTTTTGCGGGATCTCGCAGAATTTCGGAAGTCTCCGCGGCATTCTGGTCTCAGAGACGCGCATTTTTAAAAGCCACATCTGTATAGATTGCCAAGCCATGCTATGTTTAATTTGATGGAGAAAGGAGGAGGAGAAGTCACAAGGAGAAGTCAAATCAGGTATTTCAAAACTTCTTTTACCCCTCATCTTTTGTCCTCCGGTTCTTAGTGTATACTTTTACTTAGCTGGAATTTCATACTCCACAGTCCGCATTTTCATTGTGATGCCCTGCCGAGGTCTCTTATTTGCGACCCTGTACTAAATTGCGCTGCTCTTATAGATTGCAATGGTCATTATGGAAATGTGCTTATGTCATTATTATGCCTGTGTATTTTATTTGCGCCTTTGTAGTAAATCACACGCAAATGTTCCACTACGGCGCTTATTTGGAATTGAGCTCTCACGTCCTTTTTAATAAATGCCCTACTAAAATCTCAATTTAAGTTACTGATAATTAAAGTCTGCAAATAAGTTAAATTATTCTGTTCAAATATAAAGAGAAACAACATGTGTGAAGACATTCACTATAAATACAAAAGACATCATACGGGACAAAATATGTTAGCCAAAAACAATGCAAAAGTTTTTTTGCGTCATTTGAAAATGCAATGGCAGCGGGAATGAATATCTTTATTTGAAGATTATTTATAGTTAATAAACTTTGTGTCTTTAGAAAACTATTCAGGTTCATTAAAAATAGTCAGATCGTTCTTGAGTTGGACATCGCTATTGCGTTTTGGAGCATTCAGCGCATTACTCACGACGGCTAATAATTTAATGATAAGATTAAAATTAAAAAGTAGTCCTTTTTACAATGTTTTCCTCACAAAAATGAATCTTAGGTAAATGATTGGACAAACGAAAGACATTTTTATTAACAGTAATTGAGATCAAAGCAAAATCTAAATCTTTTCGCGTACCCCCTGGAAACTCTTCACATACCCCCTGGGGTACACGTACCCCCGGTTGGGAATCACTGGTCTAAGGGGCGGTTTCCCGGATAGGGATTAGACTAGTCCTAGACTTAAACACTTTTAAGAGCTCTCCAAACTGAAAACAACTTGCACTTACATATCTTAAAATACATCAGGGCCCTTTGTTTTACCTCAAAATGCACACAGGTAATGTTTTTAGTAAGGCATGTTTGTTAAAACTAGTTATATTTCCTACTTAAACTAAGGCCTAGTCCTGGATTAAGCTAATCCTGGTCCGGGAAACCGCCCCTAAATGTTTAGTTTTAAAACCATTTTAAAAAGCTGGTTATATTTTAATGTTTCTGCACAATTTCAGCAGACAGTGAGGTTCGGGTTTGTTCCAATCAGAGCTCGTGAGCGGAGAGCGCATTTCTGAATATTAGAAATATTTTATTAGAAATATATATATATATATATATATATATATATATATATATATATATATATACAGTCTTGTTCAAAATAATAGCAGTACAATGTGACTAACCAGAATAATCAAGGTTTTTAGTATATTTTTTTATTGCTACGTGGCAAACAAGTTACCAGTAGGTTCAGTAGATTCTCAGAAAACAAATGAGACCCAGCATTCATGATATGCACGCTCTTAAGGCTGTGCAATCGGGCAATTAGTTGAATTAGTTGAAAGGGGTGTGTTCAAAAAAATAGCAGTGTGGCATTCAATCACTGAGAAATCAATTTTGTGAAGAAACAGGTGTGAATCAGGTGGCCCCTATTTAAGGATGAAGCCAACACTTGTTGAACATGCATTTGAAAGCTGAGGAAAATGGGTCGTTCAAGACATTGTTCAGAAGAACAGCGTACTTTGATTAAAAAGTTGATTGGAGAAGGGAAAACCTATAAAGAGGTGCAAAAAATGATAGGCTGTTCAGCTAAAATGATCTCCAATGCCTTAAAATGGAGAGCAAAACCAGAGAGACGTGGAAGAAAACGGAAGACAACCATCAAAATGGATAGAAGAATAACCAGAATGGCAAAGGCTCAGCCAATGATCACCTCCAGGATGATCAAAGACAGTCTGGAGTTACATGTAAGTACTGTGACAGTTAGAAGACGTCTGTGTGAAGCTAATCTATTTTCAAGAATCCCCCGCAAAGTCCCTCTGTTTAAAAAAAAGGCATGTGCAGAAGAGGTTACAATTTGCCAAAGAACACATCAACTGGCCTAAAGAGAAATGGAGGAACATTTTGTGGACTGATGAGAGTAAAATTGTTCTTTTTGGGTCCAAGGGCCACAGGCAGTTTGTGAGATGACCCCCAAACTCTGAATTCAAGCCACAGTACACATTGAAGACAGTGAAGAATGGAGCATGATATGGGCATGTTTCTCCTACTATGGTGTTGGGCCTATTTATCGCATACCAGGGATCATGGATCAGTTTGCATATGTTAAAATACTTGAAGAGGTCATGTTGCCCTATGCTGAAGAGGACATGCCCTTGAAATGGTTGTTTCAACAAGACAATGACCCAAAACACACTAGTAAACGGGCAAAGTCTTGGTTCCATACCAACAAAATTAATGTTATGGAGTGGCCAGCCCAATCTCCAGACCTTAATCCAATTGAGAACTTGTGGGGTGATATCAAAAATGCTGTTTCTGAAGCAAAACCAAGAAATGTGAATGAATTGTGGAATGTTGTTAAAGAATCATAGAGTGGAATAACAGCTGAGAGGTGCCACAAGTTGGTTGACTCCATGCCACACAGATGTCAAGCAGTTTTAAAAAACTGTGGTCATACAACTAAATATTAGTTTAGTGATTCACAGGATTGCTAAATCCCAGAAAAAAAAATGTTTGTACAAAATAGTTTTGAGTTTGTACAGTCAAAGGTAGACACTGCTATTTTTTTGAACACACCCCTTTCAACTAATTGCCCAATTGCACAGACTTAAGAGCGTGCATATCATGAATGCTGGGTCTTGTTTGTTTTCTGAGAATCTACTGAACCTACTGGTAACTTGTTTGCCACGTAGCAATAAAAAATATACTAAAAACCTTGATTATTCTGGTTAGTCACATTGTACTGCTATTATTTTGAACAAGACTGTATATATATATTAGGGGTGGGCAAAAAAATCGATTCTTAGATGAATCGCGATTCAGACGTGGGCCGATTCTGAATCGATTCACAAATGTCAAGAATCGATTCTTAAATGTTAGTTTACAAAATAACGTCACGTTATCAGAACCAAAAGGCGGAACTCAACTGGGGGAGCGGTGATGCACACGGACAACTTAAGAGAGCGCGCGCTGTACTAGCGCATAGCGGAGCTTACAAGAGCAGAAGAGAAAGAACACTTTAAATGCTTGTAGGACTATACTGCATATATCTCTACATTGAATTTAGGGCTGTCACCATTACTCTATTCTTTTTGAGGAGTTTTAAAAAAAACCTTGAGTACATGGCGAGTACTCCTTAAAATAGCGGAGATGCGGTTTAGTGAAACAAACTGTATCAGAAGCATACATATCAGCGCTACGCTGCCTCTCTCTCCATCTCGTTTGCTCGCTCACACACACCGTGCATGTGAATTAACAACTGCGTGAGGCAAGAATGCGCATCCATGTGAATTTTGGAAGTTAAAGACGACTGAGCTGCAGTGGCCTGTCAAAACACATTTGAGAAGAAAGGCGCAGCAACTCAAAAAGACCTGCATGTTTCACAATTACTCCAAGACCATAATGACAATTTTGCGCGTGGAGCAGCAGTTGTGCGATCTACCGGCATTGCCTTTGCGATCGACGTATTGGACACCCCTGCCCTAAACCATCCGCAGACTGTTTAGATATAACATGAATATACTTCTGTAAAAATATGCACATAGTTTGTTATTCAGTCGCTGGGTGCGCTGCATTATATAAATACAGTAATACTGCCAATCACTGTGTATAATGATGATGATTAGACGCTTAACGTTCGTGGAAGTTAATGCCGGTTAACATATAGAATTAATATGTCACGTTAAATTAATATTTTTAATGGTTTTAATGTCTTACAACAGAAACAGGACATGTATGTATATAAGAATGACATTATTTATCCCTAGTTGCATTAAAGTACACTATATGACAGTTCAGAGACTAGCAAAGGCGCAAACATTAACCTGGCTTTGAAAGCAATGCGACGTAATGACGTCACAGATATGCAAATTAGTACGTCAAGAATCGATTCTGAATCGAATCGGGACCCTAAGAATCGATTCTGAATCGATTCATGAGGGTCCAAGCGATTCCCACCCCTAATATATATATATATATATATATATATATATATATATATATATATATATATATATATATATATATATATATAGCGGGTTACCATGATCTTCACTTTAATTTTATTACTCTAGAAGGATGTAGTAACATTTGAGTCATTACTAGTGGGTTACCGTTATTCAGATAGTAGTTAATGGAAAGCTAATCTTAAAGTATAGAGTCCTCTAAAAATTCACAGGCTATTCACATATAGGAGCCATACAAAAAAACATATTTTTTGACAGATAAGTTAGGTTAAATAATAAAATCACTGTTTGTGTGGCATTTGGATGGTTAATGAATCTATATGTTCCAGTAGTCTCTTAATGACTCTCTAGTGTGCCATTACCTATTGATAATGCAAAGAGTCTTGTGTACCTGTATTGCAGTTAAATTTATTGCAATTATATAAGTGTCTTAAGTATTGTATGCTTAAAGATATAAAGCATATGAAGCTGCTGACAGGTCTGACGTAAGTACACATGGCCAAGACTACTCATTTAAAACATTAAGGGTGAGTATCTCATCTCTTTAAAACCACTGTGTTTTGAAACCATTTAGAACGCTGAGCTTGATAGATTTTAACTTTAGATGTGACATTTCTGTAATATTGGTTGCACCCTACTGGCCAAAGCTGTAAATGAAATCAAAGTTTATAATGTTTATCAAAAACGAAAATTCATTACTATGTTCTATCTCTTCAATTTAAAGAATCACACCTGTAAGCTTTTCCATAAACACATGTTAGAAAACTGAGGTGTGTTAAATTGGGTTACAATCAGAATGCTTACTTATGTGCAAAATGGGCCTTTTATTAAATAACTTTCACCAATAAATAACTCCTATACCTTTTCAAAACTGCAATCTACCTATTTATTTGTATGGGATACACAAGAAAAGGACAAAAACTGTAAGATCTGTAATGGTGGTAGGATGTAGCCTATATGAGTGTCAGACAACCCCTAGGTTTACAGAAATGGTTTGACCCAATTCTTAGGCAACCAATCATATTGACCCGTTTTAACTGAAAACTGGTGTCTGAATCACGCGTTGTTTACACATACTTAATGTGTATTTTACACATATTTAACGTATATTTAACGTGTTGTTTACACATAAAGTACATGTGAATTTTTCACGTGTAAAGTACACGTTAAGTACGTGTTAAAATACGTGTGTATTTGAGCTATTTGGCCTTCAATACTCGCTCGACTCTCTATGTGGTTGCAGCTGCACAACACGCACTTGCTCGATCAAGATGACTTGGGACTGTGGGGGCGGGACAATGACGGGTGTCCTCGCACCGGTGATCGGTTGTTTAATTTAATCAGTGACACACAATCTTTTGTTCCACAATGTCACTAGTAAAACTAGGTAGAGAGGACATGTTTTAATATGATCATTATCTTTTTAGGGTCAAAATAGCATTAAATTTTAATTTGTTGTTGTGTTTAAGTATCAAAAAAAGGGGTTTTTGTTTAATTTGCCATAATATGGTTAATTTTGTTTGTCAGTATTTTTCTGGTTCAGAGCATTGCTGATGAGTGTTATTAGATGTTTTCATTATCTTAACTATGTTAAACAGCAAAAAAATTAATACATTAAAATTGGTGTAATTGTGTGGTTTGCAGCTTATTGCATGGATCAAACAAGACTATTGTTTTAGCATAATTTACCTTATACAACATAATGGTCATATTAAAGGTAGGGTAACAGATTTGATCCTGAAACATTTTTAGTTATGCTGGTTAAAAGTCTCCTCACATCCTGATAGCAATCACTGTGTTAAGTTGTTTAAATGTATTTGTAGAAATTTATGTCATCTGTGAAAGGTGTAGGACCAAAAAATGTTCAACCAATCATAAATTTTGGTCTGAACTCACGTTTCCTTTTTTGTCCCTCATACGTAAGCGTAATTTGAATGCCCACCGTGCAGCTAGTCCACACAGACACCATACGTCATCGGCGCGTTCACGTGCGCTCACCTCCTGTCTGTAAACAGAGAGAATGGCAAACTTTTCTGCTGAATTGACAACCTGCACAGGATCCACAAAACGAAAGACATCTTTTATAACAACAGCAAAAACTGCCTGGTTCAGCAAAGAGCAAAAACCCAAATCAACATCGGCAACATTACTGCTTTACCACAAGATGCAAACAGCTGCAGGAGGCAAAGGGTCTGAAAGGGTCGTTGCACTGTTTATTTTGGTAAGGTAGGTACGCAATATGTTTGTATTGAGACGGATTCAGATATTATACTTTGATGAAACATTGTGTTGCAAAAGAAATTTGTGTTTGTTTACGGATTAGCACAACGATATAGTTACTACGTCTACACAACCGAAAGTGTGCTTTAACTAATTCTGATGTAAACCAGTTGTTTATGTTGGTTATTTTAGAAATGTTATTCACTTTGTACTGCAAAGTTTTCTCACTGGTGAATGAGACATGAGATGTGACCGTCTGATCTGTGCGTGTTCATGTGTTTTGAAAGAGGCGTGACTTTGGATGGCGATTTGACTGGAGGGTGGGGTTTTGATTTCATTGCTAGGCGGCTACCGTTACCAATTTTTCAAAATGCGAAACCCTACCTTAAAAACGTGGCGGGCTGCACAAGATAAAGAGGAGGGCCGCATGTTGCCCCTGGCCCTCCAGTTGCCTATCCCTGATTTAGGGATTTTCAAATTAACAAATCATATATATAAATGTACATTTCAATCTATTAAATCTATTTGATTGTTGGTTTTGATTGTTGGGTAAAGGGTTAGGCTGTTTGGGCCTTGAACTCAGCCTTTCAGAGGCATGTTGTCATGAATGTTCAAACACCTATAGTAAATAGTAATTATTTGAGGTATATTACGTTATTTAAAATTATTTATTCTACACAAATGGGTGCAATGTAAGTATTAAATTTCATTTGAAGTGGTATTAAAAAGGTCTTAAAATGCCTTGAATTTAGGTTTGACAATCCTGGGGGTACCCTGTAATGTGAACTTGAGATTTTTATACGGTTATTAAACTGCACATTATGCGCTGCATACGCAGCCGGTGTGAAAGCACAATGGCCACGCGCAGCAAACGCTCTCCTCACGCTGTGTGAAACCGTTATACTCCTCAGCAGCCGGTCCAAATCTTTGTATGGGGCCACCATGCATGGCCATCAGAGATCCATGGTTGTGCTATAGGACCGGTTGTTCCCTCTTCTACAAACTCAACTATCAGATACATTCTCTATCTGCAACAACCGTTGGCTTTGTTAATGTCTAACAATCTTCTGATTTTAGTTGCTTATATAAATAATTAACATTTATTTAAAAGAAATATGAATCAAAACAAAACATTTGAATGTGTGAAATTAAAGAATAACTAATGAAAACAAATGAATAACTACTGTGTATGTAGAAGAGGAACTGAAACAAAATAATGGTCATATGGAACAAAAAAAATTTCCCCTCAATCTTTTCAAATTTGCAGAATTCTGTTGTTGTTGTTGCAATGGTGTCAACAAGATGGCTGCCAAGTGCTGAGGATGGCAGGGGATATTAAACATTTTTTTTGTGGCGGTTAAAGGTACTGAACGCAATTTAAATTTCTTCCCCCAGTGAAATAATGTTTTGACCTTTTGCCACTTTTCCGCCAATGTAAACAAAGCTGTTGTCATGGTCTAGTTTGATTGTGTATAAACATGTTGGTTCTTTATACTGTGTGTCTCCCAGAAAAGATTCAGGTATAGGGCCGGCTGCATGTTGTTTCTGAGCATTCGTGGGTTGTTTTTCTGTTTGTCTTTCTTGTGCATTTCAGAAAACCATGTGGGCATGTAGGCTTCCGCAAGAGTCTCTTCAGTTTATTGAGGTAATCCTCATATTTAAAAGCACTGAAGTTGTCAAGGACACCATGGTGTTTTGCATCTTCTGCAAGATGTACAAACTGTGAAAATTGTAGGAACAGCAAAAAGTTTTTGTACACCTCTGAATTGAGTAGGTCTTTGTGCATAACAGGGCCTGTGTACAATAAAAACTGCCTGAACTCTGTCACCATCCATCAATCAATTTCCTTCAGTTCCCTCAGTTTGCGAGCAAATTCAATGGGCACACTCGCTAAACAACCTCTCTGTTAATATGTTGACTTGGAAGCACGACAGCCTACATGTTAGAGGACCCAGCCGTAGCCACAAGAGAAGCCGACGCATGACTCCAAGGCACATAAGGTGCATATAATCAGGGGGAATCCATAGACCATATCCAGTGAGGTTTTTTCTAGAGGTGAGGTGCCAAGGTGGTGATCTGAATAAATGTTATTTCTATAATTGTCATTTGTTCTAAGGGACATGTCATGTCTTGGTAATGTCATTCTGTTCTCAAGGTAAACGCCATCCTGAATGCACTTTTCACACCCGTGGTAGCTTGTGTGACCTTTCACGCTCTTCAGAAAAGCACGTTCAGGTGTGTCACCGACCATTGAAGTAAGCTGTTCAGTTAGGTTAATTCCTTCAAATTCAAAACCATTGCATAATTCTTGTATTTCACAGATGAAATCTCCAGGATATTCCTCCAGTGAGTTAGGTTTACTGGCTTAGAAACCTACTGTCACAGGTTCGACTTGCTTCAAGTTGTGCACAGTGCAAAGAATTGGCCAGAATTGTTTTGTCAAACTCTTGTAAAGAGACAGACCATCAATGTTAACCTGCAGTTCTAAATTGCTTGTAGTCATCAAAATACTCATGTTGTTCTGAAGTATGCCTGAAAGGGATGGCAGAAGTCCAAAATGATAGTACTGGCCACCTGCTTAATTCTGAATTTCTGCTGTGCTGGAACGTACTTTTCCTAACAGCGTCCTGGCATCTTTGGCAGATTCAAATGTTGCTGACGGAGTATGCCAAGTAAAGAATTTAATGCCAAATGTGTAATTTTATGATTTGTTGCCCAAGTTGCCAAGTCATTATGTAAAGAACTGTAGGTTTCAGACTCTGCGTCAGACTCACTGTCATTTAAAGCACTTGCTGTATTGACACATTCTGGCTTATCAATATAAGACAGACAATTCATCTTCAACTGTGTTATCAGGGAACTACACTAATCTTTTCCACTGGTGGCACTTGAGCTACTAACTTTTTCAGTTACTGGTGCAAAACATGATTTGGTTGCTCAAATTAGTTATATTAAGCCGCTCTGGATAATAATGAACAATAATGAAACTGTACTGCATACAGGTGTGCTTTATATTTTATTTGCCATCTTTTCAACCACATGACTGTTGCAGTGTTTCCAACAGATTAGAAATTTACTTGTGGTGGTAGCTGGTGAAAAGGGCAATCATTACCCACCAACAAAAAATGGTCTACTATAGGCAAAGAACTAATAATGTGTGACACAACACAATACTTTGATTTATTAAACATTGTGGGCGACAATCCGAAATCCAAATTTGTCGGCCGAGAGGCTGAGCAGGGGAAACTATTGCCAGACGCGCTTCCTGATCTTCAATGATAATGAATCCAAAGAGTTAGTTGTATAGATTTATTTGCGTGAGAAACAAACAAGGTTATGTATCCAATACATTCCATAATTATTTCACTTGCATATGAAATCGTGCCCGAACAGCATTAGATTGCGTTTGTACAGCGGTCAACAAAAATAAAACTTCCCCAGTCACCCCCTCTCTCCCTCTCGTGAACTACACAGGTGAACAGATGATATGCTTTACCTCTTCCGCCACCACCAGGTGCTTTAATTACCGTAAGTGACCAAAAAGGTGTTGAGAATAATAAAACCCACTCCTAGCGCTTACAAACATTAATATTAATTTCACATTATAGTTGATTAATCTAACCACCCTAAACTTTCTTTGCCATTGTTACGAAGTAACAAATGTCCCTACTCAAAGAGAACAGAAGAAACATTCATAACAGGTAACAGGGGTCCAAACAAGACCCCTGGAGTCCCCACTCTCACCCCCAAGGCTTCAAATCACAAGATACTTTAAAGTATATAAAGAAAGTTTATTAAACATAAGATAATAAGGAGCATATACATTTCAGGAGGGGGAAAAGCCAAAACAAATAACAAAACAAAACTAACTAAATTAAGAATTCTAACCTAGAATTCAGATAATAAACAATATACAAAATCTTACCTCCCTACTTAATCCAAACAGGAGAAAACTGATAATAAATAAAAGAGGCACCCACCTCCCTACTATACTCCAAATAATTAGAATTTAGGATAAACATAAAAGTTCAACATAATAAATCAACTTAGAGAAGTAATGGTTAACAACAGTTTACAACAGCAGAGCTGCCAGTAAAGGAAGCCATGAGAGCAGGGAGCTCCAGCTCCATGCTCCAGGAGACTTAAATAGACAATTGCAACAATCACTCCCGTCTCCAATCAGGTCACTCGTTATCAGCTCCACCTGCGAGTCGTGATAGTTAGAGTGTAAGAAGAGAGAGAGAAACACAAAGGAAAACTAGACCAACACAACCAACATGTAAATGCATTCCCACGTAACACCTCCCCACAAAAAAAAATGCTAACAGGAAGTTTGCATTACCTACACTGCACCACTGCATATATATCCTACACTTCAGCGCCGTAAACGCGGGACAGCGCATCCGCAACAGTATTTTGCGATCCTTTTTTATGTCGGATATCCAAGTCAAACTCTTGAACTATCAATGCCCAGCGCATTAAGCGTTGATTTGAATTCGACATCCGGGCCAAGAACACAAGTGGGTTGTGGTCCGTATATACAACAACTGGAAACGAACTTCCACCCAAATACACCTCGAAATGTTGTAACGCTAATAACAACGCAAGAGCCTCTTTTTCGATGGTACTATATCTGCGTTGACATAGCGTAAATTTTTTCGAGAAGTAATATACTGGGTGATCAACATTAAACTCACTCTCTTGAAGTAAAACCGCACCAGCGCCAGTAGCAGAGGCATCCACTTCCAGCTTAAAAGAGCGCGTAAACTCTGGCGCTGCCAAAACAGGAGCGTTACACAGTAAATCCTTAGCTGCACAAAAAGCTTCCTCACAAGCAGGAGACCACACAAATACTCGAGCTGTGCTGAGGAGATCGGTTAAGGGTGATACAATGCTGGCAAAGTTACGACAGAAGCCTCTGTAATAACCTGCCATCCCCAAAAATCGACGCAGTTCGCTTTTATTCACAAGTACTGGAAACTTCATAACAGATGCAATCTTTGCGTCAACCGGGCAAACCTGTCCCTGACCAACTCTTTTCCCCAAGTAGACCACTGTTGCCTTGGCGAATTCACATTTAGCTAGGTTCAAAGTCAGAGACGCATCACACAAACGTGAAAACACTTCACGTAGGGAATTTAAATGTTCTTCCCAGCTAGAAGAATATATTACAATATCGTCTAGATAAGCCTCACATTTCTGTACTCCACTTAATACGATACGCATCAAACGTTGGAAAGTAGATGGAGCATTTCGCATTCCAAACGCCATAACAGAGTACTGCATAAAATCATCAGGGGTCACGAATGCTGAAATCTCTGAGGCCCTAGAAGTAAGAGGAACTTGCCAGTACCCCTTCAGAAGATCCAATTTTGTAACAAATTTTGCAGGACCAACCCGATCTATGCAATCTTCCATTCGTGGAAGTGGGAACGAGTCAGGTTTAGTTACTGCGTTGACTTTGCGATAGTCAGTGCAGAACCGAACCGATGAATCAGCCTTGGGGACCAACAAACAAGGCGAACTCCACGCACTCAAACTGGGTCTCGCAAAGTTATTCTCACGTAAATACTCGACCTCTGCTTTCATTAGCTCACGCTTCCTTGGATTCAGCCGAAAGGGGTGCTGTCTTATTGGCTGCGCATTTCCGACATCAATATCATGCTGAAGTACTGTAGTCTGTGATGGAATGTCACCAAATAGTGAACGATGGTTTTCCATTAACTCAACGATATCTTTCTTTTGATTCGGAGCTAAATAACTTAAGTGAGATTCCAACTTATTCAGTATTACAGAGTTCGACAGATGACCACAAGGTACAGAAAAATCCTGTTCCATCCCATCTACAGTTGACTCAACGACGACACTCGGCTTAACAATGGCAGACTCGTCTTGCACGTAAGACTTTAACATGTTAATATGAACCATTCGCGACTTCCTCCGACGATCAGGCGTGCAAATCAGATAATTCGTGTCACTTAACTTTTTCGTCACCTTATAAGGCCCTGAAAATCTTGGTTGCAGAGCAGACCCTGGCACTGCCATTAATAGCAACACAGATTCACCAGGATGAAAAGAACGAGCGACAGTTTTACGGTCATAATGCTCCTTCATCTCGTTCTGCGACTCAGACAAATTTTTCTTCGCAAGGTCACAAGTCCTACGAAGACGTTCACGAATAGAATGGACATACTCCGATACGGGAACAAGCGGGGTGTCATTACTAACAAGTTGCTCGCGTAGTAATTTTAAAGGACCTCGAACCGTGTGTCCAAAAATGAGCTCCGCAGGACTAAACCCCAACGATTCTTGAATGGTTTCCCTTATGGCAAATAAAAGCAAAGGGAGATCATCAGCCCAGTCGTTAACGGCTTCCACACAGTGCGCCCTCATCATTGATTTGAGCGTCTGGTGGAATCTTTCTAGAGCTCCCTGGGACTGCGGATGATATTCGCTCGACACTACGTGATTAACGGAAATTCCTTTCAACACTTGTTCAAACACTTTAGATTTAAAATTTGTTCCCTGATCAGTCTGGATCACACGAGGTAACCCAAACGTTGAACAAAATTTAATCAACTCTTTCACAATGGTTTTCGCTTTGATGTTACGCAATGGTATTGCCTCTGGAAAGTGAGTCGCGGCACACATTAAAGTTAGAATATACTGGTGACCTGCTTTCGATTTCGGTAGAGGACCAACACAGTCAAGAATGAGTCGCTCGAATGGTTCTCCCATCACTGGAATAGGCTGCAAAGGAGCCGGACAAATTGTTTGGTTTGGTTTACCAGAAATTTGGCATACGTGACATGAACGACAATATCTTGACACAGCAGATCTTAAACCAGGCCAATAAAAATACTTAGCCACTCGCATAAAGGTTTTAGTACTGCCTAAATGACCAGACAGTGGGTGGTCATGAGCAAGTTTAAGCACAGCCTTTCGGTAACCAGAAGGTAATACAATCTGATAATCTGGACTTACTCCAGCCTCCTTTGCATTACGAGATAACCACTCACGCATTAAGACCCCTCGGTCCCAGAAATACTGTACCCCATCAGCATTACCTCCTTTCACTTTACCCTCTACGGCCTCAACACAGCGCATTAGAGAAGGGTCAGACTTTTGAGCTTTCCCAAGTTGTTCTCTCCCCATCGTCAGAGAAGGTCCTTGATCAGAAATCTCACTATCGCTAATGCCCACACTAGGATGTACAGATAACTTTAACTCGGAGGGAGAATCTGGAGAAACAAGAAAAGTGTCAGACAGATCAATCACATCCTCATTTTTGCGTGCCTGCGCACGAGTGACAGCACATGCTGAAAATGTTGAAGGAAATCGACTAGCAAGCTCGGCATCACAAACCGGAGTTTTCGCTACAATTGGGTGAGGAAAAACTTTAGCACCCGCCAGGTCATTTCCTAAGATTAGACTTACGCCCTCTACAGGCAGCCTTGAGCGTAACCCCACTTTAACAGGACCTGTAACTAACTCAGAAGTCAAAAACACAGAATGAAGAGGAACTTTAACACAGTTCAATTCAATTCCACAAACCAACACATCAGTACCAGTGTACGTCAAATCTGAGAAGGGTAATACACCTTCCAATATAAACGATTGAGCGGACCCCGTATCCCTCAAAATTGAAATTGACTTCATAACACCACCAAGAGAAACTGACACACTACCTTTACATACAAAGGGAGTAAATGCAGAACTGTCTGAAGTCTCTTTAACACCAGACATTTGCTCAAGAACAATATTAGCTACCCCTTTAGGTTTGACGGCAGCATTCTTTTTCTTCCAAGCATTACAATCAACAATAAGATGATTTGGATCCAAGCAATAAAAGCAAACTCTTTTAGTCTCACCACTTTTGCTTGGGTCCTTCCCCTGCACTGCAGAGCGCATCATTGGTTTCGTTGAGCGAGTGTACATCAAAGGTTTCTCCACACTTGAAAGAAGCATTGGAGTACTATGATTCGGGCTAGAAGCAGAAGAAAATACAGTCTTGTGTGTCAGAATATATTCATCCGCCAACACTGCAGCGGCTGAGAGGGAATTAACCTTTTGCTCATTAAGGTAAATCACTAAATTGTCTGAAAAACAGTTTTTAAAATCCTCCAACAGAATCAGTTCTTGAAGTTGCTCAAATGTAGTCGTTTTAGAAGCGGCACACCACTTTTCTAACAGAGCCCTCTTATCACGTGCAAACTGAACAAAAGTTTGTTTAGCTGATTTAGTATAGTTACGAAATTTCTGTCTATACGCTTCAGGCACAAGTTCGTAAACTCGCAAAACAGCAGCTTTCACCAAATCATAATTTAGAGACTCCTCGATGGGCAAAGCAGAACATACTTCTTGAGCTTTACCTACTAAACTGCATTGTAGCATTAACCCCCACATATCTTTTGGCCAGTTAAGCTTAACAGCAATGCGCTCAAATGCAATGAAATAAGCATCAGCTTCTGACTCACGAAAAGGAGGCACAAGCTTAATGTATTTACTTGGATCAAACAAACTAACAGCAACAGGCTGTGTAGGTAAAGGTATGTCAGATGAAACAGCAGTAAACGCACGCTCCCTTTCCTTTTCCATGTGGACCATCTCTAATTCACGTAGCTGTAAAGTACGATTCTCATGTTCTTGACGTTTTATTTGTAACTCCACTTCTTTTAATCTTAACAAGAGCAAAGTATCTGATTGAGATTTCAAATCAGTTTTAGCAGGCTCTAAAACATCACTCTTTTCAGTTTCGCTATCCATAGCAGCAGAAAAAAAAACTCGCTCCACCAGTTTAGCATAAACTTCAGCTTTAACTACTTGTTTAGATGAAGAGCTTAATACAGAAACATCCAAAATTTCAGCAATCTGTATTAGATCTTTCTTTCTAAATGCCTCAAACTGCTGTATAGTAGGTTTTTCTATGAATGATCTCACATCTTCTAACTCCATTATTAATGATCATTACTGCCTTTCATTTTAAATCAGCAAGACAAAAATCAGAGTACACTTTACTCACCAAGACGGCAGTACATGGATTATTAAACTTGTTCGTTCCTCATACAATTTGACAAGCGGCCACTTCCACTTGTTAAAAAAAAAGAAAAAGACAAAACAATTCATTATTTAACCTCAACACAAAAAAACAAGCGGACGAGCCCCCATTATGTTACGAAGTAACAAATGTCCCTACTCAAAGAGAACAGAAGAAACATTCATAACAGGTAACAGGGGTCCAAACAAGACCCCTGGAGTCCCCACTCTCACCCCCAAGGCTTCAAATCACAAGATACTTTAAAGTATATAAAGAAAGTTTATTAAACATAAGATAATAAGGAGCATATACATTTCAGGAGGGGGAAAAGCCAAAACAAATAACAAAACAAAACTAACTAAATTAAGAATTCTAACCTAGAATTCAGATAATAAACAATATACAAAATCTTACCTCCCTACTTAATACAAACAGGAGAAAACTGATAATAAATAAAAGAGGCACCCACCTCCCTACTATACTCCAAATAATTAGAATTTAGGATAAACATAAAAGTTCAACATAATAAATCAACTTAGAGAAGTAATGGTTAACAACAGTTTACAACAGCAGAGCTGCCAGTAAAGGAAGCCATGAGAGCAGGGAGCTCCAGCTCCATGCTCCAGGAGACTTAAATAGACAATTGCAACAATCACTCCCGTCTCCAATCAGGTCACTCGTTATCAGCTCCACCTGCGAGTCGTGATAGTTAGAGTGTAAGAAGAGAGAGAGAAACACAAAGGAAAACTAGACCAACACAACCAACATGTAAATGCATTCCCACGTAACAGCCATAAACAAAGCTGACACTGTTTGTCAAAGCACCACGAAAACACTTACTGTTTTGCACTGATATGAAGCAATTAGATGGCCCCTTTTATCAAACTCAATATAATACAATACTAAGTCTAGTATATAAATAGACAATGCATGTCTATAGATTATAAATGTGACTGATGTTATAATGGTTATCATTTCTTTTAGATAGAGCAAAAGCAGTAAAAGTGCCTCTCTTTCTATTTCTCTCTTGCTGATTAAAAAAGCTTAATCCACTCATTATTTCAGATTTAAAAGTCTACTTGCTGTCCCGGTGACGAGTGACTTTACATTACAGCTTTGCGGTTTTTTTATATCTTGAGTCAGCTTGAGCTTTGCTCATTCACTCCAAAAACACAAACACCCGCGAGCGAAAGATATGAGGGCGCAGAACACTATTTTACTACAGTTAAAACCAAAAAACATGGTTACTGTAGTAAAACCATGGTAACCGCAAAATAATCATGGTTTTGATAACCATGTTTTTTAAAAACCATAGTTAAACTATGGTAAGTGTAGTAAAACCATGGTGTTGCTGATAGTAATCAATACACTAAAAAAAAAGGTTACTACACGTTTATCACAATAAAACCATGGTTAACTCTTTCACCGCCAGCGTTTTTAAAAAAAGTTGCCAGCCAGCGCCAGCTTTTTTCATGATTTTCACCAAAGTTTAATGCCTTCCAGAAAATGTTCTTCTTTAAAGTGCCCATCTTATGACTGCTTTTCCACAAGTTATATAGGAGTATGAGTTCCATCAAGCATGTTTCAAAAGTTGTTTGCTCGAAATAGCTTGTAGGAAAAGATTGTTACCCATCTCTAGTAGCCTCTGTTTCAGGGCAGTTCAGATTGTGCCGTTTTGAGCTAGTCTTACATATTTATGAGCTACTGCTCCTTTGATCACGCCCCACTACTAACGTCATGTGCCCATGCGCGTGCTAAGTGGTCTCGTGAGCAGTACAGACCATACTGTGTTATTATTTTATATATTATTATTATTATTAACGGTTTATGTTGCCAACAGACAATTCATGCAGAAAAGTATCACTAATAAGTACACTACAGGAAAAGAAACTCATGACACACAATGATTCCTGAGTAAATTGTGATGTTACGTTAGCAGTCACAACAACAAACTCGTTTTCCCTGAACAATGCGAACATATTCCCATTATAAAACATTTTCAAACACATTATTTTCGCAAATTACATAAATTAAGACCCGGCGGGGGATGTATACTGCTTGTGGACCGCGTGCTAATTGCTAGAAGCTAGCGGGAGGTCCGGACCGTAAAGTTATAAGGCTCGGGGGTTAGCATCGTCAGAAAAGCCGGGGCTGTAAGGCCCGGTCTCGGTGTGTCAAACTCATCATGACACACAAAGATTCCAGCGTAAATTGTGATGTTGCAGTCTGAACAATACACTCGTTTTCCCTGGACAATACTAACATATTCCCGTTATAAACATTTTCAAACGCATTATTTTCGCAAATTACAGAAATTAAGACCTGGCGGGGGATGTATACTGCTTGTGGACCGCATGCTAATTGCTAGAAGCTAGCGGGAGGTCCGGACCGTGTATATATATCTATGCGAACCGTAAAGTTATTAGAGGCTCACCTCGTCAGAAAAGCCGGGGCGTAACAGTTACGGTCTCGGTTAGTTTGGCAAAAAGCTTTTAGCTCTAACATCATAAATGTAGTATTTTGTGACAGAAGATGACAACATGCAAAATATAACGTGACTTCTTACCTTTAACGATGAAACAACGTGATCGCGAATCGAATCCAGTCTGTTTCAGATGTGTGAATGATCCATGAAAGTCCAATAAAATACATCCAATTACCATTTTTGTCCACAAATGCTTATAATCCGTGAAATATAGATACATAGTCTGTTGTTTACATCAGATTTCGCATGAAGGTCTTATCGCCTACAATCTGAGGACTGTTTGCGTCGTAACACACTGTATATAAGATACTCCGGGTTCCAATAACCACGCGTTAAAACTTTGTTTTTAAAAGTAGGTGGAAGTATAATCCATAATATCCAAATAGCGCTGTTATTTCCGTGAGACATGATAACAGCACAGAGGGTCTCATTCAAGTGACTGCTCTATGCTCTCTAGCTACCTGGTGGGTGGAGACCTGCGAGTGGGGTGGTGGGCGGGAAAATTCAAACTGAATGTGACGAAACTTTTTGTTACGTCACAACGGAGCTGAGTTTTAACTCGCGCAATCTGAGACTCAAGGCAGAGGACATTCAGAAACCTGTATCTCACTCAAAACAGCATGGATGGATTTTTTTCCAAGTTTGTATGCGTGTGGGAGCATCAGAGACACAAAATAACACCCCAAAACCCAGAAAAAGTGAGTTTTTCATAATACGGGCACTTTAAATATATAAACATACACCAAATGAAAGAGCAGACCCTCTGCTTTCAAACAAAAAAAACTGTTTCATTCTACCTTCAGTGGTTCTTTTGTAATCAGCTTTTGAATATGGGTAGGTTTCTGCAAAAACACCACATTTTGAGCAAAAAGCAGAGATAATTCCATTTTTGTGACGGACTTTTCATAGAGATCCCATTCAGAGCGATCTTTAAAACAGTCACGGACATGCAGCTGCTTGCCATAGGGCAATACTTCCGGGTGGATAATAGCGGTATTGCGGAAAGAGGGAAAATCTCGTCATTGGCCGGGAAGCGTTTTCTCTTAATTGACGAGATATCTCGTCAATGGCAGTGAAAGAGTTAATTTTCTTAAGGGTCCAAACATAACCAAACAATAATGCTCATTTTAAGGTATTAATTTTGTTTGGTGTTTAATATGTAGATAATTTAACAACTATATTATGGCAAATGAAACAGAAACCACTTATTGGGAAACTCAAATACAACAACAAAGAAAATTAAATGCTATTTTGACACTGAAAAGATACAGAACTACTGGACTTAAAACAATATATATACAGCATTTGTGTTACAAAACTAAATGTACTGTAAATGTTATTTTATTACTTTTTAGCATTTTGAAAAAAGTTATTTAAGCAAATATATACAAAATAATGCCAATGCATTTATTAGCTGCTCCAAACATATCTGCTGTATCTTACTAATATTTACATTTGATGAGTCAATAATGTTACAGTCACACCGCAGGACATTTTGCTATTCTTGTGAATGAATGACATGACATTCGAGTTTCCTGGTAGAACTTACGCTATGCTTACGCTAAGCTAACATTTACTTGTGTCTCCTTAAAACCAGCCTCCCAAAATGTCCAATCTACTCTGATTGGTCAGATGACTCTGGATATTAGGTCCTACATGAGTTTCTGTATTTCACAAAAGATGATATTTTAACAAAGATGGTAAACACAAGGCTGGTGGTACCGTTAACTCTGTGCTTACCATCATTTATCAAAATAGCTGCTTCTGTGTTCAGAATAAAGAAATTAGTACAGGTCTAGAACGGCGAAGACGCCGATTCGACCGGGACGCGCGCGAGTCTCCACGGCCAGACGTCCTCTCTACGGAACGCTGATTGTCATGGCCGAGACCCCTATGCGACTTGACCTGCCGACCCTAGTTTTAAGATGTTCGCCAGGGTGTAGCACTCGCGCCTTATGCCGTGGTGCACGGGTTTCGGATATGTCGCACGAGAGCTCTCTGTCAGTCCGTGCACCAATATCGACGACTTTTCGACTTTTCCCAGCCTCGCCATTGGTTCGTGCCGGAGTCGGATCGAGTTCTCTCGATACGGACCCCCGAAGCACGGGCTGCTGCAGCGTTCCTGAAAGAATAGATCAAAAAAGCAATGAAAACCCAAGGCCTGAGGCCTATGCGAATTATAATGGGGGGATTTGATGTTTTCGGACGGCGGCCAAATGTTTCCGTTCGCGCCACGACACCCGCATTTGGATATGTCGTAGAGGGGCACTCGTGAGCCAGGGCCCCAAATTTGGGGCACCTAGGCCCTTCCAGGGCTCTTCGGTGAGACTGAGAAAATCCTAATTTTTTCATGTTTTTTGTATGAGATGCGAAAATGTGTCAAAATTTCTGTGAGAAGGATTTTAGAGTTTGGACATTATTGGCTTTATTGCTCGGCCCAGGAAGACCTTTCCAAGCCGAGGTCAAGGGCGTGCCACTCTCGGGGGAGGAGCTAGGGCCATTTGAATGTAAAAGCTAATTTTTTATATCTCCAGAAGGGAAGGTCCTAGAGACTGGGGGTGGGAGCGTTTTGAAGGGCTCGTAGAGACCTTTCGAACGACACCAGCCTCACCTCTCTACAACGTTCCCTCGCCGAGACATTTTTTAAAATTTTTTAAAATGTATGCCTTTCCAACGAGCCCAAGGTCGAGGGCTGAGGAACCTCAGGGGCAGAGCTATGCGCATTTGAATATACGTTTTAAAAACAATGGTTTTTCGGGAAGGGGCGGGCCATAGAGACTTGGGGGTGGGGGCGTTTTGTTGGGGGCGTAGAGACCTTTCAAATGACACCACCCCCAAGTCTCTACAACATTCCTTGGTCAAGGTTTTTTTTGGGGTGAAATGTTCAAAAAAAGGCTTGGAGTTTGGCCTCAATATCTTTTGTGTGTGAAAATGTGTAAAATATGCTTATTTTCAGGGTTCTATTTCTCGGCCCGAGAAGGTCCTAGAGATTAAGAATTCATTTAGGATTCATTGAAAAGCCCCGGAGGAGACCTTTCGAAGGAGCCCGAGTTCGAGGGCGTGGCCCTCTAGGGGGCGGAACTACGTGCATTTGAAAATATAGGCAAATTTCCGGAAGATAAGGGGGGTGGGGGCGTTTTGAAGGTGGCAGAAAGAGTCTGGCCGACGTTCAGGGGCGGAGCTAGGGGCATTTGAATATGAGGACAAATTCATTATATCTTTACTTGGAGGTCCCAGAGACTTGGGGGGTTGGATAGTTTTGAAGGGGGCGACGAGACCCCCACCTTACTACGACTTTTCTGTGCCGAGATAATTTTTTTTTCTTAAATTGTTTCCAAGGGGCTCCATCCAAGGAGACGTCTCTACGACATTCCTGGGCCAATATAGTATTTTTGTGTTTTTACTTAAATTGTTTCCAAGGGGTTGCACCCCAGGAGGGTCTAAGTCGAGTTGGGCAGCTTGTATCTTCCAGGGTCTGAAACGTACCTAAATAGCAGGAAAAGTGAAACAATTGACTTTCGGGTCTAAAAAATCTAATAGACACGAAAGTCAATCTGTTTCACTTTTCTATCTAAGACAAAGGCCGGAGAATAGATAGAAAAGTGAAATATTTGAGTTTCCAATCTATATCGATGACCCAGTGCTCCGCCCCCTTTGCAAGGACTATATAAGCCTAGCTGAAATGACCTCCCCATTCTTCTATCTTCTATCAACAATCATCATGTATTCTATGTGTCCTCTGTGTCGTAGGGATTATGCCCAGTTTAGCCAGCACTTAAAAGTTATGCATGGGGTCGTGAACCGGGAGTACAGTACTTTCCAACAGTGCCAAGGTCGAGGGCGTGGCCCTCTTGAGGGCAAAGCTACGGGCATTCAAATTGAAAAAAAGGCCGAAATTCAATGCCTGAGATTAAAAATTCCTGGATTTACTTCAAACTGCTCACGCTTGAAGAGGGGGTCGGGCCGTGAGCGGGAACGTGCGTCTCGGGGCGGTGACTTGTTGCGGGGCGGAGCTACGGCCCTGACACGTGTCACTTATTCCATTAAAAAAATGTGTGGAATTGGTCACCCAAGACTCGCCTCCAGAGGAAGCTCCCAGGCCTTCGTCCCTGCAACACCAAGAGGCAGAAGCTGAGGAGGTGAACACTAGGTAGGTCGAAGTCGCTGGCAGTTTCCAATTGTGACCGGATTCGCCCGCGGCCCTAGAACCCAAGCAGGCCGACCCAGAGCCGGCCGTACCAGCGCTGGCCATCCTAAGCCGGCCTAAGAGAGGTGTCAGGGCCACCAAGAAAGCAATGGTGGTCCTGTCACCAAACAAGTCTGTGGTGAGCCCGGGAAGCCGGAGCAAAATTTGCAGGGTCTCGGGCGTTGCTCGTGCCAGTCGGGCACGGGCAACCTTCGGAGGGCCTTGGACAAGGCAAAAAAATAGTTCATTAAATTGTTCAATTGCAAGTTCTTTGTTCAGTGTGTTTTGATGTGTTTTCCAATAAATGTTCTATTTTCAAAAATGACATTTCTGGTTTTGACAATAATAAATTCCAGGTAAACAAAAAGTAAACTCAAGTAAAATAGCTTTATTTGAAAACTAGCTTTATTTGAAAACTTTTTTATTAATTATCGTAATTCCTCAAATAAAAGCCGTTATTCAAATAAACGCCGGGCCTCTGTTAGTGGCCGGGGGCATGGTCATCGCGGACAAATAAAGGCCGGGGAAAGATGAGTGCCGGGTGAAAATGAGTGAGAGCTTAGCACGTCAACTATAAAAGCCTCGTCCGTTTGGTGAGACGTGCGCGCGATCCGCGAAGGCTTGCGTTGCGGACCAAAGCGCATGTATAAACAAAGCTTAGCTTACGCGCAGTGTGAGCATATTTGTACTAGAGCGCGTTTCAAAAGGAAAGGCGTCAACTGCGCGAGCACTCACCTTCATCTGCCTTCGTTAAAACCTTTTAATGCGCGCAGCAGGGCTAGTGAATATCTACGTTGCACACGCAACAGATCAACTAAGCGATATCATAGGCATGTGAGAGGGCTTCATACGACTATATAAAAACACAGACTTAACATTACGATCGGTTCCAGTGTTAAGAGAGTGCTTTACCTCCTGCTTTGCTCAAAACAAATGCATTCTAATGATGAAAGCGGGAGGGGGGATGATCATGCTGGGGAATGATTTGGATAATGTGGGCGCGGTGTTATCTCCTAAATGCATTCAAGTTCATCACAATGCACAGCTGCCAATAGATGGCAGTAGCTACATTGGACTTTTCAACAACCTTGAAAAAATATACTGTTAAAAAATGAATGATCTATATTCACTAGAACGCTATCTCTTTTAATTTAACGGCTAATTTAAAACAATTATTTATCAAACAGATGGAATTTGAAATAAAAGCCTGTCTCTAATAAAAGCCTGCTTCAAATAAAAGCCTGTTACCTTCGGCAGTTTAGGTAAATAAAGGCCCCGGTCTTTATTTGAGGATTTACGGTAATACAATTATTAGCAAAGAATCCAAATGAATAAACAAAAAGAACTAACATGAAATGATTATTAAACAATGAATTAAAACAATTAATTAAAAACACTGAAAACAAATAGATAAAACTTAAACATTAATCTCTAGTGAAAGGGAATCAGCATTTGGCCAAAGGAAAATAAATAATGTCAAACTATTTGATAGAATAAAGTTAAAACAAAGGGAAACTGAAAACCAGAAGTGAATGGCGCTAGAAATTAATAAACTATAAACGTAACTTAAAACGTGATCTAAACAGCGTAACGTCATGAGAAACTAGATGAAATAAGGTCAAAATATAATTAAAGAAGTTTGAGAAAAACAAGTAAAAATAAAACAATGAGTTTAAAAGGTAAACGAATCCCATTGGCTAGTGTACTCTCTACGTACGACTTTACGGGAATTTCGGAAACCCCTATATATGTATACAACAGCTGTTTAATGACTCATAGTTCAACAGATGATCGATTTAATGAGTTAGTTTAGTTCTGTTTGATTTGATGATTTGAAACTTTTAACAAGTGAAAGTGTTAATTGATTTTTTTTAAATTGGATATGTACAAAGTTGCAATATGAGCGCCGATATGTATCATTAATGGATAAATCGTGATTTATTAACTAATTATCTGTATTGATGTCACGAAAAGTCACAGTCCAGCATCTGTGACGCACCTTTTAACACCAGGGCCTACCTATTGCATTAACCCTCTGGGGTCTAAGAGGTTTTTAGGGCCCTGGAGAAGTTATGACCTGCACTGACATTTGTGCTTTTTTCAGTTGCTTAAAAACAATATAATGGCAAAAGTCTTATAACACTGCATTCAGCACAAACTGGGCTACTATATTATATGATTAACATGTATTTACATGTTTGTATTTTTGAGAGAAAAATGTTTATGCGTGGTTTTTGAAAAAGAAAAAAAAAATTTAAGTGACTGATATAAGTCCACAAAACTCACTCTAAACATGTTTTCCCAATACTTTTTAAAACAGGATCCAGTAGTCTAGAGTTTTTTCTTTAAAATGATGTGAAAATCATTCTGCTTAGAGTTCTCAATGGGCCTGAAAATTACAACCCGACCGGGCCCGTGGCTTTTAAAGCCCGGACCCGATGTAACCCGACACATCAACGTGAATTATCTGTCCGAACCCGAGCCGCGGCCCAACCCCGCTGACCCCCCCCCCGCCTTTTTTTTCTTATACACGTAGACGGGAATTCAAATCAAGCTTTAATGTTCATGCCTTTTAACAATAGAAACAACTGAAAAAATAAACTTTAAATATAGGCTGTATAAATATGCCTTAAATAAAAATGACACAATAATAAATAAAAAGAACTCAAACATGTACCCAGCCAGCGGCTTTTCCTCCTGTAGTAGCAAGCAACGGTGAATTCACCTATGGCAAGTTTACTTTTCTTCATCTCTTCTTCTCCAGACAACAGGCGTGCACGCAGTGATAGCAATAAGCTCCGGGGTGGATCCGCAACGGATCCGCTCTGAAGCTGGCAGCTCTGGTCTGGATCAGTTGCTGATCCGCGCCGGAGCTTATTGCTATCCCCCGCCCCTCTCTGTGATGCACGCAGCAGCCAGACCAGACTTTCTTTACGGTGAACAGCAGTGATGATTAATAATTTTTTTCACGAAGCGTAAAAGATTAAGCCCGAGGTCCGACCCGACCCGACTCGACTCATTTGCTTATATTTTTGACCCGAACCCGGCCCGAATCCGCGGGTCCCGTCGGGTTTGTCGGGCCTGCCCGACCCATTGAGAACTCTAATTCTGCTTACTCATTCACATAACACAATATATTGATTTACAATTTCAAAGTCACGTTTTGGTTAGGATGGCAATATGCAAGGAGGCTGGAAGCTCTTGAATAATCTGTGATTGACAGCTGAAGAACAAAACAATTGCATAATGAGCTGCATAATGAGCCTTTAGGCAGGAATGTAAGAAGACGCCATTATTGTTACGTGTTTGTTTGTGAAAGCAACACAAAAGAAATGCCTTCCCATGCACGATCCTGCATTAAATAAACTTACTGTGCAGAGATATACGCAAATAAACTGGGTTTTAGATGTGTTTAGATGCGTCTTAAGACAGAGTGGGTCAAATATAAGGCATTGTGTGTTTGTGTGTGCATTTGGCCGTTGATCGCGTCTGACGGAAGCACAAAGAAAACATAAGCGCATGGAGATAACTTTTATTTACAGGCGACAGTAACCAAGTAGTTGTGATGTTTGCAATCGTCTTTTATAAGAATACCAAAAAGCGCGTCAAATATGAGGCATCGTGTGTTTGTGTGTGAGTTTGGACATCGATCCCATCACACTGACGAAGCACACACACTCGCGTATGTTTGGAGATTTAGGCGCGAGTAAACAAGTATGTGATGTGTGCAATCGCATCTTTTATAATGATACCACAAAGCGCTTCAAATATGAGGCATTGTGTGTTTGTGTGTGCGTTTGGACGTCGATCGAGTCACACTCGCGTCTGGAGATAACATTAGTTACAGTCAAACAAGATGATGTCATGTTTCCAGCACTCGGATTAAAACTCAACACAGCAGTGAATAGCTGCAGAGACGGAATGTCCATTGACTGTGGGGTTGACTAACGAATATGGATGATCTCTGCTCTTCTCTTCAATGGATCGGGGCGTGGCTCATTATAGATAATGAAGCAACAAAAGAAAGACGGTACATCTCCCTCTTCTAATACAGTTAACAACGAATTACAATATGTGATCAGTCACGGAAAGTAGGGACACAAGTCGGATCTGGGGCATTTTGAGTTATTCATAGATTCTGAAAGTGCAGTTTCTAACCTTTCTAACGATGTGTAACACATGGAAATCTGATAAGATTTGGAGAAGTTGTGGCCATTTGAATGTAACTCATTCAAGAAAGAGAATGCTGAGAAATTTGAGAAAGAAAAGAGTTAACACTTTCCCTTTTCCCTGGCTGGAGAGACAATAGGGCTCATTTACATCTCATTTAGCTAAGCCATACCCCCTGTAAAGCCGTTTTGAGATACATCATATGTAGTATTTTATTACAGAAGTCCGAATTAACAACATGCAAAAATAAACAGGACTTTTACCTTTGTGGGGATCACAAGTCGAATCCAGTCTGTTTCAGATGTTTGAATCATCCAATGATTTTTGTCCACAAATGCGTATAATCCGTGAAATATAGATATATAGTCTATTGTTTACATCAGATTTCGCATGAACTTCTGGTAATACAATATAATATACAATCTGAGGACTATTTACATCATAACATGTAAGGGTATATCAGATTACACTCCGGTATTTACGTTCCGTCAAACACATGAACCCGCCTTCAAATTTTGTATTTAAAAAAGGGACGTAGCACAATAGATAATCCAAAAACAGCACTGTCGAAAACGTGAAGTCCTTAAGGGATGTTACCGATCGCTCGCTCGTTGCTCCATCAGCCAATGACTTATGGAAAATATTGATAGACAAAACGTAGCCAATTATATAAGGAATTCTACGATCTCTGTGTAACTTATGAGTTTGACTTCATGCTGCGCTTCAAGACGTCAAAGTACCGCGAGAGCGACTCGAAATTTGCGGTACTTTGACGTCATCCGACTGCGGCGCCCCATAAAGTCAGTGACGCGGCTGACGTACGATGCGGCTGACTGCTATTTGTTCCGCCCCAGCTTCTTTTATTTTTCTTTTGTTTTGTGCGCCCGAGCTTCATTTACAGTCTGGGGAGACGCACGCTATAAGTAAAAAAAAAAAAAAAAACTAAGCAAACTTGTCTGAGAAACAGGGCAGCCGCATCACTACAGTCACGTGACTTCACGCTCGAGCCAGAAGAGAAGACAATGCTGAATAAATTCGTAATTCTTGCTATTTTTGGACCAAACTGTATTTTCGATGCTCCAATACAATCTTACTGACCCACTGATGTCACATGGACTACTTTGATGATGTTTTTATTACCTTTCTGGACATGGAAACCGTACATAGGTTTTCAATGGAGGAAACAGAAAGCACTCGGACTAAATCTAAAGTTAAAACATCTTAAACTGTGTTCCGAAGATGAACGGAGGTTTTCCGAGTTTAGAACGACATAAGGGTAAGTCATTAATGACATTATTTTGGGCGAACTATCCTTATTCAGTAGTCACGCTGTTCCCTGTGGGGGCGGAGGCGAAAACACAAGCTTATACAGTATGTAAATATACACACAGACAATGACGCCCCCTGCTGCACGCTAGAATCTCCGGAAAAACAAGCCTATTTCAACCGCAAAATGTACGCTTTTAAATATACATAAACTGCTATCTCAATCATGGAGAGGCTTCTTCGTGATCTCAACTAACAGATTCTGCAATAAAATGAAAATCACAAATTTTGGAAAAAAAAATGTGATTCTTATTTTCTCGAAACTTGTGCTGCCGACTTGTGTCCCTGGTTTCCGTGACGGGTCACATATTTGTTTTCGATTTCGCTTACATCTTCCAAAAGCAGACATTCCAAGCATTATGTAGACATGTATCTTTTGTTTCTATGACAAATATTCGTTAAGTGACAGTTAATTTTTCTGACGTGTTTCTGAAAGGACTTCACTGACCTGATTTGATTGATTGATTGAAAATCTTTATTGACATAATATATATTGTACAAAGAATAAATAAATAAATAAATACATAAAATGACTTTGTACAATTATCAGTCAAAAGGATAGACACAATAAAGCCATTGGCTTATTTCCATTGTGGTCCTTCAAAATGTATGCACTTGATAGTGCGTGTGAATGTTTATAAATGTAGGGATATGATATAAGCATATCCTAAATTAAATGTTATTATATATTTTGAATAAGCGAATGATTAAAACAAAAAAAAAAAAGAAATAAAACCATAAAACGTAGGCAAAACATCCCCAGACATATAAGAAACATACAAAACACGTGACTCTTATAACTCTACTACTATCTACTACTGAGCCAGTTCTTTAGGGTTGATTTAAAATGATTAGTATTGTCTGTTAACTTTAAGGCTGCTGGTAACGCATTCCATAAAACTGCTGCTGAATACATAAAAGAGCCCTTGCCCTTACAACTTTTAAATTTGCATAAAACAAAATCAGTGGTACTACCCCTTGTTGAATAGCTGTGTACAGCATTCACCCTAGAAAAATAATTACAAAGATATGTAGGTACTTGATTTTTAACTATTCTATGTACCATACACATTTTCATGTAAGTTACTCTTTCTTCTACTTTAAGCCACTTAAGGCTACTAAAATGGGCTGGGTTGAGGTGTGTGTGCGGGTGTAGTTTTAAAATAAGCCTCACTAATTTGTTTTGTGATGTCTGCAACTTCTGTTTGAAGATTTTAGGAATAGTTGTGTACCATGAAGTACAGGCATAATCAAAATGGCATTGTATTAGGGCCCCAGCAAGAGACTCGAGAGCTTGCCTATCTATTAATGTGGATATTCTAGCTAGAAATTTTATTTTCTGATTTACTTTAGACAGAACTTTTAAAGACATACACTCCCCAGATAATTTATTATCAAGTATGCAACCTAGATAAGTTACTGATTCCTTAGTTGCTATTTTAGATTCACCAACTACTACATTGAATCCAGGTGACTTCCTTAGCTTTTCATTTGATCCAAATAGTATTGATTCAGTTTTACTGAGATGAAGAGACAGCTTGTTTTCAGATAACCAAATACTGACTTTCTGAAGTTCTAAACTAAGTAATTTCTCTACTTCGGTTTTATTTCTATGAGACACTAAAAGAGCTGAATCATCTGCGTAAAGATACAGATTGCAATCACATGCTGACTTCATGTCATTTATATACAATAAAAACAATAAAGGACCTAAGATGCTTCCCTGAGGAACCCCACATGTAAGTGGAAGAGGAGCTGATATAGTCCCACTCACATCTACTATTTGTTCCCTATCCCCCAAATAAGACTTGATCCTACGTATAGCTGCAGAATTAAAACCCAAGGCTTTAAGTTTATCTAAAAGAATACAATGGTTCACAGTGTCGAATGCTTTTTGAAGGTCCAGCATAACCATGCCACAATATTTCCCTTCATCCACTTGATTCTTAATATAATCTGTTAAATAAAGTAGGCAAGTGTCTGTGGAGTGAGATTTTCTAAATCCTGACTGAAATTCATACAGAAGTGTGTGTGATGATAAATAGCTATCTATTTGCTCATGAACAACCCTCTCTATGACTTTTGACAGACCACATAAAATGGATACAGGACGATAATTTCCATGATCCACTTTGCTTCCCTTTTTATATAAAGGAATTACTCTTGCCCTTTTGAACTCAAGTGGAAACTTACTTAGTTCTATGGACAAGTTGGTTATATGCGTTATGCATGGAGAAATAATGTCTGCTGCATCTCTTATGAATCTTGTGGGAATATTATCAAGACCTGTTGCTTTATTGGGATTAAGATTTTTTAGCTTGCTTAAAATGTTTTCATTTGTTACTTTTACCAAAGAAAACATATCTGCTTGGACTCCCTTCTGCTGATAAAAAGCCTGCACATGACTTTCCCCATAGAGCCCTGATTGACTGGGCAACTTATTCACCAGAGTATTGGCTATGGTTGTAAAATAGTTGTTTAAACTATTTGCTACCTTTAATTTGTCAGATATAACAGTGCCTCCTATATCCAAACTCAGGTTAAATGATTTTGTCTTTGCTCTGTTACTGTATCCTAACAATTTTAGTGCCTTCCATAACTTTCTAGGGTTATTCCTATTTTCCGCTATCTTGTCATTAAAAAATCCTGGCTTTCTTAATCATTTGGTTCACCTCATTTCTTTGTTTCTTATACTCATTAAACATCTGTTCATCTTTAGTCCTCCTAAATTTGTTAAAAATATCATTTCTTGTCTTTATAGCTTTCAATATGTCAGAATTCATCCAAGGTTCCGTTCTCACTTTAATTCTGACAGATTTTTCTGGGGCAACTTTGTCAACTGATTTTAAAAACAATGATTTAAAATATAGCCAAGCTTTATCCACCTCTTCACAATTAAAAACCGGAGACCAGTCCACCTCCCTTAACTCTTTCACCGCCAGCGTTTTTAAAAAAAGTTGCCAGCCAGCGCCAGCATTTTTCATGATTTTCACCAAAGTTTAATGCCTTCCAGAAAATGTTCTTCTTTAAATATATAAACATACAATATACCAAATGAAAGAACAGACCCTCTGCTTTCAAACAAAAAAAACTGTTTCATCCTACCTTTAGTGGTTCTTTTGCAATCAGCTTTTGAATATGGGTAGGTTTTTGCAAAAACACCATATTTTGAGCAAAAAGCAGATATAATTCCATTTTTATGACGGACTTTTCATAGAGATCCCATTCAGCGCGATCTTTAAAACAGACACGGACATGCAGCTGCTTGCCATAGGGCAATACTTCCGGTTTTAAAAAGTTGCGGAAGGGCGCCACCTGGTGGATAATAGCGGTATTGCGGAAAGACGGAAAATCTCGTCATTGGCGGGGAAGCGTTTTCTCTTAATTGTCGAGATATCTCGTCAATGGCGGGGAAAGAGTTAAAGATCTAGACAATGCCTCACTACTGTAGTTCTTTAGAGATCGAATTTTAATTAAATTATGACAATTATACTGAATTTTCTGTATTTTACGTGTACAAAAGATTATAGAATGATCACTTAGGCCATATTCTATAACCCCATATTTTGAGATTTTAGATCGATCAGATACAAGCACTAAATCAATAATGGTTTGAGTATCAGCAGAGACCCTTGTGAACTGTGAAATAAGTTGCTTAAAATCAAAAAGATTGCAAAAATTCCTCAAAGCTTTGTATGTAGAGAAATCTTTCTTTAAAACATTTAACCTCTGACCTATGCTTGTGCTATGGAAAAAGAGTAATATCTTGGTGGTCGTTGCATTCCAAATACGTTTAGCTTTACTAATGTCACTTTACATTAAAGTTTACTGTCTGAGACTCGTGTTTAAATAGTTTTTAAGCAAAAAGCAGGCCTTGTAATGCTACTGTAACCTCTGACCTATGCTTTTCTCATCAATATACTGTAATATCTTGGTGCTGGTTGCATTATGCATATGTTTAGCTCTATTAATCTCATGTGACATTACAGTTTACTGTCTGTGACTCGTGTTTTAATTGTTTTAAAGAAAACAGGACAGGTAGGCCATGCAATGTGACTTTAAAGGGTTAGTTCACCCAAAGATGAAAAGTCTGTTATTGTTATTCATGTCCTATTTTGTGTCGTTTCAGAAAAATGTCTCCAACATGCCGTCTGTTTTGTCTAAAGACGTTAGCTAACATGAGGCAACACCTCTGGGTGTCACATGGCATCCTCAACCTCAGGGAAAGGCACTTTTGGTTCAGCTTTTCCCTGAGAAAGGTCATGGAGCCTTTCCGCCCGTGCCCGTTGTGTGGCCGGTCGCTCAAATACATCCGGCCACACTTCGTCCACTCCCACAAGGATCTGTCGGTTAGTCAACCATTAAACTTTCTTTGTTGAAATGTTGATAGCTAGTAAATCTCTACGAACCAGTTCTTAAACACATTTCGTCTCCTAGGCCAAGCAGCTCAGGAGAACGGTCCGACACTTCCAGTGGGAGATCACCATGGAGAGGCTCCGTGACCTTGAGGCCAGCAACCCGGAGGTCCCCCTGGTGACGCTGAAGGAACCCTCTGGTAGGTGTCAATCAGAGACTCCTGTCTGAACTTTGCTCCTTTGTTTTTCCAGACACAGCAAGTTAAGCTAATCGTTTAAATATATATTTTTGGGGATGTTTCAGAAGACTCTGAGGAAGAACTAATTCCTTCAGCTCCTGCACCCTCTATCACGTCTGCACACTCCTTCACACCTGCACCCCCCATCACCCCTTCACAGCCTGTCACCCCTTCACACTTCATCACCACTTCATCTCCTTTAAGCCCAGGCGCACGTGCAGTCGTGGAGGACCAGTGTTTTGGTCATGCAGGTTTTTGGTAGGTTTTCCATTTTTAATCAATGCTTCATTACTGTCATCTTTCCAGATACTAAAATAAAACATTTTGCTTCTCTTGTTTCATATTTCAGACGAAGAATGGGCTGCCTAGGCACACATCAGACCGTGATACCTTCAGATGCTCAGTAGGTCTTAAATCTCTTAGCGATTCTGCATTATCTCGCTCGGACCGCAATGATTTATTCAATGATTTGTTTAACAGAAGAAAACTCCATGGATTCTCTCCAGTGGGGGAAGATGGACAGGTATGTTTCAATCCCGCTGTGCCTTTAATTGTGTTACGGTTAAAGGATATAATTTCACAACCTAACAATTTTAATCTTTTTGTTTTAGGGCCACAGTCCCCACACTGGAGACTATTTAATTGTATTTATATGTATTTATTGTTCAATTGTGTTGTGTTTTAATAAAGTTTTAAATGTGTTTTAATCATGCGTTTGGTTCTTTCTTTATATTTGTAATTACATGGTAAATAACATGCAATATCAATGTTTAACAACATAAATGGATGCATTTCTGATCTAAGTGAAGCAGGTCATCCTATTGTGTCACTGGTACATTTATTTTTGCATGGTAAATAACATGCAATACCCCTGTTTAACAACACAGGTGAGAAAGATTTTTGAGTAAAAACATACAAAAGTTTAGGGCTCTATATTTCGACCAAGAAAGGTAATAGAGACTTGACCTGGACTAGGACTTTCCGAGTCCAAGGTTGAGGGTGGTGCCCTCTTGCGAGAGAAGCTACGGTCATTCAAATTGGGAGAAAAGGCCTAAATTCAGTGCCTAACTTTAAAACATTCGCGGATTTACTTCAAACTGCTCACACGTGAGGAGGAGGTCGGGCCATGCGCGGGAATGCGCGTCTCGGGGTGATGACTTATTGCGGGGTGGAGCTACGGCCCTAACACGTTCAAATTATTTTATAAAAAAACTTTGGGTTTGTGTAAGTGTCGCACTTGCATGAAAGTGACCTTAACGCGATCCAGGCATCGACAGGGTCAAGGTAATGCGGTGGAAATCGCTGAGAGTCTAACAGCCTTTTTACACCTGGTCACTTCATGTGTTTTCTCTGATCGGATAGCTATCTGATTTGAACTCTTCCATTTACATTTGGCTACCTAAATGCTTCTTGGCAAAACGGATATGAATCTGATCTTTTACCCCCGCCCAAAATGCAAATTCACTATTTATTGTTCCGCCTTAAAAAACTTAAGATGATGTTTATGCAACAATAGGCAGCAGCTACTGTATGTTGGGCAGGGGATGCGCGTCTCCTTGCTCGGCATGAGCTGAACCTCACTGTACAGCGCAGCAGGAGAGTAACAGCGCAGTGATTTAATGCAGGTCCATGACGGGAAAAGCATTCACAAAACTTTTGTCACGGCCCGAGCGGACCACAAACTACGTGGGTCGCGCTCTTACCAAAGTTCCGCCTCGAGGAGGTCCCCAAAGCACCCCAATGACCAGACAAACGAAAGATAAGTAAAATGATAACAACTTTATTTAATTTAATTAAAAAGAAGAAAGGGAATGGGGAAGGGAAACTAAAATTATCCTCTCGCCCTCAGGGGGAACACTACGGGCCTTGGACGTTGGAGGGGAGAGGTCAATGCCGTAGAACCGAGGGATCACAGGGCAAGGGTCGGGCGGAGCTCCTTCTTCCTTGACCCACCTCCTGTAGGGACAGTCTCCTCGCGGCCCGCTTCGTCCTCCTGAGGGCAAAATAACACACAGAGTGAGGGTAATATTAGGTTAACGGGCTCGCGTCTTCGTCGCTGAATCTTTCTCTGTTTCTCTATTTCAGGTTCTCCAGACCAGGCTGAAGATGGGCCACGTCACCTCGCCTCAAGGTAAGTATTCTCTCTCTTTTAGGTGCCGCTATGTGTTCGAGCATGCAAGGGTAGTTTATTCTTCCACTGGGATCTCGGGGGCCTTTGAGGAGAGTAGGGTAAGTATAGCTTTAACTCACTTGCAATGAGTGGTTTCTCTCTGCAGGGCTTTCAAGAAGCGTTGAGTAAGTATAGCTTTAACTCGTTGCAATGAGTGTGTTCTCTCTACAGGTCATTCAAGACGTGTTGGGTAAGTATAGCTTTAGCTAGTTACAATGACTGTGTTCTCTCCACAGGGCATTCAAGACGTGTTGGGTAAGTATAACTTTAACTCGTTGCAATGAGTGTGTTCTCTCTACAGGGCATTCAAGACGTGTTGGGTAAGTATAGCTTTAGCTCGTTGCAATGAGTGTGTTCTCTCTACAGGGCATTCAAGACGTGTTGGGTAAGTATAGCTTTAGCTCGTTACAAAGAGTGTGTTCTCTCTACAGGGCATTCAAGACGTGTTCAGTACTGGTGGCACTGGAGGAAGTGGGGGAAAGAAAGGTATACGTCACCACATCACCAACGGAGCCAAACACGGGAGCGGGGGTCCCCCCTGACACTGCGGTCGGCGTGGCGGAACCCCGCTATCCGTGGGTTCCAACTAACGGGATCCACACGTCCTCTTCCCTTTCTCCTAGGGCAGGCGAAGATCTAGACAGATAGCAGTTACTTCCGGTGCTCTAGCCACACACAGCGTTTTTACGGCTCCTGGGCCCCCCAGCCCTCCCCTTGGCCGCTCCTCCATCAGTGGTTCTGGCACAGACTACCACGTCCCTCTCAGTGCCTTCCCTACCGTGTCCACGGGTCCTTGCAGGGCTTATATCCTGGCGTGTATGGAGTAGACTGGGTATTCGCCGACGCGGCGACTGCCGATGGTACTCACAAAGAGAGTTTTCCCTACGAGGGAACGCAGACAATAAAGCACAGCACCACACTACAACTTGTGTACTCACGTCAATTAATCACTCCTCACACAGCACTTCACACACTCCAGTGAATAAGTAGGGTCTGGCTCCTCTCTAGACAAACCCAGCTCTTGGTCGAAAAAGGCAGCCTCTGATGTCGCGTTGACGAAACCCCAATCAACTAAAGGTTTTGATGCCCGCTGCTTGTCGGCGCACTTAGCCTCCGGCTCACCCAATGTCTTCCCTGAGTGGGGCCTCTAGAAAGATAAAACACACACTCCTTTAACACTTGGGTTCATTACCAACAATGAATGCAATTACTCACAGCTCCGTAGTTTCTCTCCAGCTTCATGGCTCGCCCACTGACTTCCCTTAATGGGGCCGCTAGAAAGGTAAAGCACACACTCCTTTAATACTTTGAATAGTCAACAACAATATATGCAATTACTCACAGCTCCGTGGTTTCTCTCCAGCTTCATGGCTCGCCCACTGATTTCCCTTGGTGGGGCCGCTAAAAAGGTAAAGCACACACTCCTTTAACACTTCGGGTGGTCAACAACAATATATGCAATTACTCACAGCTCCGTGGTTTCTCTCCAGCTTCACGGCTCGCCCACTGATTTCCCTTGGTGGGGCCGCTAAAAAGGTAAAGCACACACTCCTTTAACACGTCGGGTGGTCAACAACAATATATGCAAGTACTCACAGCTCCGTGGTTTCTCTCCAGCTTCACGGCTCGCCCACTGATTTCCCTTGGTGGGGCCGCTAAAAAGGTAAAGCACACACTCCTTTAACACTTCGTTTAGCCAACAACAATGTATGCAATACTCACAGCTCTGTGGTTTCTCTCCAGCTTCGTATGAGTAAGCGTTTTCCAGCCTCCGTACATACAGCAACAATCCAATCGTTTGTGTGTTCGTAATACTCTATTTCTCACCCTTCGTTAATCCTCACAATGCTTCTCTCTTGCTTTTCAGGTGTCCAGCGATCTCCTAGTCGTCTTTCCTGCAGTCCCAGAATAATCCTTACAGAGGTGGCCCAACGTCTGCCCAACACAATCTAAGGTTCAACAACAACACAACACCCTTTGTCTCTCCCAACTCCTCTTTTTATACTCATCCTTCCGGCGTATCCTGACAAATCGCCGTCCGCCACGTCATCGGCACAGCTGTAGTCTATTGCAGTGATTTCGGGGATTTCCCGGGAAACCCGGAAGCGCTGGTGTCTACTCCAAACTAGGTCCGGGCGGAACCATTACACTCTTATTAGGTTCCACCCTACTAAAGTCACTCCGTGACACTTTCTTTTAAAGTTTTATTTCTTTGTTTAATATCATTTGAGTTTGTCATTAGACTCTTTTATTGATTCTAGGAAGCTTTTTTACTCGCTGTCATCGCTCCATAAAGTAACAAGCGTGTCGTCTTTGTTTGCCTCTTTGATGGCTAACTTCTGGGTGACGTGCTTACGTTTGGGAGGAGTTATGCACTGAAAGATGTGGTTTCATCAACCAGATGTATTTACACTTGTCCAGTTTCATCTGAAATGCGTCCCAGACTTTATATTGTTTGTTGTTATTTTGTATAATTGGGAAACTTGAAATGCTGACTTTTAAACCTGAATTGGTCTGCTGTTCTGTTTCTTTTTCCAAACTACTGTAACAGTGGCCGGCCCTACTAAGAAAAGTTTTTATTATAGGAGTTTGTTCGGGCGCCAGACCAGCATGAACTGGTCAAAAAATAAAAATAATTAGTTACCACGGATAGCTCTGATGGCAACTGTTACACATCCTAGTGATATGATGACCATTTGATTGGGTGAATATCACAATAAATCCCACCAAAACAAAGTAACTCACTAGGACACAGAAGTACACTTTCAAAACATTTGAGTGTATTTACATTTTCAACACAAGTGTAAGACATGAGTTGGAAACCATACACCAGTACTCCAAAAATAGTAAATAACAAAAGCATTGATACTACTCATACCAATGTCACAGGTCGGAGAAGCGGACCGCCCCTGTCGCGGGTCACGCTCCTCCTAGTTCCACCCCGAGGAGGTCCCAAAACCCCCCAATGACCAGACAAACAAAGTATTAAAATTTGACAACTTTTATTAAACCTTAAAATAGGGGGAATTAAATATTTAAAAGAACATCATCAGTCCTCAGGTCGTCATGGCAAAGGGGGAGGGAGGCGCTCCAGGAAATTCCAAACTGCATACTTTTCCCCACACTCCCCGGACCTCCACGGCCGGAGCCTTCTCACAACTCCTCGGGTCTCGACAACGGCTTCTGTCAAACGGGGCACAGCACAGCACTGCAAGCGACAAAGCGTGCACACACAAGTGAAGACAGGGACTCACCCACAGCACTACACACACACTTCGTGAGTTTAGGGACGAAGCCGACCTCGACCCGGGACGCCGTATGGATAATGGACTGGCCTTTTGTGGGGGGTAAGAGTGGACAGAAAAGAGGCACGGGACCTCCTCGTGGTGATCCCGATGAACACCGGCTCGCCCACGCCTATCTCTCTCTCTTCAGTGGGGCCGAAGGATATACAGCACAGAACAGGTAATACTTCGTATTTGCAGAACAATCTGAAAAGCAATACTCCTCACATGAATGCTTCACCTTTAAGAGGACTTCCGCGGCTCGCCCACGCCGATCTCTCTCTCTCTTCAGTGGGGCCGGAATGAATGACAACAGCTTAGAGAACGTTTGGCATTTGCAATACGCACCATCCAACAACAATGCTACTCACACCCGCTGGGAAATTCATTTGCAAAACAACCACCGTCTTCGTTCCACTGTTTGAACTATTTCACGCTTAGCGTTCTTTCCTCACCCAGTCTTTCGTCTTCTAGTCCTCCGTGGCATCCACAATGAACAGCGTAACCCACTATCACCAACGGACCGTAGCCAAACAACACAGTCACCAGCACGTTCTCTTTCCGTGGGGCTCTGCTATACAATATAGCCACAACGCTTTCCTTTTTTTGCCTCTCTTGGGTCCGCACTCTTTCCGTCCGCTCTCAGAGCGATCCCCGGATCAACGGCGCATTGTTGTAAGGGCTGGTGCTTTAATGAAAGCGAAGAGAAGGGGAATCCATATGCAAAAGGTGTTTATTATGTAAAATCCCAATAAGGGCCAGCAAACAAATCCAAAGGGTAATCCACAATCGTAAATCCAAAGACAGGCGAAATATATCAGGGCAGGCGGCAAAACAGGCAATAAATCCAAATACAGGCACAGGTCAAAACAGGAACAGATACAAAAACAGATTAACAGGCAGGTAACAGATTCAGATACAGACAGGATGTGGCGATGTAATAATCAGCCAGCAACAGGTGAACAGGAAGTGACTTATATACAAAAACAAACAGGAAGTGTGAAACGTGACATGGCATGATGAGTTTCAAAATAAAAGTCCAAACAGAGCAGAGAATCAAAATACAAGTACAAATAACAAAAATACGCAAAATACAAGAAAAACACAAGACAAAACCTTACAGAATCCCCCCTCTAAAGGGCGACTCCCGGAGCCCAACATACAAATAACAAAGTCCAAATAGAGGGTGGGCGGGCGGGCCAGGACCTCTTGGCAAGGCAGGGCAGTTCAGGGGAGGTCCTGGGTCATGAGGCCAGGATGGTCCAGGGTCGTGGGGCCAGCATGGTCCCGGATCATGGGGCAGATGTGGGCCCGGGTCATGGGGCAGGCTGGGACCTGGGTCATGGGGCAGGCTGGGACCTGGGTCATGGGGCAGGCTGGGACCTGGGTCATGGGGCAGGCTGGGACCTGGGTCATGGGGCAGGCTGGGACCTGGGTCATGGGGCAGGCTGGGACCTGGGTCATGGGGCACGCTGGGACCTGGGTCATGGGGTAGGAATAGGCCCAGATCACAAGGAAAGGGAGGATCAGAGTACACTTCGGCCTCCGCCTCGGTGTCCTCTGCCTCCCTCCTGTGTCCGGGTACTACCCCCCCCAAAAAAAAACTTGGAAGAGCTTCCACAGACCAGGGTGACGATATTCCAGATGGTGGAGCCGACGAATCAGACGAGCCAGGTGAGCCAAGTGAATCAGATGAACCAGATAAACCGGGTGAGTCAGACGGGACATGTGAATCAGGCAGGACAGCAGAATCAGATGAGTCAGACGGAACAGGTGAATCAAGCAGAACAGACGAATCTGATGAATCAGGTGGGTCAGACGAATCATGTGAATCAGGTGAGGCAGATGAATCAGATGGGACAGGTGAATCAGGTAAGCCAGATGAACCAGACGGGACAGACGAATCAGAGGAGTCGTGCAGATCAGAGGAGTCGTGCAGATCAGAGGAGTCGTGCAGATCAGAGGAGTCGTGCAGATCAGAGGAGTCGTGCAGATCAGAGGAGTCGTGCAGATCAGAGGAGTCTTGCAGATCAGAGGAGTCTTGCAGATCAGAGGAGTCGTGCAGATCAGAGGAGTCGGGCAGATCAGAGGAGTCGGGCAGATCAGATGAGTCGGGCAGATCAGATGAGACGGGCAGATCAGATGAGACGGGCAGATCAGATGAGACGGGCAGATCAGATGAGACGGGCAGATCAGATGAGACGGGCAGATCAGATGAGTCGGATGAGTCGGATGAGTCGGATGAATCAGGCAGATCAAATGAGTCCAGGGGTTCAGGTTCAGGGTCTTGAGGAACCTGGGAAATACCAGAGCAAACGGCAGACAAAACGCACCACAGAGCTATGGCAAATTCTGAGAGTCTATAATCCAGGAGACATACCTCAGGGGAAGATTCAGGCATGGCGGCCATCTTCACGGCAGGTGCAGGGTGAATAATAGCTCTTCTAAGTGCAGGTGTGGTGGTGACGATGGCCCTCTGAAATACAGGTGCAGGAATGATGGTAGCTCTCTCGAGAACAGGTGCAGAAACGGGCAAGATGGTGGCAGTTTTCGGGACAGGCAGGATGGTGGTGGTTTTCTTGAAGACAGGTGCAGGTGCAGAGACAGGCAGGATGGCGGCCATTTTGAGAACAGGCAGGGTGGCGGCCATTTTAGGGACAGGCAGGATGGCGGCCATTTTGGGAGCAAACATGGTGGCGGCCATTTTGTGATCAGACATGATTTTAACAGGTTTGGGCAGAACGGGCAGAACATGGCTAGGTGTGTGGTGAATATTCCCTGGTTCATTATCCACCACACCCACAGTGAACGGAGAACCACACAACAGCAATGCAAAGTCAATATAACTCTCCAGGGACCAGGCAGACATATCACGTGGCATACATAAGCGCAACCATTCATCCAATGCATTGTAGAAAATTGGTTTTAAAGTGTCCTCATCATAATGTACTTGATTACTTAAATCCAAAAAGTCACTTACAAAATCCTCAATACGGCGGTGGTTCTGGCGGAGTTCAAGTAGTGCAAAAATGGGCTTCATGTTGCTGGTGGGAAATACAATCCTTTGCTGGATTTCGGGTGGGCTGATTATTCTGTAAGGGCTGGTGCTTTAATGAAAGCGAAGAGAAGGGGAATCCATATGCAAAAGGTGTTTATTATGTAAAATCCCAATAAGGGCCAGCAAACAAATCCAAAGGGTAATCCACAATCGTAAATCCAAAGACAGGCGAAATATATCAGGGCAGGCGGCAAAACAGGCAATAAATCCAAATACAGGCACAGGTCAAAACAGGAACAGATACAAAAACAGATTAACAGGCAGGTAACAGATTCAGATACAGACAGGATGTGGCGATGTAATAATCAGCCAGCAACAGGTGAACAGGAAGTGATTTATATACAAAAACAAACAGGAAGTGTGAAACGTGACATGGCATGATGAGTTTCAAAATAAAAGTCCAAACAGAGCAGAGAATTAAAATACAAGTACAAATAACAAAAATATGCAAAATACAAGAAAAACACAAGACAAAACCTTACAATTGTGCTGCCATGGGAACCAGGAAGTAACGTGGGTTAAAAATTAGGTCCGGATGGAAACCATCTTCCAGCGGAACCAATCTCCTTCGTTTTGGTTCTGCCCTATATAGTCACCCCGTGACATCAGTACTAAAAGACCAACAAGAAAAACATGAAAATATATAAACCAAACAAACAAAACAAAAAAATGGTGTGTGGTTTGCGTGTGTGTATGTGAAAGTTCATGTGTGTGTGTGTGTGTGTGGAAGTTTACACCAGTTGGCCGTTATTTAATGGCAGTGGGGGTAAGGGTAATGTTGTTCTGAGAAAGGTAAGTTGGGTTCGAGCCACAGAGAGGTTATTTGGTTTCTGCCCTTAACCAGAAACAGTTTCACCATGTGTGTGGGTACCTGACCTCTTGTTGATTTGGCGTTGCCGCGGTTTCACTCAGCAGTCGCCTCAACGTGGTACAGCAATAACAACACTTTATCCAAACGATTTTCGCCACAGCCGCGCACACAGCGTCTCCGTTGCGGCTTCGTTCAAGCCTCACAAATCCATAATCCAACGCACTTGGCAGCGTTTTCAGCACTCAGGGATTCCAGATTCATCACACGCCAGGAAACACGCATACTAGCGTTCACAACGATTAGGTGTCACAGCCGAACTTTTCCTCTCCACTCGATCAATAACAAATGTCTCAGACACTTACTTCTACTGTAACTACTGTAACTCCCCATTTTTGAATGAAAGCTCCCTTATATGCTCGTCACTTCCACTTACGTAGCTGACGTAGTAGCGTCATGATTCACGTTACGAATGGCAAAACACGATGAATGATTAAAAGGGTAGTGACTTTAGTTTTGCCACACTACCACATCAACAAGGAACTACTATTCCAAACATTCCACTACCAAATCACAGCACAACGTGATTGGTCAATAGCAGTGTTTCATTCTGTTGGTGTTTCTAGTTCTGAAAAGAATATTAATGAATGTTCATAAGAATTAATATATTATATTAAAAATATTTATATAATATATAATATTTGAGAAAATCACATTTTAGAGAAATTAATTGTGATCATAATGACACATGATGACTGCATTTATTCCAAATTGCTTTCATATTTTTAAAGTCCTATTTGTGTTTCTGCTCTGACCCTAGACAAGAGACGTAACAATTCCAAAATGAAAGATTGTCTAATAAGGTCGCCCCCTGCATTAACATTGTACACATTGTTATAAACAGCTTTAACATACTTTCCTCCAGTGTTGCCAGGTTTGCGGTTTTCCCGCACAATTGGGCTATTTTGAAAAAAAGTTGCGGGAAAAATTTCGGATCCGCGGGTTGCGGTTTTTTGGGCTAGTTTTATAATGTGCCGCGGCCACAAAAATGTTTATCTGTAGACTTATAAAATGAACGTTCTTTATTTTCCTAATGTGCATTAATCCCATAAGAAATATCTGTCAACCCAAGGGCAGCTGCAGCGTCAGGAAGTCAGTGGAAAAGTGAGTGGAGGGGCACGTTTTGCTCTTAATATCACGTTAGAAACAAGAAATTACCTTACGTAAGAAGTTGCGTCTATACTGATAGGATATATTTACACACTATGTGAACCCATCTTTGTATGATATTTTCAAGTTAAATAGAAAATTTTAAATACATATAGTATGTTAAAAGGGCAGAGTTCATACTGTCTCAAAATGACCCGGTTGGGTACATTTAACATTAAGATAATCTTAAGAATTACTAAAGTATAATTTTTTTGTTTAGAACAGAATAGTGTGTGAAAATAGAGCACTTTAAGTGTATTAAGAAAATGTTCATCTTCATGGAAAGTACATTGAAAGCAATAGTAAGAGTTTATTTTAGAGCCTTTGTTGTAATCCTGGAGTTTTCAACTGTGATTAGACAAATGTAAAAATTGGGCTAGTTTTCATTCCTTTTGGGCGGGTTTTAAGTTGTCATTGGGCTGGAAATTTTTCTTGGACCTGGCAACCCTGCTTTCCTCTTTCTTTTCTTTTCTCATACTTTAGGATGCCCTAGCCTGTGGTTTCGCATTGTCTGTCATGCCGTGATTCTTTCCTGACGTTAATTTCTAAACCAGAGTCCCTACAGTCACAAGATATTATTTTTTTTATCCTTAAAATAATGTCTATCATGCTTGGCCTGCTTTTCTATTAATGGTGATTATACTCTTGAGAGTCTTGGTGAAAGAAAGACTTTACACAAAGACAATTTATAAATTTATAATTTATAAACTTGGCATGGTAGTCATAAATACATCTTGTAGAGATAGGGAATACGATCTTATTTATCAATGTTCAAAGACGATCTACAGCCGATGAAACGATCTTTACAAGACGTATCTGAGATGTACGTGTGCTATCTGGGTTGCTCATGAAAAAATAAATATAGATATACATACAAACACACAACCACACACACACATACTGGTTTCCATGTTTTGTGGGGACTTTACATAGATGTAATGTTTTTTTATACGTTACAAACTGTATATTTTATTCCCAAACCCAACCATCATTGAAGTCTTTTTGCTACTTCAAATTTTCAATAAACATCATTCTGTTTGATTTATAAGCTTGTTTCCTCATGGGGACCTCAAAATGTCCCCACATGGTCAAAAACATATTCCTATCTTTGTGGGGACAAAACTAATTCATTTCAGAGAGTCAAGATTCAAAGAGTGAAACTGAGAGTTCAACTCATATTTACATCATCAGATTTCTGTTCCTCTATTTACAGAGCAGATGTTCATACACTTACATGAGTCTGATGTCTCTGTTACACCACAAACATCAAATAAAGCACTTGTTTCATCATTTATCTGCAGATGTCTTCATGCTTCATTGAGTGAAGTTTATTTATAAATGTGAGATGTGTGAACTCCCGAAGTATCAACAGATTTATAAAGTTGAAAAGAGACAAAAGAAATCAAGAGAATATAATGTTACTTTTCTTTTATTGAAGTTGATGAAAAGCAGACAGAATGAATAAAGCAGAGACAAACAGACTGTTGTATGAATAGTTGTCCACTGTTGATGTGAGACATGAATGAGAAGAAGAGATGAGAAGAAGAGAGGATCTACTCAGAACACAGATCTTTCTTCACTTCTCCAGTGACTGTCTGACCTTCCCGACTGATCTCACAGATCACTGAGTCTCTGTTGATCCATTCTTGTTCAGTTAGAGTCAGACTGCTGCTCCAGCTGTACAGACCACCGTTTTTCTGTAGGACTCCAGCTCTGTTCTCCTGAGATCCTGACATCTTCCCATTCACTTTCCAGCTCAGACTCCAGTCTGAAGGGAAACCATTGCTGGCCACACACATCAGTGTTGCTGTCATCTTGCTGGAAATCTCTTCACTGGACGTCGGCAGGACGATCACTTTAGGAAGTTTTACAGCTGACATACAGAGATACACAGAGGAAAAGATCAAGAAATTTGTGGCAAATGAAAATGGGGTTTAGATATCAGATATTGTTTCAAAGTTTTGCCTAAAATTATAAAGCTTATGTGTTTGGGTTCACGTCTTCAGTTTCATGCAGTAGCGGAGTGGCCATCGGGAGAGATATCAGATATTGTTTCAAAGTTTTGCCTAAAATTATCAAGCTTATGTGTTTGGGTTCATGTCTTCAGTTTCATGCAGTAGCGGAGTGGCCATCGGGAGAGTCGGGATATTTCAAGGTGGGCCGGTAGTGTTTTGAGGCTGCGAGGGCTGGTCTTATAATAGTTATACATTGCGAGTTATATAGCAACCCCGCCTGATGTGTGGCCGCTTCCCTCTGATCAAACTGTGCATCCTTTTTGCTCAACACAGTATATAAAAGTGCTCAACCTGTTCGGCAGGTCCAGTCATGTTTAGAATTTAAAAAATATATAGGGTCAGATTGATCCATCAAGCAAATAGACTATTTGATAGTAAGTGTGGATTAAGGATGTTCAAAATCTCTAGCCTGGTGGCAGTACATGAATGGATCAAATCTGCACATTTGCAAAGGTTTATCTCCATATGGCTATATCATAAATAAAAATCAGAAGGGTAAACTTGCAGTATCACATTATATATTTCATACTATGTGATTTCCATATTATAGACAAGAGTAGCCTATTCAACTGCAGTATGGCAATAAATATCCTCACAACATTATTATTTCGGAAAAAAAATCTAAGGAACTGTATTCTTACAGTTATTCAAAGATGCACACATTATTCCACATATGATTTAAAAATTATATAACGGCAATGAACGTCTCATATGGCAATAAATATCCACATATAACTTAACATAACAGCATAATGAAATAGATATAAAGAGACAAGGAAGCAGGATTGGCATGTAAATTGTATTATTATTACCGGAAAAACAGCAATATTACTGAAATAAACTCTGAGGTAAATGCGCCAAACGCGTTAAAATAAATAAGCAATAACAGTGGAAAAAACATTATATCTCAAACTTTATATGACAAAACTTATATTTAAAGGAAAAATTCTTACAGTTATTCAAAGATGCACATATTATTCCATATTACTCCCGTTTATGAGCACGTTCATCTCTGGCCTCGCTCTGTTATGTAATAGCTGATTGACAGGTGCGCATATCCGTCTTTCAAACAGGTATCATTTTGTATAGTTACTCAGGAAAATTATCCATGATTTAATGATTTAATTATTATTATTATGAAAATGTTTTTTTTTTTTTTTAAGATTGATTACGATTTGTATTACCCTAGTTTTACTACAAATACGAGACCTTTTTTGTTTTACCAGAGAGGGCCAGTGGTATACAAAATATCCTGGTAGATTTTTTGGTCCCACCCCGCCCCAGGTTTCATGCATGGCTCTTTTTTGCAACTTACAGTTTTAAAGGAAGGCTATTTGTTAAGAAAATCACTGGATTAATGCTCTCTATTTATAATTAGTTATGCAACATTTTTGCATTAATATTTGATACCTTAACCTCTTACCGATTTCTTGTTCTTCCGAGTGATATTTTCAATATCTTTCTTTTATTTGAGACATCTGAGTTTAGTTATCCATTAAGTGTTGTGTTAATCTTTAAATTAATACTTAATTCCTCCAAATGGTTGATATATCTTCCTTTAACGGGTGTTTTATATAAAGCGAGTCACGACAGGACAAACATGAAAGTAGCGCTGCTGTCAGATACCCAAATGAGCACAAATAGAGGAAAAGGCGAAAAATATACACAAATAAATAAATGTATTTCCACTTTTATTGCATTATTTTAATTATCAAGGTGTTAACATCAGAACTTGTCTCTGCCTTTTCAATACATTACATATAGAGCAGCACAATATGGCACATAGTCTACAAAAGAAATGGATATTAAATACTCAAACCAGCCTGACTGAGAATTAAAAACAAACTAATTAATAAAAAGAAGGAATATAAGATGAAATTGTTTTAATTATTAAAAAGCAATAGCAAGTAAATATTAAAATATTTTTTTATTCATAACAGAATTTCTAAAAGTAAAAAGGATTATGTCCCTTAGTAAATTTAACTACATAAAATGAGTCGGTTATATTTACAAAAATTTATTGTTTTTAACCAAAATTTGAGTAAAAATAACACAAAAATGTGAGTGATTCTAAATTAACACATTATTTAGGAAATTTAAGTTAATTGTATCATGTAAAATACACTTAAATTTGTAAAAAGGAACTTAACTTAATGATTTTGTGTTGAAACTACATGAATGACTTTGAGATTGCATTTGAGAGTATCATTTGAAATTAAACTCTATTAGATATGTTTTTAATTCAAAATAAAGACTTGTTAGTGTTAAATGTTCATTTATCTTTGAGATTTAGTAGAGTTTCTGTTTCTTCTTTGAGGTTTTGTGGTTACCATCAGTGCTGCTTGTTTATAGACAATAGGTGACATGATGTGTGTTAATTCACTCAATAAGCAATAACTGTGCTAATGCCAGTACTGGGATCAGTTTTTTTCCTACTTGCTCATCATAATGTGTTATGTAATAATAAATATGTAAGGAAAAGAAGGAATTTTACGTGATTAAATCTTTAAAAGTACTTAAAAATGTTTTAGTAACATGTAAGTAAACATCACATATTTTTACAGTGTAATTTAACTTTACTTAGTAAATTCTACTTATCACCTACTTATTTGTTAATTTAAATCAGCTTTTCTAAGTAAATTATACTTAATTTTACAAGTGTGGAATTTACTTGAAAAACCTGTGTGCAAAACTTGCAAAAGAAAAAATTAGTACATATTACTTATTATTTTTTCAGTGTAATTGCAATCAGTGTT